>NC_142479.1:48671000-48971500 GCF_049115385.1 Moschus berezovskii
TTCAAACAGCTGCCTCTTCACCCTACTTTTTGGCTTCATCCAGACAGCCCCTCCCAGCTTTTGTAGAGGCCCCTGAGCTCCAAGTCCAGAGAAGCCCTTTCTCACTCCTGCCACTACCCCCAACCCCATCACTCTTCCTGGGGCAGATCAAAGCTAACGCAACAGCCAAGTAGAAAGCAACAGAATCAGAGGAGGCTGGGGAACAGGGCCCAGGGGTGTCAGGGCACCAGTCAGTTCACCCCAGAGAAGTCTCCCTGGGGCATACTGGGGCGGGATGACGTTCAGAGAAACAGCCCATAAGATTCAACTTCCCAGACTTTATCACCTCAGGCAGGCAATGGGGTGGCCCCAGCGGAAAGACTTCAGTTAACACTGAGGGGCCAGCGAGTCTAACACGCAGGCCATGGGCCCCCATGCCTTACTCCTTTGGCCAGAAAGCCAGTTAGGGAGGGTCCCACTCCAGCTCTGAGTGCTTGGGTGGGGTGAGGGGCGGTGGGGTAGGGGGCAGCTCTCTAATGCCTGAATCCCAGCTCTGTGCCAACCCTCTGCCTGAATTAGCCATGTCCCCAGAGGCCACTCCTGTGTTAGCTGAAACTACAGCCTCTTCGTCCTCCCCAACTGCCTCCAGTCACCTTTTCCCTCTGGTGACTCAGCCTAGAATCCCAGCGCCAAGCTGGGGAAATGAGAGAATGAGAGAGGACAGGAGAAAGAGGCCTTGCTCAAGCCTCCAATAATAAAGAACAAGACTGTTTTTCTCATTTCTTCTCCCTTTCTCTTCCTCCTTAGTATTTTTTTCCCCACATCTGATCCCTTAGGGCATTTTTCATGTCATCTAACCTCAATCCCTCTTGCTGTTAGTTCTGACCAAGCCCTTTTCACTTCATTTCCTACAATATCGGGCTGTCCCTACCTCCCATCCAGTTTTAAACGCCTTGGCCTGGCCTGGCCATTGGAGAAAGCCAGAGAGAAAGGACACTACGGATCCAGGCCTTCTGCTTGCAGCCACAGCTGCTCTGCCCATTTCCTCTGGCACAAGCCTTGCAGGCTGCCAGGTGCCTGCCCTACCCAGGGAAGCATGTTTTAGGAGACAAGTAAGCCTGGTTACCGTCTACTTCAGGTACGACCTCATCCTCCAGAAGCTGTGGCCACCCCCGCCCCAGGCTTTCCAAACACCCTCATTTCCAGGCAAAGGCCCCAGAGGTATCTCCCATATTCTACAAGGTCAGGTCAGACCAGGACACCTGGATTCCCAGGAGGGAATGACAGAACAGGTACCGGGGGAATGCAGGGGAGGTCTGTGACCTTCTCCCAGAAGAATAGTCCCTCTGCTTCCCCAGGGGTCCTCACATATCTTACTAAGAAGCCCAAAGCACCCTGGTCCTCTCCCCTTCCCTGCCCTGCTCCTGATTACCAGGAAACTGGAGATTCCAGAGACTGGGAAATTGGGGCCAGGGTTAGAGCAAGCCTCTGATATTGTGGGCACGGAACCTCAGTCTAGAGATGAAGGTGATGGGAAACAAAGACACACCTTCATTCTTAACCATTACTACAATAAGGCCTTCTTTGAGAATATAATGAAAGCTATGCTTTTCCCCCCCTCGTGGCTCCAGAACAATGCACAGACATGCATGACTTAGGAACACACTTTCCAGGGTCCCTGTATCTCCTGAAAATCTGCAGGGAACTCCAGGCTCAGACTTTGTTCAGGATCATGAACCCTCCCCCATTTTCCAAAGGGACTTTGAAGCTAACGGAATATAAGACTGTCACTTGACTTGCTGGTTCCCCTGAGCTGTGTACTCAGGCAGCTGTTCACATGTGGCTACACAGCTGGCTGCAGCTAAGCCCAGCTGGCCCAGCTGGTTCTCCCTAAGGGTCATGGGGCAGAATTCAGTGAGATGAGGAGATGAGCCAAGATGTAGAATCACCCCTGGAAAGACTGAAGATGCCCAAATGAGTCACCCAGAACACTATCTGGAACTACCTGTCACTCTGAGATTCATCAGGTTTAGAAACTTCTGGGCTCCTGAAAGGCCTCATGCCGTCTCTAGCTGCCCAGGAAGAAAAGTAGGACTCCTCCACTAAGTCACCTTGAGTGAGGACCTTGGTTAGCACAAGAGCCCTCAGCTGAGGCAGTGTTTACCCCAAGTCATCTCCTTAAAACCTCACTATTACCCCTATGAAGAAAGTGCCCTAATACGTGAAGAGTCAGGTATTAGTGACAGATTCTAGATGGGAAACTGGTAATGGGATTGGGAGCCTCTTCTTTCTCCACAATGCCAAATTGCCTTTTATAGACCAACAGAGGCAGGAAGGCATATATAGATCCAGGTTGAACCCCTTTCTCGGGAAAATGGGCCCAGAAAAGGGAAATATCCTGCTTAAGGTCACATAGCAGAAAATAAAAATAAAAAAAGGCGGGGGAGGAGGGTATTGCATATTACAGAATCTATTATTTCCTCCAGTTTTCCATTACCTACCCTTGCCTTTCTGATGTTCTCTTTACACTACATTGCCTTATATCATGTTGATTCAGCAATGAAAATCTGAAAATCTTTTTCTGGGCTGGGGCAGAAAGAGCACTAATATAGAAACTTAAGCTGACGGTCACATAGGGTCTCCAAAAGATGGAGGATTGGCTAAGGCCAGACTGCAGCCGCTGGGGCCAGGTTGGGAAGGGTGTGGTGGCCCTAACCTCTGCAGAAGCCGGATGGAATTGAGGTCAAGTAGGCAGGTGGACTGGACAAGGGCTGGGCCAGCAGGGCAGGGGCCAAGGCTGAGGCAGAGTCTGGACTTTGGACATTCCAACTTCCTCAAGTTTCTGCAGGTTCCGGCCAGAATTGGGAAAGGTTTCAACACACCCTTTATCTGACCCTGTCCTCTTGCTCGGCAGGGTTTGACATCTCAGTAAGTCAAACAGAAGAGCCCAAAGAAGACCTGCCTGTGCTGTCCTAACAGCCTTCCCCCTTGGACAGCTTCACCTTCCCCAGCTGCCCTTTTCCTCCACTTGCCAATCTCAGCACACTGAGCCCGCACAGAGAAACTTCTCAAACTTGGACATGCCCCTCTGGGCATGATATAGGGTGGCGGGACAACATAAGCAGCTGGATGTGTCGCCTTCCCGGCTCTCTTCTCTGTCTAGCTCTTTCCCCTCCTTCTTGCAGCTGTTGGGGAAGGAGACCAGAAGAGAAAAACACTATTTCCCTCCTGAAACCAAAACAAACACACTCAGGGTTGAAGATTCAACATGAATCCGTGGAATGCGAGGAGACAGAGACGTCTAGTGGGAGGGCATCATTGCTGGGGGTGGGGGTGGGGTGCAAGAAACCAAGGGGGAGTTGGGACAGCTCCTCTCACTGCTACTTCTGCACCCTCAAGGGGTCTGAAGGAGCGCCTGGACAGCTCCAACCACCCAGACTCGCCCGTCACCTCTCTCTCCAGCCACCAAGCACTTGAGAAGGCTCTCCAGTCTGGTTCTGCGCAGGGTGTGGCTGGCGGGGCCACACACTTAAGTGTGAGGTGGGGGCGGGCTTAAATGCATATGCCCGTAGGTAGGTTCTTCCCGGGAAAGGGGAAAGGCGTTTATCTTGCAGTTTTCCCCCGTTCCCAGCCCTGGAGAGAAGAGGCAATCGGTACACTAAATTCCCGGTTCATTGAATGGAAGGGGTCTCAGGAAACGGGGACTCCACTTCTATTCTCAACAGAGGTTTAAAAAAGGCTGAGGGGCTGAGTCTAGACAGGTTCTGGCCAAGTCAGCACTTGCAAATGATTACTGCCCCCATCCCACTTCCAATCCATTTCCCGCCAAGCTTCAGCTGCCTAGGAGAGCGGCCTAGGTCCCCGCCCTCTCAATCTTCGCTCTCCAAAGCCGACGGCCTGCGAGACTGGAAGCCACCGGGCCCTAGGGCTCGGACTCAGCTCGAGATCTGCATCCTGTGCGCACACCCTCCCTCCCACCCCACTCCGGCCAGTTTCACTTACAGGTAGCGCTGCTGTCGCTCTGTCTGCCGATGGAGGGCGACCGAGTAACCGAAGAGGCTGCCCGGGTTCCCGGCCTCCTTCACCACCAGGAATCGGGTGTCCAGGTTGAAGGCGGAGGCGGCGCGGTTGCTCGCGGCCACCATCAAGGCGAGCGTGCCGAGCAACGGGCGTAGGACGCCGGCGGCGCGGCTGGGGCCGGGGCCCATGGCTGCCGGCGGGAACCTGGCCCCTGGCGAGAGCGCGTGAGGGCGTGGAGCTGGGAGTGAGGACCTGCTCACCTGCTCCCCTGCGCCACCGGAGAACGCTCCCGCCGGCCGCGTAGTTAAGCCCCGCAGCGTGGATCAGTTTCTGGCCCCCAGACTTGGTCAGTTCTACATCCGCTCACGGTCTGAACGCTCAGATTTCCCTCGGAGGTCCGCGGGTCTATTCTCCCGCCTGCGCTGTCCCGGGTCACCGCCCCCCTGCCCTGGGCACCCTGCCCCTCAGCTCGCACCGGCCGCGCCCACTTGGCCGCACAGCCGCCTCCGATCGGGCTTCGGCGGCGGATCTGAGCAGGGAGACCGGTGCACCGCAAGGAAGACAGGAAGGAGGGGTGTCCCCCCGCGCGCGCCCCGCCTCCCCACGCCCAGCCCCGCACCTCCCCACCTTGCGCGCCCAGCCAGGGCTAAGCTTTCCTTCCGGGGAAAGAGAAAAGGTCCCGGCTCGGCCGCCGCCTCTTAAAGGGGCAGCACCGCCCCTCCCCCATCCTTCCTGAGCCGGCTCCGCCCTCTCCCCCAAACACCTGTCGGGAGACCCCGAAAGCTGGGATTTCCCCTCCCCTCCGCTTGCTTCTCCAGAGAAGCGTCGCTTCCCGAGCAAGATGGAATGGACGGGCGGGGCCGGGGGTGGAATCTGTCCCGCTGCTTTGCTGCGGCTGCTGGAAAGGCCGTTCCGGGCGCGGCCACCTCTGTGGGTCCGGCTGGCGAGCCCTGGCGTTGGCGCATCTGGGAACCAATATCCACAAGCCACTGGCTGGAAGGCTCTGCTCTCCTCCGCCGCGCTGTGAGTCCCTGAGGGAAGGTTAGCGGTCTCTGAGCGTTCTTCCTGGTACCCAGCCCCTTCGCTTTCCTTGTCAACATTTTTATTTTTTACCCACTTGTTCCCACCCACTTTGACCCGGGCGGGGAATGGTCTCGCAAAATCAGACAGATATTTAGCAGTGGTAATAACCAAGCATCGCTAATTATAATTAGCAACGACAGCGTTTTCCCCGGCGGGCTACGCCTTCTGACATCTACTGTATCATGAATATCCAGTCGATGTGGAAAGAAGTCCCTTCTTTTTAGAGTGCCTCCGTAACCAGGGAGCTAAGCCCAGATTGTACCCATGTCTGATCCACCCTTGCCTTCAGGGCCCAGCCCAGCAGAATCCCAAAGGTCCCTTCCTCCCACCCCGGCTCTAACTTGAGTGTTTGGAGACTGGGCAGGGACTTCAGCCCCGACAGGTATGTCGTGGGTGGCACCAGGTTCAGTTAGGCAGGCGGAGTCCAAAGATCTGGTTATCCGCGTAAGAATCTGACTAAATGGGAACTTGAAGAGATCACTGTTTTCTTGAGTCTAACTCAGATTTCTTTTGTTGCAGCACGAAGACACACTTCCCCTGAGCTTTCTTTTTTCTAGGCTTTAGGAGCTTTCTTACTGTGGTACAGCAGTTCATTCTTCAGAGCTTACTTCTCAAAGTTCATTTTAGAGCCTCTATCTCTGAGAGTTTATGGTAGTAAGATCACCATATTGTAGTGCTTGGGCAGCGTAAACGATGCTACCTGCTTTACAAATATTAGTAAATTAAATCCTCACAACAATCTTTCAGGTGTTATTTCTGTTGTAAGGTGAGAAAACTGAGGCTCAGTGAGGTTAAGCAATTTGAAGGCTACGCAACTTGGATTTTAATCCTATGCTTTCTGACCCTAGAGCCCTTCGTGACCACTTGCGCTAATAATTAACATTCAAACCATACAGAGGGCACATCTAGGTTTGGTGGAGCCTGAAGCTTGTACAACTTGAAGCCCTCTTTAAGGAAAAGGATAAAGAATTAAGAGTACAAAATTAGATTCAGAGCATGGGAAGGGACTCAAGCTGAACTTCTTTTTATGAATCCTTTTACCTACAGACTCTCTTTTCATTGTCATTTGGCCTCATTCAACTTAAGGAGGAAACTAGATGTCCAAGGTCACACAACTCATGGGAGGCCAGAGCTAGAACTGGAGGCCATTGGCCACAGCTGTGTCTTTAAGAGACAAATTTCAGGCAGATGTTGGTTGGAAAGCCAGACATGCCTGAACAAAAGCAGCTGTGATAGCAGCGTTTCTCTAAAGTGTTTGGGGAGAGGACACTTGTCCCTGTCTGCCCTTGGAGCAGCATTTGTTACCAAGCTGTGACTCTCAGAGCTGCCCAGCCTCTCTCCACAGGCTGCTTTGTGGCCCAGAGCCTCCAGGGGTTAGGAGATGTGGGACTAAGGAATAGGAAGCTGACCTGATTCCTATTGAACAATTACCTTGCTCTCCTTCCAGTCGGCTGCTGGGTCCTCCACCTCATTCTTGGAGAAGGGAGGACAGCCAGTACCAGGAACCCAGGGGCCAGGGTGGACACTCAACGTGGAGAGGGGTCCCGCCTGAAACAGCTTTGAGAGTTCTGTCATGACAGATGGGCTCCATGCCAGGTGTTATCTATTTGGCCATCCCAAACAGGAATGACCAGCATGTCCGATCCCAGGCTTGGGAGCAGGAAAGGGATGAGGGATGGTTTTTCCACTGTGGGGGAGTTTCCAGAGGGAATGTGGAAGTGGGAGCAGGGGGCATCTGGTAGGGGGAGGGTGCAAGCTAAGGAATCTGGAGGCTTCCCTGGTAGCTCAGCTGGTAAAGAATCCACCTGCAATGCAGGAGACCCTGGTTCGGTTCCTGGGTCGGGAAGATACCCTGGAGGAGGGCATGGCAACTCACTCCAGTATTCTTGCCTGGAGAATCCCCACGGACAGAGAATCCTGGCAGGCAACAGTCCATGGGGTTGCAAAGAGTCGGACACAACTGAGCACAGCACAGCAGACAGATCTGGAGGAGATGCAACGGAGGTGGAGAGATGAAGGGACTGGAAGGGCTCTGGGCTGGAGAGATGCGGAAAGAGAAATCCACAGCTCAGTGACATTATCACCCGCGGCCTCATCTCATCCCTCAGTTGACTTTATCAGGCCAACTCTTCCCTGTAGAGAAGGGAGCCCCTAGAAATGTTGAGAAGAGCATGTGTAATGAGGAGTTTGAGGCCGTATTCTGATGTCTGACTGCTGACATCTCTTCAGCTGTCCCTTCTCCCTCTCCAGCCTGAGTGCTGTGCTGCCTCCTTTGGTGTCCGTGGGAGATTTGAACCATGCAAGCCCCTTTCCTCACAAATGCTCCCCCAGCCTCACTCCCTCACCACAGTCAAAACCCCAACCAGTCTCCTTTCCTCCCTCTCTCAAGCCATTTTGGACCTGCTTGAGAAGCCGGCCCTGCTCCTCCAGAGACCTCAATTACATAAATAATAAAACTTTTCACTCCGTCTTGGCATGCATGTGACATCATTAGTCTTGACATCGAACCAAATCTTGGATGGGGGTCCATCTTTCTCTGTGGGTGACCGCGACAACATACGAACTGTGGGTTCTGCTGTAGAGTGAGGAATGCTTCCTGGAGGAGGAATATCTGGACAAGTGAGAAGGAAAGGACTAGCAAGAGGGAGCCTCAAGAGAGAGGAAAGCAGAAGAGTCAGGGCTTAGCTTGGGTTACAGTTTTCCCAGTTGTAACATGAAAACATCAGATGGTGTAAAGGACCTTCCATTTATTCCATTTATGTGTTTATACCAGCTTCCCTCTGTACCACACCACTTGCTCACTCACTTCTCACAGGAAGGTCAGCACGTAGATGGAGATATATAGATGGAGTAGAACTGCGGTGCCAAAAAGGCTGAATGCAGGCTATCTTCTGCCCTCTCACCTTGTACATGTTACATGTTGCCCATGTGACTATTTATTTCTGAATGTTTTATGTACATTTGAATTCAGAAAGGGAGCTAATGTTTGTTGAGCACCTACTGTGTAGCCAGCCCTTTTTGTGTATCTTCTAATAGCCTTATGAGGTGGAGATGTCACCCACTTTACAGCTGAAAATACTGAGATGCCCAAGGTACCTCCATCAGGCACCCTGCTTCTCCCATGCCCCAATCATCTTGGCTACCTTCTGTTCTTCCAGGACACTACAGCTTAGAAGTCATATCCTCCAAGCCTCAGTTTCCCCATCTATGAAATGAAAGAGCTGGAAGAAATCCCTTATTATTTCTCACCTGGCATCCCTGTGTCCCAAGGCTCCTCGTATTTGTTGAACTAAGTGGATCAAATCTCAGCTATTGAACCAAGACTCGGGTCTCTGTCTCTGACTTGAATTGAAAATGCAAATTAATGGGGAGGGAGAAGGGAGCAGTGAAGCATGAATGTATTTATCAGATTTCCTTTCTCCTATTACCCAGATATGGGGGCAGAACGGGCACCCAGGCCAAGCAACTTCTCTGGCTCCCAATCTGTCAGTCTCAAGCATTCACTGACAACCTGCCATGTAGTGGCACAGAGCTGAGAACCCCCAGGGGCTCAAAAATGAATGAGAGCATCTTCAGGAGGCCAGGGTTTGATCCTGGCCTCACATTCTGAAAGCTCTCAGATTTTAAGAGGCTAAATCCACATTGCATTATATTTTAGTGCTGGTGATTCTGGAACAATGTGGGGTTGTTAGAAAGAATGTTCTGGCTATAGCATGAAGTTGGCATTGCCAGGAGGAACTGGGCTGGGAGGGCAACTGTAATAATTTGGGCAGTGGGTGAAGTGGGATGAAAGGGGGCAGAAGGAGGGAGGGAGACAGTGAGTGAGAAGGCCCCAAGGCCCTGAGCTGACTTGGACTTAGGTAAAGGTGTGTGTGTGGCGGGGGGATGTGCAGGGGGTAGGGAAAGGAAAGAACAGAGTGACCCCCACAGGGGCCTGGTGAGTAGGCCCCAGACATCAGGAAAATTCTGTGCTGGCCAACCGCTTTGCCTTTCTAGTTCCTCTGACCCTCTCCATGGTTTCCTTGCTGTCCCCCATGGCCTAGGCCTTGCTGCACATGCCTTGACCTTCTGACTGGGAGTTTGGGACTTGGGTGGGCTCTACAGCATCTCTACTTCATGCCAAGGTGGCCCCTTCAAGTTTGAGAGGCCACTTGGTAGCCCCAGCTGAGCTGAGTCACCAGCCCCCTTGGCGAGGTGCCTTCTTAGTGGCAGAGTCCTGTGCTCAGGTGTGAAATCTGGACGGGTGCCAGACTTCATCTACACCCCCCTTCCACTCCTACTAACATCCTAGAGATTCTGCCAGGGGTGGAGGGCCATGTGTGTGTGCTTGTCTATGGAGCGTTCCTACACACGTTTTGGTTGGAATGTGTCTGTGCATGTCATCCCTTACATATTTATACATGTTTGCCTATGTGACTGTTTGTCTCTGAATGTTTTATGTACATTTGAATTCAGAAAGGGAGCTAATGTTTACTGAGCACCTACTGTGTAGCCAGCCCTTTATGTATATCTTCTAATAGCCTCATGAGGTGGAGATGTCACCCACTTTACAGCTGAAAATACTGAGATGCCCAAGGTACCAGGCACCCTGCTTCCCCCATCCCGCAATCATCTTGGCTGCTTTCTGTTCTTCTAAGTCTCTAGAGCTTAGAAGTCACATCCCTGAAGTAGGGACTCTGCCCTCCCTGGAACCTCATCTCCTCGGGCACCAGGCTCCTCTGAAGGGCACTCCCAGTAGTGGTCTTTGGTTCTGTGCCCCTGAGCCCTCTGGGGTGGCAGCAGGACCTCCCTCTTGGCCCTGCCTTGATCCTCCTTCCTCTCTGTCTTCTCCTAGCACCTCACTCCCTGGCGAGACTCTCCAGCCCACCCTGGGCTTCCGTTCTTGCTCCTCCCTCTGCCTCCCCAAATAGCGTTCACCTCCCTGCTGGTGACCCCCACCCAGGTGCCTCCAGGCCCCAGCCTTGATGTTCAGCTCTTGTCAGCCACCTCCAGCCGGCCACCCGCAGGTTTCCCAGATTCTGAGTGTCCAGATCTGGCTCAGCACCTTCCCCTTGTCCCCACTGCCTGCTCCTCTATAACAACCTCTATCTCACTGCCTCTCCCCCAGCAGGATTCCACGGACGCTTCAAGGCTGGTCCGTGCCACTTGATCTTCGCACAAGCTGAGCCCTCTGCCTGGAATACCCCGTACCCTCTTTACTTGGAAAATCTCCACTTGTTCTTCAAAGTCTTTCATGAGTTTTCACTTTATTCCTTCACTCCTGCCCCCTTGCACCCTGAGTACACACACACAAACACACACACACACACACACACAGAGATAATCACTTTTGCATCTTCCAGGCCTTGTACTGACTTGTAGGCTGGGCTCATAGTGTGGTTACAGACTGATAGGACTATCAGTTCAGTTCAGTTGCTCAGTTGTGTCCGACTCTTTGTGACCCCATGGACTGCAGCACACCAGGTTTCCCTGTCCATCACCAACTCCCAGAGCTCGCTCAAACTCAGGTCCATTGAGTTGGTGATGCCATCCAACCATCTCATCCTCTGTCGTCCCCTTCTCCTCCTGCCCTCAATCTTTCCCAGCATCAGGGTCTTTTCCAATGAATCAGTTCTTTGCATCTGGTGGCCAAAGTATTGGAGCTTCAGTTTCAGCATCAGTCCTTCCAATGAATATTCAGGACTGATTTCCTTTCGGATGGACTGGTTGGATCTCCTTGCAGTCCAAGGGACTCTCAAGAGTCTTCTCCAACACCACAGTTCAAAAGCATCAATTCTTCGGCGCTCAACTTTCTTTATAGTCCAACTCTCACATCCATACATGACCACTGGAAAAACCATAGCTCTGACTAGATGGACTTTTGTTGGCAAAGTAATGTCTCTGCTTTTTAATATGCTGTCTAGGTTGGGCATAACTTTTCTTCCAAGGAGCAAGCGTCTTTTAATTTCATGGCTGCAGTCAGCATCTGCAGTGATTTTGGAGTCCAATTAAATAAAGTCTGTCACTGTTTCCATTTTTCCCTCATCTATTTGCCATGGAGTGATGGGACCAGATGCCATGATCCTAGTTTTCTGAATGTTGAGTTTTAAGCCAACTTGTCACTCTCCTCTTTCACTTTCATCAAGAGGATCTGTGATGGATAGGACTATGACCCTGGACAGGTCTCTTCACCTCTTAGTCTCCTCACTGTAAGTTAAACATAAGGATACCAGCCTCACCAGCAGAACTGGAACCCAGAAGTGTCTCACTGATAGTTGTGCTCATTGTCAATCACACCTGTATTTCCAGCACCCATGATAGTCCCTCACACTCAGTAGATCTTCAACCACAGCATGTCTGAGTTCAGTTGGCCACATATTCTTTATGACCCTAAAAAAGGGAACCTAGTAGCAGTGAGTGAGAGGCCAGCTCTGTCTCATAAATACCCTCTTGCTCCCTGCCCCTCCCCCACCATGGGATCATGTTGGGACAAATGTCTTGGCTCAGTGGGTTGAAAAGGAAAGTCAAAACTCTGAGGCATGAATGGCTATGCCCACTGACTCACTTCCTCCTCCCTGCCGCTCTGGACGTGTAGGCTGGGCTTCTAGTGTGATTATACTCAGGCCAGACCCTGAGTAACACAGGTTGCAGCCTCCTCCCAGCTCTCGCCCCTCATTCTAGCGCTCCCCCCCTCCACACCCTCCAAGCCCCTCACTTCTAACCTCACCCTGGAGCAGCCAGCAGAGACAAGAAGGTCTGTGGGGCTGGTGAGTGCTGATTTGAAATCTGCTTGCAAGTTTCAGCGAGCTCAAGAGTAGATTACAGGGTAGACTGAGGGGGGGAAACACCAGCCTGCTCTCAGGACCCAGAGTCTGATGTGCAAGGCAGGGTACCTGTCTGGAGTCTGACCTGAGAAGCAGCAGAATTTCCTCCTCCTCCTCATGGCCCTCTCCAGGATCACAGAAATTCTCACCTTTGGGCAACCCTCCTGTGGCTTAAGGCCTATCTCCTAAAGGTTCCTGTTGAAATACAGGGAGCCGTACCTGGCAGGGGAGCAGGCAGACTCTCTGGCAGGGATAAGGCAGGATATTACAGCATCACCCACAAAAACCAGGGTCCTGGGTTATAAATGACTCAGGCAGCCAGGAGGGTGGGGGGAGGGAGGCAAGAGTGCTGAGGGAAGAGTTGGGACAAAGAATGATTTAGTGGGGGCGGGCGGGGCAGGCAGAGGTTCCAGACGGGCCCTGATGCTGCCCTCTTCAGTTAAGTGTTGGCATGGTGAGGTCAACGATGAAGGAGATTTTACTTTCCTGTAAAACACTCCCCGGGAGGCATAGCCTTCTGCCTCTGGAGGATTGTCCTGGATGTCAGGGGCTCAGCTGAGGGAAGGAAACTGATGGGGTTTGGGGGATGTCAAGGCCACTCCCTCAGTGACAGACCTGCCCTGGGCCTCGCCGCTGACAGGGGTAGCTCTGAGGTAGGGTGTCAACACAGCCCACTACAGGAAGGGAGACGGGAACTTGAGGGTGGGGGTGGGGAGGGAAGAGCCAGAAGTGTGGCGGGGAAGGGGCATAGAGATGCAGTAGGTAGGGCAGTGGCAGCAATCACAAGCACAGCTGGCTGTAAGGGACACGCCCAGGAAAGCACTAGAGCCTGGAGTTTGGGCTTCAGCTTACCCGCCTTGGAACTGAAGGGGAAATGACAGGTTCATGCTTTGGAGTAAGCTGACAGGCTTTGTGGATTCAAAAGCTTCCTCTGGTTTGGAGTCAGGGAGACCCATCTGTGGGCGGATGTGGGGTTGGAAATGATAAGGGGTGAGGAGCTGCCTTACTGGAGATTTGTGAGATGTGTGGGCAAGGAGTGTGGGCAGGAAGGCTGTTGGAGGCAGGGGTCATGGGTGAGATCTGCAACAAGGACAACCAGTGAGTCTGGGGGACCTCTAGGGCCTCTTAAGTGGAGATGCAGGTCTGGCTGGCAATCTGCCCAAGGCCCCAGGGCAGAGCTAGAGATAGACAAGAAGGCCAGAGTCCAGAAGTGACACCAAGGTTAGCAGAGGAAAATTCTCCGGCGCCTTTCCTCAAGAGCACCAGCCTGAGCTTTGCTTTTGATCAGGCCATGTCAGCCTGGTTCTACATGGTCAGCCTGGGCCCATAGCAAACTCACTGAAGGTAGTCCCTGGGGTCCCAACCCACTAGGTCTCTCATCAGCTGCACCCTGGGCTCCAGCCCCTCAGCTCTGTCCTTCCTTCCTTCCAGCCCCCTGGATTCTAGCTCTTGGTGACCCCAGTCATAATCCCAGGGGCCCTACCTCATTCATTCCATAATCACCCTCCTCTCTGTACCCACTGACACCCTGAGAAGACCTCAGAGCACTGCACACCCACCCTTGCCACTAGTGGGGAAACATGGTTTGGACCCTGGCCCCAACATAGGGAGAGGGCCCCTACCCCTACCCCAATGTTATTCACCTCTAACCCACCTCTGGACAAGCTCTGAGCCTCAGTTTATTTGCAGAGAGGTGATGATCATGCCCAACTCCAGGGACTGTTGGAAGGGTAACTGATCATACATGGGGAGCAGCTGACAGTGGGTCACCCACCATGCCTTTCCCCTCTCTCTTCCTAGAAACCATCACCTAGCCCCAGGAAGCCCTCCACCTCTCCTCTGATCTGACCCACTCAAAACCCTACCTTAGATGCCTTGCAGAACCAAACCCAAAGCCCAGGTCCTCAGCGGGGTCTTGAGATCCCCCATGACTGTCCTGCTTACCTTCTGACCTTGTCCTCCACACTCCTGTCTTTCCCACACAGCCCCAGCTGCCAGGCAGATCTGCATCTCCTAAATGCTTGCTCACCCCCTTCTTGAGGCCTTTCCCTATAGGCAATGCTCCAGCCTTGACCTGCCCATGGACAGTTCCCCTTCCTTCGAAACTGTCTGAAACCCATTGTCTTCCCGAGCTCCCTGGATCTCACTGGATGCTTTCTGCGGCAGCATAACCCTGTTTCTGCCTCTGATCCAGTGTTTGTCACATTTGGCCAGATGCCACTTACTTACTTGAGTAAAGTTGCTTAAGCTCTTTGTGCCTCGATTTCTGTATTTGTAAGATTGAATTACAAATTGCACCCTAACCATAGCGTCATTATGGAGAGTAAAAGAGAACTTGTACAGTGCCTATCACATAGTAATAGCTCAATAAATATTATTTTTTTATTGGGATGGGAGTGGGGAGGCAGTGGCTATCTCTCCCTCTACAGCTCAGTCCTCCAGGAAAAGTCAAGCTCAGACCCTCTCTCTTTCCACCCTGCCAAAAGCTCTTACCACAATGTTCTGCTTGGAGTAGAAATCAATAATGTGCATTGAATTAAACGGGTCCATTGAAAAACTCATGAAATTCCCTGTGGGTTCCCTTCAGCCAAATTCCTTACGGTACATGGACACATCAGTGTGAGTGGAATGGACACTTGAGAGCTTGTGGAGGTATCAGCATCTGGGGAACACCATCATAGCACCTCCATCATGGAGGAGCCCAGTTGGCTTTCCCCAGGGTTCAGACTGGTACCCCAACACAGGGATGAGGAGACAGGGGGAAGAGGGTATCCTGGAAGCCTTCCTGGAGGAGAAAACGGGACAGCTAGGCTGAGAAGAGGGACAATATTTTGTACTGGAAGTCTCACTGTGCCAGGCCCCTTATGTATAGGACATCCTTTATTCTTCATGACAGTCCTGTGAGGTCAGTCTTATCATCCCCTTTTCCAGAAGAGGAAGCAAAGGCCCAGCCTAGCAAAGTGACAGGTCCAAGTTCATGCAGCTGGAGGAGAGAGCAGGATTCTCATCTGGCTCTATTGGGCTTTGGGGGACTGCCCAGCTGAGAGACAGCTCAAACTGAGGATGGCGGGAGAATTCCAGTTCCAGGCCAGCTGCCCACTCAGCCAGGGAGGCTGTGGGCGGGGCGGAAACAGCCACCGGAAGTCAAGGGCACACGGCAAACAAAGGTGCCAGGAAATGAACTGGCCCTGGGGCCCTTCCTCCCAGCCAGCCCTGTGCCTTTGACGGCCTGTCACCTCCCATCCTCAATGCTTCCTCCAAAGGAGCAGGGCAAGCTGAGTCGGAGCACAGGGGATGGCCCTTGAAACCCGGGAGGAGCCCCATCCGGCCTAAGCCCCACTGTGTCCAGGGAAAGAGGCAGGACCAGGTCCCAGGGGTCTTGTTCTCTTTGCTTCAGATGGAGCTCAGACTAGGGCCTGGCACAGAGAAGGAACTCAGTAAGTGTGTGTTGATTGGAGACACAGCAGGCATGGTGTCAGAGCTACTGGCGGGAGGGGAAGAGACCTGGTCCTCACCTGGTTTCTGCCCTACCTTGTGACCTTGGGTATGTCACAGAGCTTCCCTGTCCATCAGATCAGGTTGTTATCCTCAAGTGTACCACACATTCCAGGAAGCCTGAGACCCTTCCAACTCTGTCAGCGCAGTTCTATTAATTCTTTTACCCATTAGATAACTTGATATTTCAACAAAATGCATTGTTGTTGTTTTTCAGTTGCTGAGTCGTGTCCCACTCTTTGGACCCATGGACTGCAGCATACCAGGCTCCTCTCTCCTCCACTGTTCTCTCAAAGTTTGCTCAGATTCACGTCCATCAAGTCAGTGGTGCTATCCAACCATCTCATCCTCTGCCGCCCCCTTCTTCTTTTGTCTTCAATCTTTCCCAGAATCAGGATCTTTTCCAATGAGTCAGTTCTTTGCATCAGTGGCCAAAGGAGCTTTAGCATCAGTCCTGCCAATGAATATTCAGCACTGATTTCCTCTAAAGGAAATTGACTGGTTTGATCTCCTTGCAGTCCAAGGGTCTCTCAAGAGTCTTCTCCAACACCACAGTTCAAGAGCATCAATTCCTTGGCACTCAGCCTTCATTATGGTCCAACTCTCACATCCATACATGACTACTGGAAAAACCATAACTTTGACTATACGGACTTCTGTCAGCAAAATGATGTCTCTGCTTTTCAATACACTGTCTAGGTTTGTCATTCTCTACGTACTGTCCCTGGTGGCTCAGAAGATAAAGAATCTGCCTGCAATGCAGGAGACCCAGGTTTGATCCCTGGGTTGGGAAGATCCCCTGGAGAAAGGAATGGCAACCCACTCCAGTATTCTTACCTGGAGAATTCCATGGACAGAGGAGCATGGTGGTCTGCAGTCCATGGGGTCACAAAGAGTTGGACACAACTGAGCGACTAACACAGGCTTGTCATAGCTTTTCTTCCGAGGAGCAAGCATCTTTTAATTTAGTGGCTACAGTCACCATCCACAGTGATTTTGGAGCCCAAGAAAATGAAATCTGTCACTGCTTCCTCTTTTTCCCCTTCCATTTGTCATGAAGTGATAGAACCAGATGCCATGATCTTAGTTTTTTGAATGTTGAGTTTCAAGCCAGCTTTTTCACTCCTCTCTTTCACCCTCAGCAAGAGACTCTTTAGTTCCTCTTGACTTACTGCTGTTAGAGTAGTATCATCTGCATATCTGAGGTTGTTGCCATTTCTCCCACCAATCTTGATTCTAGCTTGTGATTTATCCAGCCCAGCATTTTGCATGATGTACTCTGCATGGAAGTTAAATAAGCAAAATGCCAATATGCCGCTTTGTCATACCTCTTTCCCAATTTTGAACCAGTCTGTTGTTCCATGTCTGGTTCTAACTGTTGCTTCTTGACCTGCATACAGGTTTCTCAGAAGACATATTCCCATCTCTTTAAGAATTTTCCATAGTTTGTTGCCATCTACACAGTCAAAAGCTTTAGTGTAGTCAATGAAACAGAAGTAGATGTTTTTCTGGAATTCCCTTGCTTTCTCTATGATCCAGTGAATGTTGGCAAATTGATCTCTGGTTCCTTTGCCTTTTCTAAACTCAGCTTGTACATCTGGAAGTTCTTGGTTCACATACTGCTGAAGTCTAGCTTGAAGGATTTTGAGCATAACCTTACTATCATGTGAAATGAACACAATTCTACATTAGTCTGAACATTTTTTGCTTTGTGCTTCTTTGGGATTGGAATGAAAACTGACCTTTTCCAGTCCTATGACCATTGCTGACTTTTCTAAATTTGCTGACACATTGAGTGCAGCACTTTAACAACATCATCTTTTAAGATTTTAAATAGCTAAGCTGGAATTCCATCAGTTCTGCTAGCTTTGTTTATAATGATGCTTCCTAAGGCCCACTTGACTTCACACTCCAGGATGTCTGGCTCTATGTGAGTGACCACACCATCATGGTTATCAAGTCATTAAGACCTTTCTTATACAGTTCTTCAGCATAGTCTTACCACCTTTTCTTAATCTCTTCTGCTTCCATTAGGTCCTTAACATTTCTGTCCTTAATTGTGCCCATCCTTGCATGAAATGTTCCCTTGATATCTCCAATTTTCTTGAGAGATCTCTAGTCTTTCCCACTCTATGTTTTCCTCTATTTCGTTGCGTTGTTCTATTAAGAAGGCCTTCTCTCTCCTAGCTGTTCTGTGGAACTCTACATTCAGTTACATTTATTTTTCCCTTTCTCCGTTGCTTTTCGCTTCTCTTCTTTCCGCAGCAATTTGTAAAGCCTCCTCAGACGACCACTTTGCCTTCTTAGGTTTCTTTCTCTGATGCACTGCCTCCTGTACAGTGTTATGAACTTCCTTCCATAGTTCTTCAGGCACTCTGTCTATCAGATATAATCCCTTGGGTCTATTCATCACCTCCACTGTATAATCATAGGAATTTGGTTTAAGTTATACCTGAATGGTCTAGTGATTTTTCTCTATTTTCTTCAACTGAAGCCTGAACTTTGCAATAGGACTCATGATCTGTGCCACAGTCAGCTCCAGGTCTTGTTTTTGCTGACTGCTAGAGCTTCTCCATCTTTGGCTGCAAAGAATATCAATCTGATTTTGGTATTAACCATCTGGTGATGTCCATGTGTAGAGTCATCTGTTGTGTGATTGGAAGAGGGTGTCTGCTATGTCCAGCATGTTCTCTTGACAAAACTCTGTTCGCCTTTGCCCTTCTTCATTTTGCACTCCAAGGCCAAGCTTACCTGTTACTCCAGGTATCTCTTGACTTTCTTATTTTTCATTTCGATCCCCTATGATGAAAAGGAGATCTTTTTTTGGTGTTAGCTCTAGAAGGTGTTGTAGGTCTTCATAGAACTGTTCAGCTTCATCTTCTTCAGCATCAGTGGTTGGGGCATAGACTTGGATTACTGTGATGTTGAATGGTTTGCCTTGGAAACAAACCGAGATCATTCTGTTGTTTTTTGAGGTTGCACCCAAGTACTGCATTTCAGACTCTTTTCTTGACTATGCGGGCTACTCCATTTCTTCTGAGGGATTCTTGCCCACAGTAGTAGATATAATGGTCATCTGAATCGATGATCAGATAAGTGGTCATCTTGCCCATTCCTGTCCCTTTTAGTTCATTGATTCCTAGGATGTTGATATTCACTCTTGCCATCTCCTGCTTGACCACTTCCAATTTACCTTGATTCATGGGCCTAACATTCCAGGTTCCCGTGCAATATTATTCTTTACAGCATCAGACTACTCTCACCACCAGACACATCCACAACTGAGTCTCGTTTCCACTTGAGTCCAGCCGCTTCATTCTTTCTGGAGCTGTTAGTAATTGCCCTCTGCTCGTCCCCAGTAGTGGATTGGACACCTTCTGATCTGTGAGGCTCATCTTCCAGTGACACATCTTTTTTGCTTTATACTGTCCATGGAGTTCTCACAGCAAGAATACTGTTGTTGCCATTTCCTCCTCCAGTGGATTGTATTTTGTCAGAACTCTACAATGACCCATCTGTCTTGGGTAGCCCTGCACGGCATGGCTCGTAGCTTCATTGAGTTATGCAAGCCCCTTCACCTCGACAAGGCCGTGATCCATAAAGGGGAAAACACATAGTGGAGTTCAATAAATATATTTTGGTACCAGTGAGGTAGTTGGCAGAGCGGTGGTGATAAGCGAAGGTTGATGGGAGGACAGTGATTTACAAGAACTCTAGAGGCAGATGGTCTGGATTTAAATTTCCCCTCCATCACTTGCTAACTGTGTAACCTTGGGCAGTTTACTACCCATGTTGAATTTCAATTCCCTCATCTGTAAAATGGGAACAATAGGCATACATATGTCTTAGGGTTATTATAAGAATTGGGTTATTGTAAGGATTAAATAAGATACTATTACAAATAAAGCACTTAGGAACATGGTACATAACAAGTCCTCAATAAATGTTAAGTATTATTATTTCTTAGAGGATGAGTGGATTTTAATAGAAAAAGATGAGTGGTACACGTGAATGTAATAGTGTTAGTGTGGGGGGAAGTGTTAAAACAGCATATACTAAGCTGTGGAGGCAGAAATACCCAGTGCAAGTCTAAGGAACAGCAAGAGGCCAGTTGAGGGCAGATGGTGAGAGGCTTTGACTAGGCTAAGAAACTTGGACCTGATCATTTTGGTTGGCAGTTCCCAACTGGTGTTCCCTGAAGCACCAGGTTTCCATGAGATGCTGCTGGATGTTTTGTAAATATACAAGGGAGGCACAGGGGAGGACTGGATATTCATATGCAGTTGAAGTTGGATCGCTACCTCAGACCATGTGCAAAACTTATCTCAAAATGGATCAAAGACCTAAATATAAGAGGTAAACCTATACAAGTCTTGGAAGGAAACATAGGGGTTAGTCCTTGTGGTCTTCTACTTGGCAATGGATTCTTATATAGAACACCAAAAGCACAAAAACAACAACAAAAATAGATGAATTGAATGCTCTGATCTAGATGTCTGTGTCCCCCTCCCCGCAATTCATATGTTGAAATCCTAATTCCCAAGATAACGATTTTAGGAAGTGGGGCCTCTGAGAGGTTATAAGGTCATGAAGGATTTGCCCTCATGACTCGGATTAGTATCCTTATAAAAGAGGCCCACAGAGCTGCCTAGCCCCTTCTGTCATGTGAGGTTGTAACAAGAAGTCTGCGACCCAAAAGAGGCCCTCACCTGACCATGCTGACACCCTGGTCTTGGACTTCCAGCCTCTAGAACTGTAAGATGGAAACTTCTGTTGCTTAGAGGCTGCCTGCTGCTGCCGCCAAGTCGCTTCAGTCGTGTCTGACTCTGTGCGACCCCATAGACAGCAGCCCAACAGGCTCTGCCGTCCCTGGGATTCTCCAGGCAAGAACACTGGAGTGGGTTGCCATTTCCTTCTCCAATGCATGAAAGTGAAAAGTCAAAGTGAAGTCGCTCAGTTGTGTCCGACTCTTAGTGACCCCATAGACTGCAGCCTACTAGGCTCCTCCGTCCATGGGATTTTCCAGGCAAGAGGCTGCCTAGCCTGAGGTATTTCATTATAGCAGACTGAATAGATTGTGTTTTAAAGGACGCGTTTCAGGACTTCCCTAGTGGTACAGTGGTTAAGAACCCATGCCTCCACTGCAGGGGGCATGCATTCAATCCCTGGTCAGGAAACTAGCATTCTGCATGCCACATGGGATGGCCAAAATAAATAAAGTAAAAATAAATAAAAAGATACTTTTAAGAAAGCAAGAAGGTAACACACAGAATGAAATAAAATATTTATAAATCATATATCTGATGAAGGATTTGTATCTGATATATATAAATAAAATTTACAAGTAATAAAAAGACAAGTAACCCGGTTTGAAAATGAACAAAGGAACTGAATAGACATTTCTCCAAAGAGGATATCCAAATAGCCAACAAGCACAGGAAAAATGTTCAACATCTCTAATTATTAGGGAAACACAAGTCAAACCGCAATGAGATATCACTTCACACCTATAGGGATTTTCTGTTTTGTTTTGGTTTTAGTCTCTGAGTGGTGTCCAACTCTTGAAACCCCATGGAATGTAGCTTGCCAGGCTCCTCTGTCAGTGAGATTTCCCAGGCAAGAATATTGGAGTGTGTTGCCATTCCCTTCTACAGGAGATCTTTCCAATCCAGGGATCAACCCACGTCTCCTGCATTGCAAGTGGATTCTTTACCACTGAGTTACCAGGGAAACTGCTGGGATGGCTAGATCCAAAAAGTCGAATAAGTGTTGGCAAAGTTGTGGAGAAACTGGAGCCCTCATACACTGCTGGTAAGAATGTAAAATGATGCAATTGCTTCAAAATAGTCTGGAATTTCCTCAAATAGTTAAACAGAGAGTTACCGTTTGACCCAGCAATTCCACTCCCAAGTATGTACTCCAAGAGAAATGAAAACACATGTTCCCACAGAAACTTGTGCGTGAATGTTCATAGCAGCATTATTCAAAATAGCTCCAAAGTAAAAACAACACTGATGTCCATCAACTGATGAGGGAATAAACAAAATGTAGCTTATCCGCACTATGGACGGTTATTTGGCCACAAAAAGGAATGAAGTGCTGATACACATTACAATGCGGGTGAACCAGGAAAACATTTTGCTGAGTGAAAAGAAGTCAGTCACAAAAGGCTGCATCCAGTATGAGTCCATGGCTGTGAAATGTCCAAAACAGGCAAATATTGAAATAGAAAGTAGATTAGTAGTTTTCCAGGGCTGAGAGGAAGGAACGAGGAAGGCAGGTTGGTGTATGGGATTTCTTTGGGGGATGATGAAAATGTTCCAAAATTGATACTAGTGATGGCTGCACATCGGGTGGTGCTAGTGGTAAAGAACCCTGCCTGCCAGTGCAAGAGACCTCAGAGTTTAATCCCTGGGTTGGGAAGATCCCCTGGAGGGGGCACAGCAACCCCCACCAGTATTCTTGCCTGGAGAATCTCAAGGACAGAGGAGCCTGGTGGGCTACAGTCCATAGGATCGGAAAGAGTGAGCAACCTTCAGCGACGCCTGAAGCGACCTAGCAGCAGCAGCACGTCTCTGTGACGGAGCTAAAACCTTCCACTTGCGCCCTTTTAGTGAGCTGGCTGTATGATATGTGAGTTATATCTTAATAAATCTGTCAAAAAGAAAATAAAAGGTGAGCGGAGTGTGAATTTATCATCAAATTCATTTGGGAAATGTTGGATTAAGGAGGGGAGTGTGTGCTTTGGGACTTCTCTGGGCCAACATAGGTTGGCAAAACTCCTGGAGTGGGTGATAGAAGATAACATTTCCCAAAACTATGACCATAACTTGACCGTGGAACTATCTTCAAAGGAACCTCTCCTGACCTCTCCCAAAACACTTTTCACAGAACACAGTTTGGCAAGTTCAGCAGCAAGCAAAGGGGAGCCATTAAGGATTTAAGCAAGGAAGAGCCTGGTGAGAGCTTCACTTAGCAGAGGCCAGGCTGCTGTGGGGAGAATGGGCGTAGGCAGGATAAACCAGTGACTTGCTGCCAGCAAGGTGGTTAAAAAGCATTTGAATAGACATTTCCTCAAAGAAAATAAACAAATGACCAATAAGCACTAAGCTCAACGTCATTAGTCATCAGGGAAATGCAAATGAAACCCACAAGGAGATACCACTTCATACCCACTGTGTATGCAGGCCGAGGTGGCAAGGGTCTGAACATCACCTTTAGTGGGGACCACCTTGCTCCCTCTCTCCTAAGCTCCTGAAATGGTGCTTCCTCCGCCCCCTTCCCTGGGCTCCCTAGCCCTAGGGATTCCCAGACCTCCCTGGAGCCCCAACCATCCTGGTGCTTCCGGAGAGGATGCTGGGAGCTCTAATCCATCCTGGTAGTGTTTATGTCCTTCTTCCTGGATATGGGGTGGGCACCAGGCTGGCAAGGTGGGAGGAGTGTGGGGGAAGGTAGCAGATCTGGGGTCCCACAAGAACCCAGTGGGGAGGGCAACCGTGGACGGGAGCAGGTCGGCCTGCTCAGGGCAGGCAGGTTGGGGCAGGGGTCCATCCAGTTCCCAAATACATTATTTCTTTCACAGCCTTCCTTCCCCCAGGCCATGAGAAGCACATCCAGAGCTCAGGGCTGAAGGAAGTGGAAAACTTGGCCTTTGAGTCTTAAAAGCCTTAGTTATAATGGTTAACATTTATTGAATATTTATTGTATTCTCTATCCCATGCTAAGTGCCCTGCATGCATTATTCCATCTGATACTTACAACAATCCTCTGGAGTAGGTACTGTTATGAACCTCATTTCACACACACGGAGACTAAGCCCTGGGGGCTTATGGTCACTTGCCCAACATTACGTGACAAGATAGTGGACCAAGGGAGTGTCACGAAGTGAGGGTAGACCAACAGAGCAAAGTTGGAAAAGCTCACACGAGCACCCTCTTCCCTGACTCCAGCTTTCCTGCTTCACAGCCTGTCCCAAGGCCCTAGATGTGCACGCAGGGTGCAGCCTGAGACTGCTTCAGTCATCCCCCTGTGGGTGGCCGGTGGTTCTCTCCAGTTCCCAGCTGCCTGGCACAGGAACTGTCCAGAGACTTCCTTCAAAAGACATTTCTGTTGTCTTGATCTAAGGCCATGGGAGAGGGGGAGCTGAAGGCTGCATGTTCCCCTCCAGGGTCACAGTAGGACAATGAAGGGGACCCCCAAGGAGTTTGGGGGCATCCACCCAGGGCTGAGCCCTTCCAGACAGGGTGATGGCAAGCAGACAACTCTCCAGGAAAGGCATACTAGAGAAGGCTGAGGACCTCAGTTAACTTTCCAAAGGTCAGACTGGGTTCATGTCCACCCCAATACCAAGTAAAGGGGCCTCTGAAGGGCAGAAGCTGGATTTCTGAAAAGCATCCATTCGCAATTCATTCTGTACCCAGGAGAAAAGGCTTTGGATCTCCAGGCTGCACTTGACCCTATGGCCAACCTAGAAGTGGGGCATGGCTGACAGGACATAGCCCTTCATAATGAATGAAGAAGATGCTTTCTGCTTATGAGCAGACCTGGTCGAAGGCCCAGCAGGCTGAACCCCAAGATATTTGATGCTGCTCCCAGATCAGAGGCAGGCCTTCTGTGGCTGCAGGAGTCGGCTGTGTGGGGAGGGGCAGGCACCATTCACTCCCCAAATATTTACGGACTGTGTTCCTAGCACTGGGCCCAGAGCCAGGGCCCTTGGGTCAGGCCCTGACTGCCTCCATTTCTCTTGTCTCACTCTGACAAGCAGGCCTTGGACACAGGGAGGGGAAGCTGGAGGAGGCAGGAGCCTGGCTCACCCTGCAAGGGGGATGGGAGATGCAGAGAACAGTAGCCTGCCTGCTGATCCTCCCACAGCCCACCCGCCAGCAGGAATCTGGCTGCATCCCAAAGGCTCATGGCCTGCTCTCTGAGGAGAGGTTAGAGAGCTGGGGCAGGGAGGGGGCCCTCCCTGGCTCCCAGAATGGTGGTGGGAAGAGTCTCTCTTGTCTCACTCCCTCAGATTATTCAGCCCCCTAAGAGAAGGGGCTCCCCAGGGCCAGGCTGAATCAGACAAGCTGCTGCCTGCCTTACATCCTGGGCGGGAGGCCGTCCCTGCAGGCAGAGCTGACAGGAAAAAATAATCAAGGAGCTTGACAGGAGTGGGGGGTGGGGGGACGGGGAGGATTGCTGACAAGCGGTCCCCTCCCAGAGCACACCATCCCATCAGGCACCACAGCCCTCAGACACACCCTTAGAACTAGAGGCACGCGTGGGCCCCCAGAAGGCTAGGATGCCGCTTCTGGGTAGAGTACAGGGGCCAGCCCTGTGTGGCTCCTTCCCTCTGGTCCAGGAAAATGGCCAGCCCTGCCCCACTCCCTGGGCTTCTGCCCAAGTGCTTTCTGGAGCCTTCTCCCTTGCCCCTTCTTTTGCCCTTATCACCCTACTGCTGCCCTGAGTCCTTCCTGTCTCCCTCTGTCTCTCTGTCCCCTCTCTCCTCATCTCTCATCTCTACCAGACATGCTGGGACAAGTATCTGCCCACCCAAGAGAGGTCTGGTGGGAGGAGGGGCCACGCCAGGAGAAGTGGCTGTGGATCTCCATGGCGGCGACCCAGACACTCAGCTTCTCTGTCCCATCCAGCCCCACCTTTCCCTGGGAGGTTTAGGGCAGCAACACTGGAGCAAACAACATATCCTTCCCCCAGGATGTGGTAAAGTAGCTAAACTTGAACTTCAGCCAAGCCTCTCCCAGCCAGGTAAACACCTGCTCCTCTTCCCTGAAGGCCACCCTTTCCCTGCAAATACCCCTGAGCACAGCGAGGGGAGTCACCCTGCCTCCTGGGGAGCCTCATTCTGCCCTGGCCCATGTGGGGAGGGGCTGTTGGCCTGAAAGACTCCAAACCCTGTGGGGCCAAGGCTGCAGGAAAGGACAGGCCCTCTGCCCAGTTACAGCCTCTCCTCCCCAGACCTGGGCTTCCACAGCTGGGACTGATTATGGGGGTGGGCTGGTCCTTCCATGCCTTTTGGGGGTCCCAGCCAGGGCAGCAAGGGCATGTCTGCCCTAGAATCAGGGTTCAGTGGGCAGTGGCTATCCCAGGATATCTGAGCCCCACTCTTCTCCCCTAAACTCTGGAAGGTCCTCCTGGGCTCCCTCCTTCGATCCCTCCCTCGGTAAATCTTCCAGGTGGCATGGACCCCCCTCTGGTTGACTCAGGAAGTGCTGGTGAACACCTGCCGTGTGCAAAGCACACCTTGGCAGCCTGGGGGAGACCCAGAGGAGCCCTAGCCCTAGCCCCGGCTGTTCAGAACTCAGTCAGCAGTGGTGGGGGGATAGCCAGAGCAGACCCCCACTGGAGTGGGAAGCTGGCATGCCTGTGTTCTGAGAGGTGGGAGTGGGGGATGAGGGTTGGGACAGCTTCTTTAATGAGGACATTTGGGAAGGTCTGCTGGAGGAGGTGACCTTCAGAGTCAGGCCTTAATGAGGAGGTTTTGTCTCTCTTGGAGGCGGCGCTCACCCTTGCTAACCCCTCACTCCCATCTGACCTGCAGCCTCCTTTACCCCCAGGAGTAAAGCATGCTTCTTGCCCTTCTGCACCTCACCCAGGGTGATGGGTGACAGGTCTGCGAGAGGTGAGGCCCTGCACCTACCACAGAGGACTGGGGTTTCCCAATTGTGAGAGGCAATGGTGGTGCTGTGGCAAGTGTCTCCCTACTCATCCTCCTGCTCACCCTGGGAGGAGATGAAGGCACCCCCCACCCCACCCCATCCTTCAGTCTCAGCTCCTCAGGGCTGCTGACTCTTCCCTTCGGAGTGTCAGGGTCCTTCCAGCCAAGGACAGGTCTGGACAGGACAGGGTGGCGATGGGTTGGGAAGGGGGCTACTTCAAGCTCTTGGATGTGATGTCAGCAGGGTGCATCTCCATGGCTTCCTCCAGCCATCTTGGCCTTTGGCCACTGACATTCTGCACAGTGTCTGTGTGTCTGTGTAACATCTGGCTGAAAGGGTCTGACCTTCTGCAGCCCTGTACCAGTGCAGGGAGGGGCTTGGGGGAAGTTAGCTGAGTGCAATGGGCCCTAAACCATATCCAATCTCCCGGCCTGGATCACATGGGAACCAAGGGTCAGTCACCCAAGGAACTCGGGTGCTCCAAACTTCCAGGTTCACCTTTCCCCTCTCACATTAAAAAATCATACTGGAGCAACATGAGCCCCTACCCTGAGGGTCCCAGGGCTGAGTTCTCCACTTCTCTGCCTCTCACCTGTGGGCTCTTGGCTCTGCACTATGTCAGCACGGGTGTGGAATGCAGCCCCCCCTTCCTTAATTCCTCCCTGAATTCTAGTCACTCAAGGCAGTGAGGGTGGGGAATAATTCCTTCAGGGTGAGGGTGCTGGAGCAGGAGGGGAGTGAATAATATCAGATACCACTGGTCTTTAAGCCCCACAGCCGTCCTCTCCTTTCAAGGCCAGTTTTCACCTCACCCTGGCCGCCGCCATCTTGTTACCTTGTTGGTTCTCAGCCTCTGTCTCCTCCCCACTCGCCCACATCTCTCCTCGAGACCTCTCCCCTGAAACCCAGAGAGCTCAAGGCTATTAGCTGGGACCTCATCACTCTTTCTTTCATGCCCAGGGAGAGTCTAGCAAGTTATTTCCCAGGCAGAGTCTCCTCTCAGGGGAATTCTGCCAGCTTTTATAATAGCAACCGTGGTTTTGTTTTCTTCCCACTCCATATAGATGGGGAAACTGAGCCCCAGAATAGAAAGCAAATTGTCCAGGACCTTCCAGGTCAGAGAACAAAGCAGGAGTAAAAACCTAGAACTTCTAACTGGCCGACTCAGAGCTGTGTGATCCTGAGCAAGTTCACAGGTCTCGCTGAGCCACCATTTAATTGTGTTGTAACGTGAATGTTTTACTGAAGTGTAACACACAGATCGAAAAGGGCTTCTTTTTGTGAAACAGATTTTCACAAAGTGAACACAATATGTAATCAGAATGAAGATTAAAAAATACATTAATTCCAGCATCCCCCAAAACTCCTCTTGTTTCCTGCTAATTTCTACTTCCCCAAAGATAATCATCACCTTGACTTCTACTGCCCCAGAATAGTTTTACCTGGTTTTGGACTTTCTATCAACAGCATCCAAGGAAGCAGAAATAAAATTGCCAACATCTGCTGGATCATTGAAAAAGCAAGAGTTCCAGAAAAACATCTATTTCTGCTTCATTGGCTATGCCAAGGCCTTTGACTGTGTGGATCACAATAAACTGGAAAATTCTGAAAGAGATGGGAATACCAGACCACCTGACCTGCCTCTTGAGAAACCTGTATGCAGGTCAGGAAGCAACAGTCAGAACTGTACATGGAACAACAGACTGGTTCCAAATAGGAAAAAGAGTACATCAAAGCTGTATATTGTCACTCTGCTTATTTAACTTATATGCAGAGTACATGATGAGAAACGCTGGGCTGGAGGAAGCACAAGCTGGAATCAAGATTTCTGGGAGAAATATCAATAAACTCAGATAAGCAGATGACACCACCCTTATGGCAGAAAGTGAAGAAGAACTAAAAAGCCTCTTGATGAAAGTGAAAGAGGGGAGTGAAAAAGTTGACTTAAAACTCAACATTCAGAAAACTAAGATCATGGCATCCGGTCCCATCGCTTCATGGCAAATAGATGGGGAAACAGTGGGAACAGTGGCTGACTTTATTCTTGGGGGTTCCAAAATCACTGCAAACGGTGATTGCAGCCATGAAATTAAAAGACGCTTACTCCTTGGAAGAAAAGTTGTGACCAACCTAGACAGCATATTAAAAAGCAAAGACATTGCTTTGTCAACAAAGGTCTGTCTAGTCAAAGCTATGGTTTTTCCAGTGGTCATGTATGGATGTGAGAGTTGGACTATAAAGAAAGCTGAGTGCCGAAGAATTGATGCTTTTGAACTGTGGTGTTGGAGAAGACTCTTGAGTCCCTTAGACTTCAAGGAGATCCAACCAGTCCATCCTAAGGGAGATCAGTCCTGGGTGTTCATTGGAAGGACTGATGTTGGAAGCTGAAACTCCAATACTTTGGCCACCTGATGCAAAGAGCTGACTCATTGGAAAAGACCCTGATGCCGGGAAAGTTTGAGGACAGGAGGAGAAGGGGACGACAGAGGATGAGATGGTTGGATGGCATCACCGGCTCAATGGACATGAGTTTGGGTAAACTCCAGGAGTTGGTGATGGACAGGGAGGCCTGGTGTGCTGTAGTTCATGGGGTCGCAAAGAGTCGGACATGACTGAGCGATTGAACTGAGCTGAACTGATCAACAGCATCAAACAAAGCATGTTCTTCTGTGTCTGGCTTTTTTTTGTTGTTGTTCAACATTAAGCTTGTGAGATCCTCCACGTTGTTTCTTGTAGCTGTAGTTTGTTCCTTTGCTTTGCTGTAAAATAAATACACCATCATGTGAACACATCACCTTTTATTTGTCTATTCTGCTCCTGATGGACATCCAACTTCTAAAATTTGTGGCTGCTGACAATAGTGGTGCAGTGAATATTCTTGCACCTACCTTTTGGGGCATAATGTATGCTTTTTTGTTGGATACACACTCAGATGGGAAATTGTTAGGCCATAGGGGTTGGGCTTCCCTCGTGGCTCAGTCGGTAAAGAATCTACCTGCAATGCAGGAGATACAAGAGAACTGGCTTCGATCCCTGGGTCAGGAAGTTTCCCTGGAGAAGGAAATGGCAACCCACTCCAGTATTCTTGCCTGGAAAATTCCATGGACAGAGGAGTCTGGTGGGCCCCAGTCCATGGGGTCACAAGAGTCAGAAATGACGGACTGAGTGACTAAACCACCTCAACCACCACCAGGGGCTGGACAAGTTCGTCCTTAGTTGACGCTGCTATAAATTTTCCAAAGTGGTTGCACCAACTTGCGCCCACCAGCTGGGTACAAGAGTGCTATCTTCTTCACATCCCACCAATACTTAATAGTGTCAGTCTTTTTCATTTTAGCTCTGTTTGGTATCTATGTTTCCCTGGTGACTGATAATATTGAGCATCTTCCCATGTGTCGACAGGCCATTTCCAAAGCCTTGTTTGTGAAGTTCCTATTCAAGCCTCTTGCCCATTTTCTATTGAATTGTCTATCTTCTTCCTATTAATCTGTAAGAGTTCTTTCTATTTTCTGGATGGAATCCCTTTGCATTACAAATACCTTCTCCAACTCTGTAGCTTGTGTTTTCACTTTCTCAATGGTGAAGTGAAGTCGCTCAGTCATGTTCGACTCTTTGTGACCCCATGGACTGTAGCCTACCAGGTTTCTCCGTCCATGGGATTTTCCAGGCAAGAGTACTGGAGTGGGTTGCCATTTCCTTCACTTTCTTAATGGTGACTTGTGATAAATAGAAGTTCTTAATTTTAATGAAGAATAACTTATAAATTTTATCCTTTATGGTTAGCACTTTGTGCCCTGTTTAAGAAATCTTTCCCTACCCCAAAGACGAAGATATTCCATGCTTTCTTCTAGTTGCCTTACCTTTTATATCTAGATCTAAACTTATCCTGAATCAATTTTTGATGTGGTGTGAAATAAGGGTCAAAATATATTTTTTCCAGATAATAAACAGACGTTGTGGAGATCATTTTGCAATGTATACAAAAGTAGAAGTATTACGTTGTACACCTGAGACTAATATAATGTTGTATATCAATTCTACTCCAATTTTAAAAAGATACTTTTTTCCCAAATGGATATCCAATTGACCCAGCACCAGTTTGAAAAGACCTTTCTTTTCCCAGTATAGCATAGCAGTATCATCTGTGTCAAAAATTAAGTGGCCATATGTGTATGGATCTGTTTTGGGGCTCTCTATTTTGTTCTATCTGGCCTGTTCTTGCACTAATACCAAACTGTCTTAATATATGTGGTATTGGAATTCTTTTGCTTTACTCTTCTACTAATGTGTCTTGGCATTTCTTGGTCTTTCGCATTTCTACACAAATTTTAGAATCAGCTTGTCAATATACACACACAAACTCACACACATACACATTCCCACTAGGATTTTGATTGAGATTTCATTGAATTTGTTTGCATTGAGTTTGCATTGAGTTTGATTTGTGGAGGATGAACACCTTTACACTATCCAGTCTTCCAATTCATAAACATAGTATAGCCCTCTGTTCATTAAGGTATTTTAGAGTATTTCTCAGTTACATTTTGTGATTTTCTGTGTATTGATTATTCTTGCACTGTTTTGGTTAGATTTATTTCTTGGGCTTCCCCAGTGGCTCAGCTGGTAATCTGCCTGCAGTGCAGGAGAACTGGGTTTGATCCCTGGGTTGGGAAGATCCCCTGGAGAAGGGAAGATCCCCTGCAGAAGGGAACAGCTACCCACTCCAGTATTCTGGCCTGGAGAATTCCATGGACTGTATAGCCCATGGGGTGGCAAAGAAAGAGTCGAACACAACTGAGCGACTTTCACTTTCATTTCTGAGTAGGTATTTGATGTGTTGACCCACTGGCCTAATGGATAAGGCATTAGCCCCCAGAGCTGGGGACTGTGGGTTCAAGTCCTATCTGGGTTGCACTGAGACTAGTTTGTGGCTTCCTAGGTGGTGCTAAGTGGTAAAGAACCCGCCTGCCAATGCCAGGGGTGTAAGAGATCCAGGTTAGATCCCTGGGTCCAAAAAATCCCCTGGAGGAGGAAATGGCAACTCGTTTCATTATTCTTGCCTGGAGAATCCCATGGACAGAGGAGCCTGGCAGGCTACAGTCCATGGGGTCACAAAGAGTTGAACATGACTGAAGTGACTTAGCACACAGGTATTTGATAGTTTTATGGTGTATAAATTGTGTTTGCAAAGAAATTCCTTTCCCTAATTGTACATTGGTAATATATTGGAAAACATTTAATTTCTTATACTGATTTTGTATCCAATGACATTGCTAAATCCACTATTTATTCTAGTAGTTTATATATTTTTTGGATTTTCTCTGTGCACCATATGTATCTAAATATTGGTGTGTGCGTGCTAAATCATTTCAGTCATGCCCAACACTTTGTGACCTTAGGGACTGTAGCCCACCAGTCTCTTCTATGGTATTCTCCATAGCAAAAGATACTGGAGTGAGTTGCTATTTCCTCCTCCAGGGGATCTTCCCGACCCAGAGATCGAAACTGCGTTTCTTATGTGTCCTGCCTTGGCAAGCGGGTTCTTTACCACTAGCACCACCAGTTTTTCCAACATTTGTAGAAGCATTATTTACAATTGCCAAGGCATGAAAGCAACCTAAGCGTTCATCAATGGATGAATGGATAAAGAAGATGTGGTATACACAACACACACACACACACAAAACTACTCTGTCATAAAAAAGAATGAAATTTTGCTATTTGTAGCAAAGGTTGGACTTGGAGGGCTTTATGCTAAATGAAATGTCAGACAAAGACAAATACTACATGATAGTACTTACATGGGAAGTCTAAAAAAGACCACAAACTAACGAATAAAACAAAAGGGAAGCAAACTCACAGAAATAGAGGACAAACTAGTGGTTACCGATGGGGAGAGGGAAATGGGAAGAAGCAATATAGGGGTGGGGGAAAAGTTACTATGGGACTGTGTGAAATCATGCATGCGAAACTTTTGAAAATTGTAAAGCACTATAGAATTTAAAGAATTTTTCCTACAGTGAAACAAATAAGATATATGATTCACTCTTCCCCCCAAAATGCTGATAGTTTTATTTTTTCCTTTTCAGTTCTTATAGCTTTTATGTTTTGCTTCGTTGCCCTGTCTGGGACTTCCAAGTATAGTTCTGGTCAGAGTGTTGATAGTGAGTGAGAACCTTGTCTGGTTCCTAACCTCAGTAGAAAAGTTTTCAGTAATTCACCATGAAGCTTGATGTTGGCTGTGTGTGTGTATGTGAGCGTGTGCCTGGTGATACTCTTCATGGTACTTCATTGGAAACATTTTTCTGATGAGGGAAGAGGACCTGGGGTGGGGAACACTTGGAGGAGGGGCACCCCTAGGAATGGCCTGCTCCTCACCAGAAAACTAAAATGGAGTTGTCTCCAGAGAGGGAGCACCTCCCTGATGACTCCCTTCCATATCCTCCACCAAAACTTTAGTCTAAGGGATCACCAAGTGTTCCCCTTAGACTCAACAACCTGAGACCACAAGTCCACCCCTGTCATTCCTCAGGGAAACTGAGGCTCAGGGCAGGGTGGTAACAAGCCTCATGTCAGTAAGTCAGTGGCAGGAGCCAGAATTAGAACTTGAGCTTCCTGGCTCTCAGCTCCCTCTTCAGTCACTGCTCTCCGGTTAGGAGTTAGGAGGTGGCCAGAGGGCAGAGGGGTGTGTGTTTAAGTGTTTAGGAAAAGGACAACTGTGTCCGAATATCCACAGATGCTGTGTAAAAAATGTGGGCAGGCAGCCCCTCCTCCAGCAAGAGAGGAGGGAGGCCCAAGGCTGGTGCGTGTTGGAGGCGGGTGGAGGAGCAGGCCTTCACTTCTGGACCCGCACAGTTTGGAAGGGGGCTTTGGGGGAACTCTCAGAAGAGACTAGAAAGGGATGAGGAACCATACATGGGGTCCAAGGAGGGCTTGTGAGGCACACGAAGGGGACTTGGGGCTTGGGCTAGGGTGGGGGTGGGGGTAGAAACTGGAGCAAACAGAGACACAGGATGTTGCAGTCCAGCAGCACTCTCCTCTCCTGGCCTCCCTCCTCCCCTGCCCACAGGGAATGTTCGGAATGTGATGAGCTGATAAGATCGGGACTCCCACTCCACCTGGCACTGAGTACAGGGGCTGGGGTGCTTTCCCCATCCCCACTTATCAGAGAGGGTTTCTTGGGAGTGGGGAAGTTTTCAATGGACGTAATTCTAATGGAGGAAGCACATGGAGGATGTGAGGGAGGGTGTTCCTCATGTAGGGCGATGCGCTAGATGCCAGGGCCACGGGCATGGCCAGATGCTTTCTAGCTGAGCTGTGCCATGAGTCAGAAGGCACAGAGCTGGGTTGAGCAAGGGGGTTCCCAGTTGCCAGGGAAGCTGGGGCAGGAAGAGAGGGAGAAGGAAACAAGGCAGAACAGCGGCTGGCACTCTTCCAGAGGACAGGGTTCTGTGGCTGCTGGCCAAGAAAGCCATCTGGGGGCCTTGTTTAAAGAGTGACCCCAGGGGATGCTACCCCAACTCTGCTGGGTCTGGAGTTCGGGTGCATAAGAAGCAGACAGGGGTCCAGTGGTCCTCACTGAGGTTGGTCCAGGGGGTCCTCTGATTCAATTTAAGGTGGTTACTTGGGAAGTCTCAGGTGTGTTCTTAGCATCCAAGCTTGCCCTTGTCCACCTTGCCTTCCTGTGGATCCATGGGACCTCCCCTGAAGACCTCGAAGCTTTCGCATAGCTGCATTCCCTCACCTCCATTGAGTGATTCAGCCCACATTTGTTGTCAGACACTGTGCAAGGTCCTGGGGCATCTGTGGGGAGCAAAGTCAAGATCCTTGGCCTTCGGAGACTGTATCTCAGGTGGGAATGGAGTGAGGAGTCAAGACACGACGCTTCCAGCACATGTGAGAGCAGTGCTCTGGAGGTGAACACTGGCCCTGGGTGCCCAGAGCAAGGGTGGCTTAGGAATCGGGCTTGAGGAAGGCAGAAGTGACCCCAGGGCATCCAGGACCTGGATCAGCTCCAGGGGCCCACTCTTTGCTCTCTGGATGGACATTTCTAAGGAAAGCTGCCAGAACAGAGCGGTTGAAGGGAGGAAGGGCGGGGGAAGAGGCTGGTGGTTTGAGGTTGGTCCTGGCTGGAGGAGGAACAGAGTTGGAGGAAACCTCAGCCCCAGGGACCACTGTGTGGCTACACCTGAGACCTGCTGTGGGAGATTTGACACCGGGATGGGAGGCCATCCAAACCTCACTCAGGGCCCACGGCCCGTTGGCTCTCTCTGCAGAACATAGGCAAGGGGCACCATCCCATGCACCAACCTAGGCAGCAGACATGACCCACAGACACCTGGCCGCCCCATGGACCCTCCTCCGCGTGTAGGACCGGCTGCTAAGCAGAGAGGAGCTGAGCAAAGTGCCTAGAACACAGCCCTTGTCTTGGCCACTTTTGTTTCCTCCTTACACCTAACACAATGCCCGCTGGCATAAATGAGGAGTCCCAAGTGCTTGGGGAATAAAAACCATGAATAAATGACGGATGAGTGAACAAATTCGGCAACCCATTTGAGTTTCCAGCAGCCAGAGTCCGCATCTGTTAGAAATAGGCAGGCCTGCCACCTGGTGGCGATTTCGCTTACTGCAGCCGGCGATCAGGGCCCGGCATCCCCCTTCTCCAAATCTCTGAGGCCTGGGTTGCGACCATTAAGACTCATCCAAGGGTGACCTTGACCCTCCTGCCTCCAGGTCACAACTCTCCTCTTTTCCAGCACGCTTAGGCAGCGGTATTTTTTAAAATCTCCAAGGAAAGAGATTTCTCCCTCACCTTTGCTCCTGTGGTCTGACCTCTTATTTTCAAGACAGAGAAAGACTCAGGATGAGAGGGCTCTTGTCCCCTCGCCCAGGCAGGATAGTCAGCCTGAGGAGAGGCCAGGCCAAGGGCTGGCAGGAATTCTGTCTGTCTGCCTGTTTCTCCTTCTACTTCTAAACATATTGAGCTGGCTGCTTTGTGCCAGGAGGAGTTGTTGGCTCCTCCCTCTCCATTCATGTGAGAACACTTGGCCTCTTTCTCCTTAGAAGAAGGAAGGCAGATTCCAGGTTGCTCTGGGTGGGGGGTCTGGAAATCCCTGGTGGACACCCAAGCCCAGAGACACACTGCCTGTCCACCTCACCGAGCAGGACACTGTGAAGACCCACCAGGTCTGTGATGGACTTGACAGCTCTCACCTGGAGAAATGCCCAGCCTGGAGGTGGGAGACATCGCTGTGTAACCGTGCGCAGGTCATGGGCCCTCTCTGGGCCTTTGCTTCCCCATCTTTATAATTGGGGTGCCTCTGCCTCTCCGCACCTGGCTGATGTCCACATCTTCCCTCCTTCCATTGGTCCAGTTTCCATAGCTGCCTTCACCCTCTCCATCCCCTGTCCTGCTCTTCATCCTCAGGGCAAGTTGTAGAACAAACATGACTTCTCAGATGTCCCCTTCTTTTCTGTCCTTGTAAGGAAGCATCCCAGAGTGGTGAGATCATTGGTTGCCCACCCCTGACACCCACTCTTTTCTTCCTCCTTGGTCAGAGACCCCACTTTTACTGGGGACACCAGGGATCTCTGGAGCCCCTGAAGGGGAAGCCCAGGGATGAGTGCAAACCTGTCCCCAAGCAGTGGTTCCTGCTGCACCCATGCTGGCCCTCCTCCGCCACTCCAGTCCCCCAGTTGAACTATTTTGCCGACAAAACCACTCCAAAGGGACTTGATAGCACTCTGGGAAAAATACCAGGGTGCTTTCTTCCAGTGCTCCCCAAACTTCTAGCCCTTGGGTGCCAGGGTGCTGCTCAGCTCAGACACATGGGCCCCACAGCAGCTGTGCTGGGTCTTAGAGGCTCCAAGTCTCTCATCCTTCTGCCACCTGCCTAACCAGGAGTGCAGCTGAGGCCAAGGGGCTGGGCAAGGGCGGATGCCTTGGCTATCATCTTCTCCTTGCCTCCTGTACTATCAGAAAACAAAATGGCTCTTGCTTTTTCTATACCTGCTCCTCCTTAGTTTTCCAAGGAGGAAAATAACCCTCTCCATATGCTCATCTTCCTGGGGACCAACGCTGCTGATTGACACACAGCACATCTGCCAGGGCAGGGGCCAGGAGGGCTGAGCCTTTAGGGGAAAGTCCTCAGGGAAACCAGCTAAAGGTAAGAGAAGCAGGGGCTGACAAGAGTGGAAAACCACAGGTAAACTGCTTTGCGAAGGAAAGTGCTTCTGATCAGCTAAGGAAATGCTGCTGCTGCTGCTAAGTTGCTTCAGTTGTATCCAACTCTGTGCAACCCCATAGATGGCAGCCCACCAGGCTCCCCCGTCCCTGGGATTCTCCAGGCAAGAATACTGGAGTGGGTTGCCAAGGAAATGCTATTCATGGTAAATATCTGCTTGTCATTCCTTTGTCCAAAAGGCCAGTCATTGTGTCAAGGTGGGAATGATGGGGAGTCCGTGTGGCTGGGCAGGAGGAGCCCCAGGGGAAGAAAGCTGAACTCTGAGTCACAGGTAGCTAGGAACCTGAAGGGGGTGAGAGGCGCAGAGTGGAATGGGGTGGGACGGTGAGAGAAGGGGATGGGGGAAGGGAGACTGGTCAGAACAGCAAGCAGGCACAGGTCTCACTGGGTATGAAAGTTGGGGGCAAGTTGTCCCCAAGCACTGGGGGAGTTCATCCACGAAGTTCAGGAGCTGGCAAACTGCAGTCCACAGACTAAATCCAGCCTGATTTTGCAAATACAGTGTTACTGTTGACTGTGGCTGCTTTCTTGTAACAGAGAACACAGGACCTACAAAGGCTGAAATGTTTCCTATCTGGCCCTTTACAAAGTTTGCCAAACCCTGCCGTTGCTGGTCGATGGATCACCCATGTCACGACTGATGAACACTTACTTTGTGATAAATTCTGACTGAGGTCCAAGGTTAAGGGTGTCATCCTGCCCCCTTGGCACTCACAGTCTAGAAGGAGAGACTGGTAGAAGAGAGACCACCTGTCTAACCACAGAGGTTGTACCGCAGGAAGCCAGATTGCTGTCTAGTACAATAGTAGAAACACAAGGTAGAGAAGGGAAAAGCCAGAGGTCCTAGGAGCCCAGGGGTGGGGCTTTGAGCTGAGGGACTGGGCTGTGGATCATGGGGGGCTTCGTGGAGGTAAGCTTGGTCTCCAAGGACAAGAAGGAGTTAGCACCTAAAGAAGGAGGACGGACTCGGGGAGGGGCACATGCTCCCAGCTGGCCCCTAGGGAATGCAGGGCTCTTGGCAGGGCTGGAGTCTGCAGGGCTGCAGTGCTGCTGGTGTGGGCCTGAAGGTGACAATGATGCATCCAAGGGCTTTGAGCTGCACTTCCTGTTACAGAGGAGGGCCGGGTGGAGGGAGGCCTGGGGTAGGACGTCAGGGGAGGGAGGCCTGGGCTGGGTGGGGGAGGCAGGGCCGCGGGGTGAACATGGCGGGGAAAATGACAGGTATTTTGGAGACTGGATCAGTAACCCTTGGGGAGTGACTGTGGCAGGTGGGAGCGTAGAACACTGAGCGACATGGTGCTGTTGCTGAGAAGGGAGCAGTGAAGGGGAAGGTTTAGGGTGATATTGGAAGATTCAGTTTCCAACAGATGGTGTTTGAGCTGCATTGGGATGCCCCAGTTAGAGTGTCCAGAAGAGAGTACATGCCCAGTTCTGGACCTGGGGGGAGGGCCTGTGCCGGAGCTGCAGACTGAAAGGCCAGAGAAGTGGAAGAGATTGTGCAAGGTCTGTGTGAAGTGACAGCTGAGAACAGATGCAAGAGCAGGATCCCAGGGACATTACTGAGCACCTGCGACCTGAGCCACTGGCTGAGTGTTAGGCATTGAGGACAGAGCAAGAATCAGACGTGGTCCCTGACCTTGGGGAACTCACTGTCCCGTCGGTAAGAGAGACACATCGATAGATCATCTCAATAAATATGGTAAGTGATAAAATAGATGTGTGTGTGTTTGGCTCCAGGGATCTGGACAAAAACGATTTAGCGGAAAGCACTCTGGCTCCTGGCCGGCCGGGTAATGGACAGCTGAGGATGCTTTTGCCTGCACAGCATCTATTCCCCCTTCTGGTAAGAGCCCCTCAATTTCCCTTTAGGGAAGCACTTCTCCACTCTTGTAACCTGTGTGTGTGGGAGCTGGCAACTCCCTTTGGAGGCCATGCAAGGGCTTCAGGGCACCCGATGAAACCCAAGCCCAAGACTGCATCTGGGGAAGTGCTTTCCTGGCTTGGACTGTCAGGGATAATGTAAAAGCAGGCTGGGAGGGGGGACCCGGAAAGCAAACAGAGAGACAGAGTGGGTCTGATGACATCCTTTGAGCTCTGTTAACTGAGTTCTGCCTGGGCCCTGCCTTTCAAAGGCAGCGAATCACTTCATACATGCATGACCAATTTTTTAAAGTCAACCTGGGACACAGTCATACCAGAAAAACATATAAGAGCATAATAATACCATATATGGAAAATCCATGCTCTATGACTTTAATATTAATATGAAAATAGTTATCTATTTGAAATTATCTGTTATTCTCTATTATTTACTTTTCTGGTCCATAAATGCTGTTATGTAAACAAAACAATAGGACTCGTTAAAGAGGAGATTAGCACTCATTGATAGAAGGACCAAACAAATATAACAATATTTTTATAACATCGTTTTTTGTCCTCATATAATTTTATAAATTTATTTTAATTCTTGGAAACTCTTTATTGAAATTAAAATTCTGTGGGCTATATTACTGTGCATTAAGATACATAAATATGAGTCTTTTAAAAGGAGAACAGAAATATAATAGGACAAATGAAATAGATATTATCCATATTTAATTTTAAAAAGAGCAATGACATCTTTCTTCCTGTCCTGTGGCATGGTAGGGCAATTTGACTCTTTCTGTTTTCTTTTCCGGTAACTGAACTGCCTGAGGTCTTTATTTAGGATGGCCTTCTTGCCTTTTATGTAATAGTGCAACTCCAGACAGGCAAATGTAAATTTCACTTGGACCTACAGTTCTGCTCATATCAAGCCCACATTATACTGATTCCTTGTGTCAGTCCAACATTATGACATCGAACTAGAAATTCTCTCAACAAAAACATTTCAGCATTTTTAGATTGTGGAAATCAGTTCACAGCTCCTGAGAAATGTCCATCACTTTTATCTATAGACCTGTTTGGTCGACCAGCTGTTTATCAATCCAGTCTTTTGCATCTATGAATTCATCATATAGACTGTCCGTATCTAAAATGTCCATAATTTTTAAATACTCAGATGTCATCAGAAGTTTAACTTCTTTCTTTGGGAAAACGGTTTAGAGCACAGAGGTAATTTGAATTTCTGAAATCAAAGTTGATTTCTGCAAAGGTTCCTTTTATGTGTCAGCTGGATTAGGTCACTGGGGTGCCCAGATATTTGGTTAAACATTTTTCTGGATGTTTCTGTGAGGGTGTTTCTGAATGAGATTAGCTTTGGAATCAGTAGACTGAATACACTGAGTCTGTAGGTTGCTCTCTCCTACATGGGGGACCTCGTCCACTCCTTTGAAAGCCTGAATGTCAGATTGAGGCTAGAACTTACACCATTGGCTCTCCTGGGTCTCAGGTCTTGGGACACAGATTGGAACCACACTGTCAGCTCCCTTGGGTCTTCAGCTTGTTGACCATAGATACAGAAGTCTTCTCAATCAGCAAAACCACATGAGCCAATTCTTAAAATGAATACGTGTGTATCTATATACATATAGATATAGATAGACAGATCTGGTCACCCATATCTATCTCTATCTTTCTACGCGGTACATTCATGGTCAGTTGTATTTGACTCTCTGCGACCTCATGAACTATAGCCTGCCAGGCTCCTCTGTCCATGGAACTTTCCAGGCAAGAATACTGGAGTGCGTTGCCATTTCCTTCTCCAGGGGATCTTCCCGACCCAGGGATTGAACCCGTGTCTCCTGCACTTGCTGGTGGATTCTTTACCACTAGCGCCACCTGGGAAGCCCAATATCTATCTAATGTCCTATTGTGTTCCTCTGCAGAACCCAGACTAACAGATTTCAAGTCGGTTCAAGTTTTAGTAGAGAAATTAAGAAAGTCTTGAAGCAGCCTTATTTCCAAAGTATGAGATTTTTTTTCTGTATGAGTTTTTGTCACAAGCTACAAATACCATTGAACAACTCAGATGCGGTTGGTTCATTCTTTTCTAGGCTCCTCATGGCCTCTATAAAGGTCATCAAGCAGTTTTGGAGAAATAGCATAAACATTTGTTTTACTCTAATCCCTTTCTCCATTCTCATCTTTAATGTGCTTCCAAATTCACTCTTTAAAAATATGACTTTACAACAGGTCAACACTCTAACATCTCTACCATGGACAGCAATCTTGATAGCTGTCCTGTGGGCACATGTCCAAGGGAGTGATCTCCTTCCATTTATACAAGGTCAATACACTTATTAAGAGCTTCTGCACGTTTTGAGGAAACTAAAAAGTGACTGAAAGAATTCATTGTCAATATCAATAGGTAAGTAAATATCACAGGTAAGTAAATCACACCCTTTTAGCAGCACTGTGCACAGGATGTGCAGGGCATTTGGCAGATTCAGCTCAGTTCAGTTGCTCAGTTGTGTCCGACTCTTTGCCACCCCATGGACTGCAGCACTCCAGACCTCTGTGTCCATCACCAACTCCCAGAGTTTACCCAAACTCATGTCCATTGAGTCGGTGATGCCATCCGACCACCTCATCCTCTGTCATCCCCTTCTCCTCCTGCCTTCAATCTTTCCCAGTATCAGGATCTTTTCCAGTAAGAGTCAGTTCTTTGCATCAGGTGGCCAAAGTATTGGAGTTTCAGTTTCAACATCAGTCCTTCCAATGAACATTCAGGACTGATTTCCTTTAGGATGGACTGGTTGGATCTCCTTGCAGTCCAAGGGACTCTCCAGAGTGTTCTCCAAAACCACAGTTCAAAAGCATCAATTCTTCTGTGCTTAGCTTTCTTTATAGTCCAACTCTCACATTCATACACGACTACTGGAAAAACCATAGCCTTGACTAGACGGACCTTTGTTGGCAAAGTAATGTCTCTGCTTTTTAACATGCTATCTAGATTGGTCATAACTTTTCTTCCAAGGAGTAAGTGTCTTTTAATTTCATGGCTTCAGTCACCATCTGCAGTGATTTTGGAGCCCAAAAAAGTAAAGTCTGTCACTGTTTCCCCATCTATTTGCCATGAAGTGATGAGACCAGATGCCATGATCTTAGTTTTCTGAATGCTGAGCTTCAGGCCAACTTTTTCACTCTCCTCTTTCACTTTCATCAAGAGGGTCTTTAGTTCTTTACTTTCTGCCATAAAGGTGGTGTCATCTGCATATCTGAGGTTATTGATATTTCTCCTGGCAATCTTGATTCCATCTTGTGCTTCCTCCAGCCCAGTGTTTTTCATCATGTACTCTGCATATAAGTTAAATAAGCAAAATAAATAAATAAGCAGGGTGACAATATACAGCCTTGAAATATTCCTTTCCCAATTTGGAACCAGTCTGCTGTTCCATGTCCAATACTAATTGTTGCTTCTTGACAGGTATACAGGTTCCTCAGGAGACAGGTGAGGTGCCTGGTATTCCCATCTCTTTAAGAATTTTCTACAGTTTGTTGTGATCCACACAGTCAAAGGCTTTAGTGTAGTTAATGAAGCAGAAGTAGATGTTTTTCTGGAATTCTGCTTTTTCCATGATCCAACGGATGTTGACAATTTGATCTCTGGTTTCTCTGCCTTTTCTAAATCATCCAGATTGAATATCTGGAGTTACTATATGATCCAGCAATCCCACTCCTGGGCACAGATCCAGACAAAACTATAATTCAAAAAGATACATGAACCCCTATGTTCATAGCAGCACTATTCACAATAGCCAAGGCATGGAATCAACCTAAACATCCACTGACAGACGGATGGACAAAGAAGATGTGTATAAAGAAAAATAAACTCAAAATGTATTAAAGATCTAAATGAAAGACCAGAAACTATAAAACTCCTATAGGAAAATATAAGCAGAACACTCTGATATAAATCATAGCAAGATCCTTTATGACCCACCTCCCAGAGTAATGGAAATAAAAGGAAAAATAAACAAATGGGACCTAATTAAACTTAAAAGTTTTTGCACAACAAGGGAAACTATAAGTAAGGTGAAAAGACAGCCTTCAGAATGGGAGAAAATAATGGTAAATGAAGCAACTGACAAAGAATTAATCTCCAAAATATACAAGCAGCTCATGCACCTCAATAACAGAAAAATAAATGACCCAATCAAAAAATGGGCCAAAGAGTTAAACAGACATTTCTCCAAAGAAGACACACAGATGGCTAACAAATACATGAAAAGATGCTCAGTATCACTCATTATCAAAGAAATGCAAATCAAAACCACAATGAGGTACCATCTCACACTGGTCAGAATGGCTGCTATCAAAAAGTCTACAAACAATTAATGCTGGAGAGGGTGTGGAGAAAAGGGAACCCTCTTACACTGTTGGTGGGAATGCAAACTAGTGCAGCCACTACGGAGAACAGTGTGGAGATTCCTTAAAAAACTGGAAATAGAACTGCCATATGACCCGGCAATCCCACTGCTGGGCATACACACCAAGGAAACCAGAATTGAAAGAGACACTTATACCCCAATGTTCATCGCAGCACTGTTTACAAAAGATAGGACATGGAAGCAACCTAGATGTCCATCAGCAGATGAATGGATGAGAAAGTTGTGGTACATATACACAATGGAATATTACTCAGCGTTTGAGTCCGTTCTAATGAGATAGATGAAACTGGAGCCTATTATACAGAGAGAAGTAAGTCAGAAAGAAAAACACCAATACAGTATATTAACGCATATGTATGGAATTTAGAAAGATGGTAACGATGACCCTATATGCAAGACAGCAAAAGAGACACAGATATGAAGAACAGACTTTTGGACTCTGTGAGAGAAGGCGAGGGTGGGATGATTTGAGAGAATAGCATTGAAACATGTATATTAACATATGTGAAATAGATGACCAATCTAAGTTTGATGCATGAAACAGGGCACTCAAAGCTGGTGCACCGGAACAACCCAGAAGGATGGGATGGGGAGGGAGGTGGGAGGGGGGTTCAGGACTGGGGGACACATGTATACCCGTGGCTGATTCATGTCAATGTATGGCAAAAACCACCACGATATTGTAAAGTAATTAGCCTCCAATTATAATAAATAAATTAATTTTTAAAAAAGAAGATGTGCATAAGGATATATAATGAACTTGTATAAAGGTATACAATGGAATACTTCTCCACTGAAAAAAAAGAACGAAATAGTGCCATTTACAGCACCCTGGATGGGCCTAGAGATTATCGTACTAAGTGAAGTAAGTCAGAACAGAAGACAAATGCCATATGATATCACTGATACGTGGCATCTAAAATATGATACAAGTGAATGTATCTGTGAAACAGAAACAGAATCAGGGACATAGAGAACAGACAGGTGGTTGCCAAGGGGGAAGGAGATGGGAGAGGGCTGGACTGGGAGTTTGGATTAGCGGATGCAAACTAGTATATACAGAATGAATAAACAAGGTCTGCTGTATATGGAGCTACATTCAGTATCCTGTGAAAGCCTTAACGGGAAAGAATATGCAAAAGATTGTATAGATATGTATAAATGAACCACTTTGCGGTACGATAGTAATTAACACAACGTTGTAATTCAATTATTATTCAGTAAAAATGAATTTTAAAAAAGAAAACAAACTTATGGCTACCAAAGGGGAAGGGGTGGGGAGGGATAAATTAGGATTAACAGACACAAACTACTGTACATAGAATACATAAGCAAAAAGAGTTATTGTATAGCACTATTGTATATAGTCATATATTCAATATCTTGTGATAATCTATAATGAAAAAGAATTTTTAAAATAACATAGATGTATACACATGTATGGGCTTTCCTGGTGGCCCAGCAGTAAAGAACCCGCCTGCAATGCAGGAGCTGAAGGAGACTCGGGTTCGATCCTTGGGTCAGGAAGATCCCCTGGAGAAGGACACGGCTACCCACTTCAGTATTCTTGCCTGGAGAATCCCATGGACGGAGGAGCCTAGCGGCATACAGTCCACAGAATCACAAAGATTCAGACATGACTGAAGCAACTTAGCACACACGCATGCACACATATATATGTATAACCAAATCTGCTATACACCTGAAATTATCATAATGTTGTAAGTTAACTATACTTCAATTGAAAAGATAATTAGAATAAAACACGGTCCTTTAGCCTTTTTCCCCTGGTGATGTCATTGGTATTGTATTGTAATTATTTTCATTATCTGAACTCTTAAAATACATGGTCACAATATTCACAATGTTAAAAATTAGACTATCACTATGGGAGTTGGTGATGGACAGGGTGGCCTGGCGTGCTGTGATTCATGAGGTCACAAAGAGTCGGGCACGACTGAGTGACTGAACTGAACTGAACTGAATCTCACCTCAATCCACAGGTCAAGTCAAAGGCAAACTGTTAAAGTCACTTAAGTTATACATTTCCGTGCCATCATTCACAGTGATGTAATGACGATGATGCTTTAGCATGAACCACAAATCACAGGTGACAACACAACATTAGCTAAATTTATATCTAATTTTTTCTGGGTTAAATTTACACCTATTACATTTCTTTTTTTAGCAATTGTAAATGGTATTGTATTTTTACTTTCAGCTTTTATATTTTCATTCCTATTCTATAGAAGTACAATTGATGTGTATGTATTCATCTGTGACCTTGCTGAACTCACTCACTAGTTCTAGGAGTTTTTTTAATAGATTGCTTGGGATTTTCTTTGTAACACATTATGTTACCTGCAAAAATGAGCAACTCTATTTCTTACTTTCTGATCTGTATGTATATATGTATCTATTTAATTGAAGTATAATTGATTTATAATAAATAGTGAGTTTAAGTGCACATCAAAGTGGTTCAGATATATATTATATATGTGCATATCTATATACATATATATTTCAGATTATTTTCCACTCTAAATTATTATAAGATATTGAATATACTTCTCTGTGTTATATAGTAAATCTTTGTTGTTAATCTACTTTTTATGTAGTGATGTGTGTCTGTTTATCCCATACTTCTAATTTATCCCTCCCACTCCTGTATTCCCCTTTGGTAACCACAAGTTCATTTTCTATGTCTGTGAGTCTGTTTTGTAAATATCAATAGATTCATTTGCACTATTTTTTAGATTTCACATATAAAAGATACTATATAATATTTGTCTTTGTCTTATTTACTTAATATGGTAATATCTAGGTCCATCCATGTTGCTTCAAATGGCAATATTTTGTTCTTTTTTATGGCTTAGTGACATTCCATTATATATATATCTTCTTTATCCATTCATCTGTTGATAGACTCTTTGATTGCTTCCAGGTCTTAACTATTGTAAATAGTGCTGCTATGAGCATTGAAGAGCATATATCTTTTAGAATTAGAGTTTTTGTCTCTTTGGGGTATATACCCAGGTGTGGGGTTGCTGGATCATATGGTAGCTCCATTTTTAGTGTTTTAAGGAACCTCCATACTATTTTCCTTAGTAGTTGCATAAAGGTACATTCCCACCAACAATGTAGTAGAGTTCCCTTTTCTCCTCACCCTCTCCAGCATTTATAATTTGTAGGCTTTTTGATGATAGCTAGGCACCCCACTCCAGTACTCTTGGCTGGAAAATCCCATGGATGGAGGAGCCTGGTGGGCTGCAGTCCATGGGGTCGCTAAGAGTCGGACACGACTGACCGACTTCACTTTCACTTTTCACTTTCATGCATTGGAGAAGGCAATGGCAACCCACTCCAGTGTTCTTGCCTGGAGAATCCCACAGGGATGGGGGAGCCTGGTGGGCTGCCGTCTATGGGGTTGCACAGAGTCGGACATGACTGAAGTGACTTAGCAGCAGCAGCAGCAGCAGCATTCTTACTGAATATGAGGTAAGATACCTCACTGTGGTTTTGTTTTGCATTTCTCTAATAATCAGTGATATTGAGTATCTTTTTATGTGTCTTTGGCCACTGTGTGCTCTCTTTGGAGAAATGTCTACGTAGGTTTTGTGCCAATTTTTTATTTTTATATTGAGCTCTCTGAGCTTTTTGTATATTTTGGAAATTAACCCCTTGTTGGTTACAATGTTTTGAAATATTTTCTCTCAATCTTTGGTTGTCTTTTCATTTTGTTGACTGTTTTCTTTGCTGTGCTAAAGGTTTTGGTTTGATTAGATTATTTTTGTTTATCTTTGCCTTTATTTCTTTTATCTTAGGAAGGGGAGACGTACCTAAGAAATATTGCTATGATTTATGTCAGAGAATATGTCAGAGATGTATGTTAGATAGCGTGACCAGCTCAAGGGACAAGAATTTGCGCAAACTCTGGGAGACAGTGAAGGACAGAGGAGCCTGGCAGGTTGCAGTCCACAGAGTCACAAAAAGCCAGCTGTGGCTTAGCGACTGAACAATAGCAACAACGTCAGAATATTTTGCCTACATTCTCTTCTAAAAGTTTTATGGTGTCATGTCTTATATTTAGGTCTTTAAACCATTTTGAGCTTGTTATGGTGTCAGGGAGTGTTCTAATTCCATTGATTTATATAAGGCTGTCCAGCTTTCCAAATGCCACTTGCTGAAGTGAGTGTCTTTTCTCCATTGTATATTCTTGCCTTCTTTGTTGAAAAATAACTGACCATAGGTGTATGGGTTTATTTCTGTATTTTGTTCCATTGGTCTATATGTCTGTTTTTGTGCCAGTATCATGCTGTTTGATTACTGTAGCTTTGTTTTATTGTCTGAAGTCTGGAAGGGTTATACCTCCAGCTTCTTTTTTTTTTCCTTCCTCAGAATTACTTTGGCAACTCTGGGTCTTTTGTGGTTCCATATAAACTTTTATTATTCTAGCTCCGTGCAAAATGTCATGGGTCGTTTGATAGGGATTGCATTAAATTTGCAGCTTTCTTTGAGTAGTATGACCATTTTTAAAAAATAATTTTTTAACGCTTTCTTTCCACACGAAGGCATTTTCTTTCATTTACTTATTTTTGGCTCTGTTGGGTCTTCACTGTTGCACACAGGCTTTTCTCTAGCTGCTGTGGTGAGTGGGGGCTACTCTTCATTGTGGTATGCTGGCTTCTTTTATTGTGGAGCATAGGCTCCAGAGCATGCAGGCATGTGGGATCTTCCTGGATCAGGGATCAAAACCATGTCTCCTGCATTGGCAGGCAGATTCTTTACCAGGGAAGCCCTGATCTGTATTTATTTTAAATCCTTTTTCTGGTCTTACTGAGGTGGCTAGAACTTCTACAGATACCAGAGGAGTGCATGAAAAAGAAAGGAGCTGCTGATGTTTGTATTTAAGATCAAGTCACTGACCAATCACTGAGCTATTAGAACAGAAACTTCAGTGACCACATGAGTAATCTTTGCAAAAATAGTTTGGAAAAGTCACTAAGCAAATGGATGATTATATTCCTCAACAAGCAATAACAGCAAACTCTGGGGAGGAGAAAAAATCTGATTTCTAAAGTTACCACATTATAAAATTAAAAATGTTTACTTTTCAACAACACAGTATACAAAGAAACAGAAAATATGACCCACTCACAGGAAAAGAAACTGATAGGAACTGAAGGGAAAGGCTACCCACTCCATTATTCTGGCCTAGAGAATTCCATGGACTGTATAGTCCATGAGGTTGCAAAGAGTCAGACACGACTGAGAGACTTTCACTTAAACTTACTTATCCTTAAGGAAGTAGATATTAGACTTACTGGACAAAGACCTTAAATCAACTGTTTTAAAATACACCCGAAGAGCTAAAGAAAAGCATGAATAAAGAACTAAAGGAAACCGAGAGAATGGAGTATGAACAAACAGAGAATATCAATAAAGAGAAAAATTATAAAATGGAACCAAATAGAAAATCTGGAGCTGAAAAATACAATACCTGAAATGAAAAACTGACTAGAGGGGCTCAAGGGTATTTCTGAGCAAGCAGAAGAGTCAAGGAATGAAAGTCAACTGAAATTATCCAGGCTGAAGAACAGAAAGAAAAAATGAAGAAAAATGAACAGAGCCTAAGAGACATTGAGACACCATCAAGTATACCAACATTATGGAAGTTCTAGGAATAGAAAGGGTACAGAAAGCATGTTTGAAGAAACAACATCCAAAAATATCCCAAATTTTATGAAAGACATGAATCTACACATCCAAGAAGCTCAAAGAATTCCAAGTACGATAAACTTGAAAAGATCCAAACTGAGACACATTGTAACTGAAAACAAGTCAAACTGTTTCACTCATCTGCTCAAAATTCTGCAATGGCCCATCATCTCACCTAGAGTAAAATTCAATATCCTGTGATGTCTTTCATAATCCCACCACCTCTGCTACATCACCTCTCTGACTTCATCTGCTAGCATTTTCCCTCATTCTTTCTCCTGTCACACTGGCCTCTCTGTTGTTCTTCAAAAGAAAAGTGAAAGTGTTAGTCACTCGGTCATGTCTGACTCTTGGTGACCCCATGGACTGTAACCCGCCAGGCTTCTCTGTCCATAGAATTCTCCAGGCAGGAATGCTGGAGTGGGTAGCCACTGCCTTCTCCAGGGGATTGTCCCAAACCAGGATTGAGCCAAGGTCTCTTGCATTGCAGGCAGATTCTTTACCATCTAAGCCACCAGGGCCTGCTGTTCTTCAAACCCATTAGTAATTCAATCTCAGCTACTAATATAGGTGTGTTGAAGTCTTCAACCATCAATATAATGGTGAATTTGACTATTTCTCCTCACAGCCTCAAATATTTTGATACCTGTTAGGTGCAAACACATCAAAGATTGTTATGTCTTCTTAGAAAATTAACTCTTTTATCACTATATAATACTCCTCTTTATCCCTGATAACTTTTCTTGTTCTAAAGTCTGCTTTGTCTAAAATTAATATAGCTGCTGTGGTTTTCTTTTGATTAATATTGTCATGGTTACCTTTCTCCATTCTATTTTTTATTTTTTAATTGAAGGATAAATGCTTTACAGAATTATGTTGGTTTCTGCCAAACATCACTTGAATCAGCCATGGGAATACATATGTTCCCTCCCTCTTGAGCCTCTCTCCCACATCCCTCCCCATCCCACTGCTCTGTGTTGTTACAGAACCTGGTTTGGGTTCCCTGAGTCATACAGCAAATTCTCATTGGCTATCTGCTTCTTGGAAGAAAAGCTATGACCAACCTAGACAGCATATTAAAAAGCCCAGACATTATTTTGCCGACAAGGGTCTGTCTAGTCAGAGCTATGGCTTTTCCAGTAGTTGTGTATGGATATGAGAACTGAACTATAAACAAAGCTGAGTGCAGAAGAATGGATGCTTTTGAACTGTGGCACTGGAGAAGACTCTTGAGAGTCCCTTGGATTGCAAGGAGATCCAACCAGCAAATCCTAATGGAAATCAGCCCTGAATATTCATTGGAAGGACTGAGCTAAAGCTCCAGTACTTTGGTTACCAGATGCAAAGAGCCGGCTTATTAGACCCTGATGCTGGGAAAGATTGAAGGCAGGAGGAGAAGGGGATGACAGAGGATGAGGTGGTCGGATGGCATCACCGACTCAATGGACATGAGTTTGAGCAAGCTCTGACAGTTGGTGATGGACAGGGAAGCCTGACATGCTGCAGTCCATGGGGTCGCAAAGAGTTGGACACGAATAAGCAACTGAACTGAACTGAATCTCTATTTTACAGATGGTGGGGTAAGTTTCCATGTTACTCTAACCATGCATCCCATTTTCTCCTTCCTCCCCTGCATTCCTTTATTTTTAATTTACTGTATCGTTATATTTAAATAAGCAGGGTGACAATATACAACCTTGATGAACTCCTTTTCCTATTTGGAACCAGTCTGTTGTTCCACGTCCAGTTCTAACTGTTGCTTCCTGACCTGCATGTGGAATCAAGATTGCCGGGAGAAATATCAATAACCTCAGATATGCAGATGACACCACCCTTATGGCAGAAAGTGGAGAGGAACTCAAAGGCCTCTTGATGAAAGTGAAAGAAGAGAGTGAAAAGTTTGGCTTGAAGCTCAACATTCAGAAAATGAAGATCATGGCATCTGGTCCCATCACTTCATGGCAAATAGATGGGGAAACAGTGGAAACAGTGTCAGACTTTATTTTTTTGGGCTCCAAAATCACTGCGGATGCTGATTGCAGCCATGAAATTAAAAGACGCTTACTCCTTGGAAGGAAAGTTATGACCAACCTAGATAGTATATTAAAAAGCAGAGACATTACTTTGCCAACCAAGGTCCGTCTAGTCAAGACTATGGTTTTTCCCGTGGTCATGTATGGATGTGAGAGTTGGACTGTGAAGAAGGCTGATCGCCGAAGAATCGATGCTTTTGAACTGTGGTGCTGGAGAAGACTCTTGAGAGTCCCTTGGACTGCAAGGAGATCCAACCAGTCCATTCTAAAGGAGATCAATTCTGGGTGTTCATTGGAAGGACTGATGCTAAAGCTGAAACTCTAATACTTTGGCCACCTCATGCGATGAGTTGACTCACTGGAAAAGACTCTGATGCTGGGAGGGATTGGGGGTAGGAGGAGACGAGACGACAGAGAATGAGATGGCTGGATGGCATCACTGACTTGATGGACATGAGTTTGAGTGAACTCCGGGAGTTGGTGATGGACAGGGAGGCCTGGCGTGCTGTGATTCATGGGGTCACAAAGAGTCGGACACGACTGAGCGACTGAACTGAACTGAACTGAATCGTTATATTTAAAGTCTTTTTTAAAATAAACAACATATATTGGGTGTCTTTTTAATTCACTCATCAGTTACTCTTTATTGGTGTATTTATACCATCTCATATTTAAATGATTATTGATATAGTTGGACTAATATCTGCCATATCTGTGGCTGTTTGCTTTTATTGCACTTGTTCTCTGTTTCTTTCTTTTTTTAATCTGTCCCCTCTTTGTCTACTTTCTCTGGCTTTAATGGAACATTTTATAGGATACCATTTTCTCTTCTCTCTTACCGTACCAATTATATTTCTCTTAAATATGTTTTTAATGGTTGCCCTAGGGTTTGTGATGTATATTTTAAGTGACCTGAGTCCATTTTCAAATAACACTATCTTGCTTCACAGCGAGGACAGGTACTTCATCACAGAATATTCCCTATTCCTCCCTCTTGTCTCTTATAACTTTGTTGTGATTCATTTCATTTATCCATAATCTGTAATCAGCCAGTATGCAGTTGCTATTACTATGTAAACAGTTTTCTATTAGATCAATTAAGAATAATAAAAATAAAATATTTATTTTACCTTCATTTATTCTTTCTCTGGGCTTCCCTGGTCTCAGATGGTAAAGAATCTGTCTTTAATGCAAGATTAAAGGCATTGGGTTCCATCCCAGGGTTGAGAAAATCCCCTGGAGAAGGGAGGGGCTACCCACTTCTGTATTCTTACCTGGGGAATTCCATAGACACAGGAGCCTGGAGGGCTACAGTCCATGGGGTCGCACAGAGTCAGACACGACTGAGTGATTTTCACTTTCACCTATTCTTTCTCTAATGGTCCTCCTTTCTATATATAGAACTGAGTTTTTTATATCTATCATTTTCCTTCTGTCTGAAAAACTTTTAACATTTTTTCCCAGAAACAAGTCTATTGGCAACAAATTCCATTAACTTTTGTTTGTCTGAGAAAGTCCTTTTTAAAATATTATTTATTTATTTTTGGTTGTGCCGGATCTTCGCTGCACATGGCATAGAAAACAGACTGATGATTACCAAAGAGGAAAAGGAGGGGGAAAGAGAGAAGTTAGGAGAGTGAAATTAACAGATACAAATGGTTATTCATAAAATAGATAAGCAACAAGGGTTTGCTATACAGCACAGAGAACAATAATCTATAGCGGAAAATAATCTGGAAAAATGTATCTGAATCACTTTGCTGTGTACCTGAAACTAACAATATTTGAAGGCAACTCCACTTAATTAAAGAAAAAAAATTCTGTGTGTTGTTACTTTTTCTTCCCTTACTCCAAAAAAGATTTCACCCCACTCTGATCTTGCTTGCATGGTTTCTGAGAAGTCTAATATAATTCTCATATTTGCCCTCCTCCCCGCCCCAGCCCCTGGCTTCATTCAGGGTTTTCTCTCCACCCCACTCCCCCACCAGTATGAATAAAATCCAACCACAGAAGTGTCCCCTCCATGATCTCCTTCCTTCCTCTAACCTCCTGGGGACCCCAGCCTGGACTCTCCTCCACTTTCTGCCAGTCACTCTACTCTCCACATCCTTGTTTGCCCTGGAAACTACTTGAGTAACCCTTGCTAATGTCTGCTCCTCCTTTGCCTGTCAAGCAAACTCCAGCCTGGTAAACTTACCATCTGCCCACAGCTGGCACTGAAGCCAGCTGGAGAGCAGCCCACCACTTGGGACTCCCACCATGCCTCCCAGGATCACTGCAACCCCATGACCTCCACAAGTAGGATAGCTCTGGACCCCTGGATATTCTTCCATGTCTCCTGGTCAGTCCGACTCCTGGTCCCCATGGCAGCTGCTATGTTTGGGACTTTCTTCTCTTTCTCCACTATCCTTAAACCTCTGGGACCACCCACCATCTCCCTTCTCAGCTAACTTCACACCTACTTGGCATATACACTCCTACATGCGTGCTTGCCTGCTCAGTCATTCAGTCATGTCCAACTCCTTTCGACCCCATGGACGGTAGCCCTCGGGCTTCTCTGTCCATGGGATTTTCTCAGCAAGCATCCTGGAGCAGGTTTCCATTTCTGCCTCTAGGGGCTCTTCCAAACCCAGGGACTGAACCCACGTGTCCTGCGTCTCCTGCATTGGCAGGCAGAATCTTTACCACGGAGCCACCTGGGAAGCCCCACCCCCAAATGTCTTGAAAAATTTTGTTTACTCTGAAGTGTTCCAAGTATCCAGAAAAGTACAGAGAATAGCATAGCAAGCAGCCATGTGTCCAGTACCCAATGCTATCAAATTACCTTCTGACCCCAAACTTGCAAGTGGGCCTGCCCAACCCGCAGACCACAGACTGCCTGGTTTCAAATTGTACTTAACTTCTCCATGTGTCAGTTTCCCCATGTTTCAAAAGGTAGAAACGAGAGTGCTCAGCTCATAGGATAGTAGGCAGAGTGAAAGAACTTGTATAAGCAGAACATTTTGAACAGTGCCTGGCACTGAGTCTCAGTGACAGTCAGCTCTTACAGGGTCATCTTTCCCTGGACTCAATGGAGAAGAAAACCTGCTGTAAGGCTAACTCCTTGGGCAGGCTTCCAGATTCTTCCCTTCCCATCGATTGATGGATGACACTCTTGATTAAATCCTCCCGGCTGACTGCTGAAATTGACATCTAAACAGTCTTCCTATCACTTAAAACACAACAGACATCCCTCCCCAGGTCCCAAGTGCCCTCCAGCAACCATGTTCTCCACTCCTCCTCCTTTCAGAGTCAAACTTCACTTGTTCTCTGCGCATCCTGCCTCCCATTAACCCTTCAGCTGGCCATTCATTTCCCTTCCCTTGAACCCACTCTTCCTGATACCATCAAATGCCTCTTTGAGATATCATCCTGTAGGCACAGTTCAGTCCCCATCCTGGCTGTTCACGGTAGGGTTTGACCTTGCAGACCACTCCAGCCTCCCTGAAACACTCTTGCAGTCCCCCTCAAACTCAGGGCCACCTCCCTCTGCATTGCCTCACACTCTGTGCACTCTCTCACAGGTGCTGCCCTGAGACCCTTGGCCCTCTGTTCTCTCCCCACCGATGGTCCTAGACCATCGGACCCACGCCATCAGACTTCACTTACCACAAGCTGCCCCAAACTCCTAATCTATGTCTCCAATCCCAGCTTTTTTACTGATGCTTCAGGTCCATGTAGCCAACTGCCTGTTAGACAGTTCCTCCTGGATGTCTCAAAAACACTCAGACTCAACATGATCAGAATGGAATTGATGGCAAAACCACTCTGGAGAATTACTTGGCAGAATTTTCTAAAGCAGAACAACACATGCCCACACTGTGGCTTGCAATCCCATGCCTCGTGTCCAACAGCAGTGTGTACATATCTGCACCAAAGCCCATGAACAAGAAAGCTCTCGGTAGCAAATTGGAAACTACCCAGATGCCCATCAACAGTGGAACAGATAAATAAATGTTGGCACATTCATTGCTAGAATACCTACCTACAGTACTGCTGATGAATGATCTACAGATATATCCAACAACGTGAATAAATTTCACAAACATTATGTTGAGCCTTCCAGACATGAAGGAGTGCACACTGTGCAAAACTGACCTGTGGTGCCAGGAGCTCAGACCGTGTTCACCTTGGGAAGTTGTAGCCGAAGGTACTGGCAATGTTTGATTGTTTGTTTGTTTGTTTGGCTGTGCTGCGTCTTAGTTGTGGCATGTGAACTCTTAGTTGTGGCATAAGGGATCCAGTTCCCTGACCAGGAATGGAACCAGGCGCCCTGCCCTGGGAGCTCGGAGTCTGAGCCACTGGACCACCAGGGAAGTCCCAGTGCTGGTGATGTTGTTTCTCAACCCGGTACTCACGCTGGGAATAAACTCAGGTACAAGCCATGTTTGGTTTGTGCAAATCATTGATTATGGTTTGTGCACTTTTCTGCATAAATTTGATAGTCTGATGAAAAGGTTAAAAAAAAAAAAAACAGGACAGGTCCTCTTCTTCATCAAGTGCCCCCTCTCCCTGATTTTGTCTTTCCCTCAGATAATGGTCTCAACTTTCCACTCAGTTGCCCAAGTCAGAAGTTGGGTGATACGCCATGCCCTTCCCTTCTCCTTGTCACTCACAACCAAGCACTATCCATCTACCTTCTAACCATCTCTCAAATCCACCCACTTCTCTCCCCCTCTGCTGCTTCTTCCTTAACCCAGACACAGCTCCCCCTTGGTTTCTGCTTCTGCAGAAGTCTCCCAGACTCCAAGCATGTCCTTCTGATTCATCCCCACACAGCCACCAGAGGAAATCTTCTGGAATGAAAATTCAATCTACTTTGGTTAAAATTTTTCAGCGAGTCTCCATAGCCGCCAGATAAATCCCACTCTCCTGCTCCAGACTCCCAGGAGCTCTGTGTTCTGGGGCTCTGACTCCACTGCAGCTTTACCTGCAGCCCCCAGCCTGTGCTACCCCATCCCCGTACATCCCTCACTCACGGTAGTGAAACTGGCTGCATGGATATCCACTTCCCCCACTAAACCTGGACCTCCATGGAGGAGGCCATTGTGTCTTCCTTGTTCACTACTCCATTCTCAGAACCTAATATGGCAGAAGCTCAGGAAATATTTGTTGGATGGTCAAAGGACTCCAGAAAGAAGAAAAACATCCGGGGTGCATCTGCAAGGGAGTTGGAGAGGAGATAGAGGGAATTTCCCCTTTAAGAGACAAGAGTCCTATAATCAAAATCTTAGAACATCAGAGAGTGAAGGGACCTCAGAGGCCATCTAATAATCCACTTTTTGATTTACAAAGGAGAACCCTAAGGGAAGGAGTCACTGGCTGGACAAGGATGGGTGGGAGGAGGGAGAGGTGGCAACAGCAGAGTAAGGCAGTCATGGTGAAAAGTGAATATTTAGTGTTGATAAGGCTTCTAAAATAGGTAAAGATAACATTCCTTCTGTGTGTAATGGTGGGACACTGCAGGTGGCCTGCTTCCCAGGTCTACCGGAGTGTAGCTGGACACGCCTCCTCACAGTGACCACTAGGTGGCGCCAGCTCACCAGACAATGAAGAGAACAGGAGCTGGTCGGCTCACCCTCTGGTTGGGTCCTGCCTGAGTTCCTCCCCTCAGATCTGGCACTCTGTAAACCCAGCTGCTCTGGCAGTGCCCAGGTGGCACAATACTTGGGATCTAAGGAATCGCTCGCTTCAACAGAGAACCTGTTCTCGTACCAGAGAGAGGGTGTTCAATGGACTCCGAGGCATTGGCCAGCACTGCCTCTTCTCCCTCCTGCCAGCCTCCCAGAGGCATCAGACTGTCTGCCCTCCATCACCCCTCCACCAGGGGCAGGACTATGCCCTGGCTGACACCTGCTCATCTTGTTGGCTCAGGTGAGGCACAATGGGTGGCACTGGTCCCACTGAATCCTCTGGCAACCTCACCACCCTGAGCTGGCAGGTGCCTGCCCAGAGGCTGGTGGCTCCAGTCTTGCTGGCCTGACGGGCCCCTTTGGGGCCACATGGCCTCATCTGGGAAGCTGCTCCTATCCTGGAGTGGGACAGCTTGATGCCAGAGCCTGCTCCAGGCCGCCCCTTTCCCTAACCCTGCAAGCGTACCCAACCAAGATGATTCAGCCGCTCTCCAGTATTAGGGAGTCCTAGCTATTCATTCATCAAACATCTATTGCGTACTGAGGTTGTGTGTGCCAGGACCTGCCCTTGGTATCTAGAACATAGTAGTGAACTAAACAGATACGGTCCCTGGTGTCCTGGAGCACGGTGGGCGATGGGGGATCAGATGCTAACTTCACATTACCAAACAATTAATTGTTCTCTTCAGTCCCTAATGCTGCAGTTTAAATCTGCTTTTAGAACTCTTAGGTTTTCATAGCAGAATGCAGCATAGAAATTATCCTAACGTCGTAACCCACCATCACCACCATGCTTTCATGATTCCAGGATTCCGAGCTCCCAACCCCACTTTACTTTACTTAGGAGTGCCAGAAGGAGGGAAGGGAGTGAGGCTTCATTGAGGACCTCGTGAGTAAGTAGACTTCCATCTGCCTCTGCATTACTTGGCGTTTCTCTGTCTCAGTTGACGGGCGAATGAATGAACCCCCAAGAAGGGGCTTATCCAACTCTGGAGGGCTGGGGGCTCCAAAGCAGGACCTGCCTGCCTCCCCCGCTCCCATTCTGGGAGGGGAGGCCGGCCCCGCCCAGTGCCCTTCCTGCCCCTAGCGCCGCGGGCTCTCCAGGCGCCCTCTTGGCACCAGAACAGAGGGCATCCAGAGCGGGTGGCAACTCGCCCCGCCACGGGCTCGGAGCGGCCGGCGATAGGCGCTGGGGGGACGCGGAGATAGACAGACAGATAGCACTCCCTAGGCCCAGCCCCCGCCCCCACCTTTCCCACGCCGCGGCCTCCCCATTTGGGCCTGGCGGGCACTCCTGCCCCTTGCACCCCAGACTGTGGCCTTCTGTCTTCGCCAACGGCAGCTCTCAAAGCCCTGAGAACCCTGACAGCCTACCCTGGCGGTATGGCTTTGGAAAGTGGCACAGAGCCCCTTCCAAAGCTTTCTTCCAAAGCACGCTTCTCCACCGGACAGAGTCTACGCAAGAGACCCCTCCTCCGGGCTGGGCAAGACTTGGGGATGCTGGAGAGCCAAAGACTGACCAGAAGGTGGCGCGCTGGCACTGTGCGTCCTGGGACAAGCTAGCCCGGTCAGGCAGGGGAAGAGGACAGGAGAACTGACCGCGGAGCCCTATGTGAAGGTTGTATGCAACAAGGAACTGATATTTGGAAGAGCCTCCTTCTCCCCCCAACCGAGAAAGGCGGAGAACACAATCGAAAGTGGAATGGATAAATGAGCTAAAGCTTTGGGAGCAGTTTGGATGACTTAGAAAGCTGGCCTTGTGGGCCAGACAGAACTAGGAGGTGGGAGTCCCCCGGGGGGAGAGCCTCTTTATGAGGGGGACAGGGTTCAGTGGAGCATCATGGTTCTCTACTACTCGAGGTTGGGAAGGTGCTGAGAGTTTTATGCGCATCTGTGTACAACTACACATTCTCACGCAGACACCCCATCCCATGGCCCTCCACTCACACTACTTTCAGACCCATATACACTGGCTAACTCTCTCACATGCACACTCCTGCACGCATGTGTGTTCTTTGTATGTACATGGACTCTGTATGTGCTGCAGAACACGTGAAATCCCCGCATCACACACCCCTGATCTCTAAAAATGCTCACTCGGTCTGGGTATTAGAAGTCCCAGAAGCACAGAATCTGCTTCCAAACTTACTGAAGCACAGAGAGCCAGCCTGTGTCCCACCCATCCTCATGGGGACCATGTTCTCTCCCACAAGCCTAGGTAATCTCTGAAAGTTTGGGAGATAAATTTAACATCACTACACACAGGCTGTGCACCTCCTGGAGCTTCCCTGGACCCAGTGATGACTTTTTTAGGCCTGAAGCACTTTTGCCTGATGGGCCCCTTCATTCATTAAAAACATTTTTTAAAGTTATATTTTGTGATTGCATTGCTGTAAAAATGATATAGTAATATATATTCAAACTTTTTCTTTAACTTATTTTTTTTTCTTTTCTTCTAATTAAAAAAAGAAAAAAAACTAGAACATTTTCATGAACCTGAGTCCTGCCACTTTGGGCATGTTTGTCTGCCCGTCATTTGCCCCACCACCCCACACACCTTGAACCACCTACCTCCACAGACACCCAGCGGGCAAATTCCCCTCCTCTCTGGCACCTGAGCCCACCTTCCACTCACAGGCAGAGAGACAGACGGATAGACCTGGGGACTCTTGCAGAGATACCCTTGTTCCACTCTTTCCTCCAGGAACACTGAGGGGTTACTTGGGCTGGGGAAGGGATCCACAGGAGGAGGAGCAGAGGGGTCTGTGTGAGTGTGTGTGTGACTGTGCGTGTGTGTGAGTGTGTGTGTGTTTGTGTGTTGAGTAACGACAAAGAATGAGGGAGAAACGAAAGAGCGCCGGAGCATGTTTTGCCTGGAAGGCAAGACTTGCAGCCAATCAGAGCGCTGGGGCCTCCCTCCGCGACTCCACTATTGAGTCTATAACCGGCTGGCCGGGCGGAGCTGGCAGCATTTGACTGTGGCTTGGGACGCGACGAGAGGCGCGCCGCGACCGCCCGAAGACCCGCGATGGTCTAAGCGCCCCTCGACCGACCCTCCCCAGAGACGCTGCCGGGAACCCTCCCCCCTCGCCCTCCGGACACACAACGCCGCCTCGTCTCCTCCGCCTCCCCCGAGCTCCTGCCCGCTTCGGCGTTCCGGCTGAGGCCAGCCCGGGGGTGGTGCGGCGCCCGCCAGGATGAGTGGCTCCTTCGATCGCAAGCTCAGCAGCATCCTCACCGACATCTCCAGCTCGCTCAGCTGCCATGCGGGTTCCAAGGACTCGCCCACCTTGCCCGAGTCTTCCGTCACTGACCTGGGCTACTACAGCGCTCCCCAGCACGACTACTACTCGGGCCAGCCCTACGGCCAGACCGTAAACCCCTACACCTACCACCACCAGTTCAATCTCAACGGGCTCGGAGGCACGGGCGCTTATTCGCCCAAGTCGGAATATACCTACGGAACCTCCTACCGGCAATATGGAGCCTACCGGGAGCAGCCGCTGCCCGCTCAGGACCCAGGTGAGGACCGCGGGGCAGCTGAGGGCGGGGGGCACTGGGAGGTTCCCGAGAGAGAGGAACTGGAGCCAAAATCTAGGGGAGCGTCCCGGCTAAGAAACGTGCTGTCTGAAGTCAGAGACGGTGAGCTAGATGACCCCCAGAGTGGACGGACGACCTTCCAGTCCAGAAACTGGGCGCCTTTGGGGCGTGGTGCACGCGGGACGCCGCGGTCGGTCCCGGGTGAGGATCCGGGTGAGCGAGGCGGGGAAGGAGAGAGCCCTGGACGGTCAGAGAGCCTCCGGATCCAGGTGCTTTCCCGGCCCTTCAGCGAGCGGCTCTCCGTCGGGCTCGGGGCAGGCGGCGGGCGCTGGGCGTTCTGCGGCCGCAGTTTGGATCTGGGCTGGGGAGGGGGAGAAAGACGAAGGGGGACACGGAGAGAGACCCCCTCAGAATTACGAAAACGGGGAGGGAGCAGCGATTGAGAGTGAAGGAACGGGGACGGGGGAGAAAAATGGAGGCATAAAAATATGTTTTTATAAAATGTTTTTATTTGTAAACATAAAGTGGAGGCATAAAAATGGAGCGACAAAGTGAAAGAAAAGGCAGAAGAAAGGATCTGAGGAAAGGGCGAAGGAAAAGGAAGTCTGACGTGTCCGCAACTTTTTCTGAAATCTAAAATTATTCTAAAAAGCAAAGGTCTAAAAAACACAAAAAGGAAGGGAAACCAGGAAAGAAAGAGCGAGAGAAGGGACCGGCGGCGAGGTGCCTGTGGCAGGGACTGAGGGGAGCGAGGCGACGGCCGTGCGCGTCCAGGGGCGGCTGGCGCCGGGACCGGGCGAGCAGGAGCCGGGAGCGCAGCGCCGGGGGCGGCCGCCGGCCAGGCTCTGTGGCCGCAGCTCCCCCCCGGGGCGCCGGCGGCGGAGAGCGCCGCCGGGAAGGCCGGGGACGAGTCGGTCGGCCGGAGGGTGGGGGCTCCCGCGGGGCTCCGGAGGGCGCCGGTGTCTCTGGCCGAGGCTGAGTCGCCCACCGCCTGGTGCGTTGCCCGCAGTGTCCGTGAAGGAGGAGCCGGAAGCTGAGGTGCGCATGGTGAACGGGAAGCCCAAGAAGGTCCGAAAGCCGCGCACGATCTACTCCAGCTACCAGTTGGCCGCCCTGCAGCGCCGCTTCCAGAAGGCCCAGTACCTGGCGCTGCCCGAGCGCGCGGAGCTGGCCGCGCAGCTGGGCCTCACGCAGACGCAGGTCAGTGGCGGGCGGTCGAAGGCCGTGAGGACTCGGTGGGGTCCTGCGGGACCCCGGGATACCCCAGGCACCGCTGAGCCTAGATGGCCTCATCAGTTGCCTGCAGGCCCTTGAAACCCTTGTCTGTGGGTAGAAGGACCCCCAGATCTCAAACTCGGTTGAAGTTTGTGCATTAGCACGTGTACAGGTGTGCATATTTGTGAATCGTGCGACTGAGTGTGGACTGAGTGTGTCTATGAGAAGGAGAAGTATCCTCCCTCTACCCCGGAATCCCCAGCTTCCACAGGCTCCCAGCAGCGTTGGTCACTGCTAGGAGTCCGCATCACGCTCCCTACCACCCCACTCCACCACCCCAGGCTAGGCGTGTGTGTGAGGGGTGTACATACACATGTATTCATGTCTATTTGCACACAGGCTAATGTGTGCACGGTACATGTGGGAAACACACCTAAGGAGGAAGGCCTTTCAAGGGCCACTGTGTTTATTGATGGGCACATGTGCTTGACTGGGCCCCGTGGTGAGTGTATGTACAAAAATGTGTGCTTATATCAAAAGACTGCATTCCTGCTCAGTACCCAAATGCTCCACCCGTTGTGTGCTTGGAGGCAAGAACAGATTCCCCACAAAGGGGGGTAGGGACTCAGAGGTGGCAGTCCCCCAGCCCCAGCCTGTCCCTAAAGCCCCCAGCAGCCTGTCACTGTTCAGGGGAGGAGTGGCAGACGCCTGGCTCCCTACAGGTGTTGACAGACAGGCCTGGGTTGCGGCTGCGTGGGGCCCGGTCCGCAGGGAATCTGGGTCACCCGGTGAGGAGCTGATTCATTGTTTGTACCAGTCATGGGGTGGAGAGAGGCAGGGGGAGGGGGAGATACCAAAAGGGAAATTTGGGGAATCATGGCTCACCTGCTCCTGAGTCCCAGATCACCCCCATTAACCAGCCCTGAAGGGCTCCTGAGTGTGTGAACGTGGGAGTTCATGTTTGCAGGGTGTTTATCTGGGTGTATCTGTGCATGCGTGTATCTTTATAGACTGGTGCCTGTGTGTGAAGTGGTGAGTGGGTATGTTCATGCACATGGAGATGCTTACGTGGGTGTGTATTTGTCTCTGTATATCTGTGCACCTTTGCTTATGGGTTTCTAATGTGAACAGAATGCTGCAAACTGCCTCCTCCCCTCTGGGCTCCCCTTTATTCAGTGCTTACTCTGTCAGTAGTCTGGCTGGCTGCTTTGAGTTCTTTATCTGTCGTAACTTTTCTGAGCATTATAGTGACCCTATCAGGTAGGTAATAGTGCTGCCAGTGTCCCCATTTTGCAGATGAGGACAGCAAAAACCAGAGAGGTCGGGTAGCTTGCCCACGGTCACACACTTAGTAAGTGGCAGAGCAGAATTTGGACCTAAGCCGCCAAAAGTTCCCAGCTGAATGTCTAGCCCCAATAGAAAAAGATGCTGGCCTGGAGGCAGGATGCCTGGATTTTGCCTGAGTCTTATGTGACAGTGGGTTCTGGCCTAGCCCTCTCCAAACTGGCTTCCCCGAGGGGTTTTCACTCAGTGTTCTAAGAGGCTAACTAGCTCCCCCTTTCTTCTCGGGGCAGGTGAAAATCTGGTTCCAGAACCGCCGTTCCAAATTCAAGAAGCTCTATAAGAATGGGGAGGTTCCCCTGGAGCACAGCCCCAACAACAGCGATTCCATGGCCTGCAACTCACCACCGTCACCTGCCCTCTGGGACGCCGCTTCCCACTCTACTCCAGCCCCTGCCCGCAGCCAGCTGCCCCCGCCACTCCCGTACAGCGCTTCCCCCAGCTACCTGGATGACCCCACCAACTCCTGGTACCATGCACAGAACCTGAGTGGACCCCACTTACAGCAGCAGCCGCCTCAACCAGCCACCCTGCACCATGCCTCCCCAGGGCCCCCGCCCAACCCTGGGGCTGTGTACTGAGCACCTACCCGTACTGAACCTCTCACGAAGGAACCCCGGGACCAGGCAGAAGGCGCCTCCGTCCTAGCTGACACTCAGGAATCATCGAGGAGCACAGGGGAAAGGACATCCCTTCTCCCTTCCCTTGCCCCTTCTTCCAGGGACCCAAGAGCTTCCAGAGGAAATTTACATGGACCAAGGATGCCCCCTGAACCTCCCACTCCCTGCCTAGACACTGGGGTGCCCCTCCAGATGTTTGGGCACTCCACTCCAGCTGGGACAGCTGTTCCCCTTCTGCTCCAAGAGCCTGGATTGGCTTCAAATGGCTCATCACCTTCCAGATTCTAAATCTTAGTACTTGGTCCCCAGACTGGATTCCTTGGGTACTGGGGAGACTGTGGAGACTGTGGAGTGTGCGCAGGTCAGGTGTGGGCTGGGGCACCAGGCACTGTGGATCCCAGGACCTGCCAGGCCCAAGATCCTCCCCTCCCAGCCACCTGTGGCTGTCTCCTTCCTGAGCATCCCCTCTGCCAAAAAGACATTGGACTGTGAGACTGGGACTCAGGGTGGGGACCTCAGTGAGCCCTGCCCTGAACTTCTAGCCCTCATTTAAGATTTGAGGGTTACACCAAAGAAAAGCCCCAAGTAAGGGAAGCTTTTAATATTTGTGGCTTTAGAGAGAAGAATTCAAGGAGCACCTCGCCTCCCCCACTCTGGTCAAAGAGGAGGGGTGAGTCCCAAGCAGCCTTCCCGACCACCCATTTCTTCTCCCGTGTACAGGACTTTGCACAACTTTGGTTTCAAAAGCTGTTGAAAAATAGGAAGACAAAGGGCATTGTTAACAGTTAGGACCAATCTCCCCTGCGTGGGCGCCTCTGCTCACCCCCGCGCCCCCACCCCACCTCTTCCCACCTCTTCCTCTCCTCCAGTAAGCTGGCGCCAAACCCCAAATCTCCAAGGAGACACACCAGGAAAGACAAACCCCCAAACACCCCCTTTCTGGTGGCCTTGGAAACAGATTGTTCCCGCCAAGACAGAGAATGTCGGGTGAGGTGCACGGCGTTATAACTCAGTACCTTTAGGGGTGAGGGGGTGGCTGTCTGAAAGCCTGGTAGCACTGGCTACCTGGCCCAGATGTCCCCCCAGAGCTAACTTTCCTCCACCCCTGATGTGGTCAAACATTGAAGAAGAGGAGGGGTAGAAGACTGTAGCTATATATATAGTATGTATTTTTTTTTTAAAGCAACAGAGAGAAGCAGCCTCCTCCCTCCTGTGGTTTCCTATTTATGTGGCCCTTTCCTCCTGGATGTACCTGCCTGTGCGCAGTGAGCTGAGAGAAACAGAGATGTGGGCTCCTGCTGGATTTGGGTTTGGTGGGAGGCGCACGAGTGAGGAGAGACGTGGTGGATCTCAAAGAGTCCCACCCCAGGGGGACGGGAACGAAGCCAGCTCCCACCCTCGCCCCGCCTTCTCATTTCTGCTTTCTCATTGGACTCACCTTTACATATAACATTAATAAAAAAGAAGAAAATGACCACTGAGCTCTTTGAACTGGAGGCTGGAGGCAGGCAGCTCTCAGGGGAGGGCTGGGAGTCAGGGAAGTTGTTTGGTGGGGAAGGACCTCTGAGCAGGGGCTCCTAAGGGATTCGGAGCCCTGGGGACCTACTGCTGGGGCTCTGAGCTCAAGTGCTGAGTTGGGCTTGGCCGGGGGGAACAGATGCTCCTGACCACATGGCTGGCCCCACGGTCTGGGGAGTGGAGGCTCCCAGCCCTTGGCCTCCCTGACTCCACTCTGCTTGGTGTCCCTTGTTGGTGTGATTTAGCAGCCCTCCACCGCTGCCGCTGCTGGGTCACTTCAGGGCTGCTCTTTGATCCTGGGCTCACACACAGACATGCTTGCACACATGTGTAAACCCCCTGCCTCCATGCCCAGGCATTTCCTTACCACTCACCCTCCTGCCTGTCCCTTTCAGTTGGAGGTGAGGGCGAGGCCTTAGGCAGGGAGAACACCACTGCTCCCACAGCTGGCAGGGACCCCAGGCCATTGAGATCCAGGCTGGGCCATGGAAACAGACAAGGGGGGTTCCACACTGACCTTCTCAGGGAGTGCTTGGGCCCTGACTCACTGACAGCCTAGGCCAGCAGTGCCGCCCCCTCCTCTTCCAGCTGCCCAACCCCAAGACTCTGGAGACAGAGAGCTGGAGGTGGCAGTAGGAACGGAAGTGTGTGTGAGCAAACATCTTGGCCCAGATGGCAGACACAGATGGAATTCATGCACACGCTTGTGAAGCCACCTTGCACACATGTACCAAGACTCACATCTCTCTACCATCACACATACATGGACTCGTGTTGTCCTCTGAGGCCAGAAACATAGACCTGAATGCACACCTGAGACACATTAGCATCATACAAATATACAAATAATAACACACCAAGGGATACACAGGTGCACACACACACACAGCAGAGACAGCTCCCTGTACTGGAAAAAGTCTAGAACGGAGACTCAGCAACACCATCCAGCAGCCAGGGTGACCCAGCTCAGCCTGGAAACTCCCTGTCGGAATCTCAGTTTCTCACCTGTTGAATGGGAACAACGATCCCCACCCTTTCGGGCCTCTGGGGCGACTGTGAGCCACAAAGCAGAATAAGGATGAGGGAGCAGGACAGAAGGCCTGTGGAACAGCAGGACTCCAGAACCTGGGGACCTCCAGCCTCCACCTTACCCTTCTGCCTCTCAGAAAATAGGCCTCCCCTCCCCCTTGCCTGAGGGTGGCGGAAGGGAGGAGGGCCTCCAGCCCACGGACGCCAGCCGGGCTGGCAAGGGTTAAGTGGCAGCTGCCAGGCGGGGCTGAGCTGAGCAGTTTGGGTTGAGGGCTGCGTGCAGGCAGGAGCAGCGAGGCGGCAGCCGGGCAGACTTGCTGGAGACACTGCATTTTATTAGGGCTGGGCTGCCAGCAAAGGGAGGGAGAGGGAAAAAAAGGGCAGAAAGAGAGAGGAAGGAAGGAGGGAGGCTGGGCGGGCAGGCTGGCTGGCGGGCTGCTGCGGGATGAAAGGATGTTGTAAACTCCTAATCCCTCCCTGCTCATCCCTGCTCTGTCAGGCTGGATTAACTGCCCGGGTGACCTCCCTCAGGGTCAGCCCCACCCCTGACCTCCCCTTCCTCCTCTCCTCACCTCCAGGCCAAGCAGGTCACCCTCTTGACCAGCCTAGGGTGGGGCGTGGGGGGGCACGGGGACAGGTGCTTAGGTGGGGGACCTGGCAGAGTGCCTGGGTGGGGCGGCTGAGCCCATCTTCTGCCAGGTGCCTCTTAACTACACCCATTGCCTCGTGACAGCCTTCAGAGAAGACGAGCGGGGCGAGGGAACCCCAGTCTGCCCTGAGGGTCACTGTTCTGCAAATCTTAGTAAGGACTGGATTTGCTAAACCCAACTTCTGTGCCAAGCACGTTACATGTGATCCTCAAAACAGCCTGGGAGGTGGGTGGTATAGTGCCCATTTTTCAGATGGGGAAACAGGCTCCTTTGAGAGGTCCAATCTCCGTCAAGGTTACATAACTAGGTGTGTGTTCAGTTGCTCAGTCGTGTCCAACGCTTTGCAACCCCATGAACTGTAGCCCACCAGGCTCCTCTGTCCATGGGATTTGCCAGGGAAGAATACTGGAGTGGGTTGCCATTTCTACTCCAAGAGATCTTCCCGACCCAGGGATACATAACTAACACATGGCAATACTGGGATTTGAATACTGGTCTGTCTGGAGAATGGGTGTTCTTTGTGGACTTTTCTGCAGCACAGTTTACTAAAATGCCCAGGGCAGGGTGTCAGAGAGCTGAGTAGCTCTGCCTACCCCAGCCCTCCAGCCTTCCTTCCTGGGTTCTTCCCTGGGAGAAGTGTGGGGGGAGGGGCTGGGCTTCTTCCCCAGGGCTGATCCTTGGAAAAGCCTGATGCTAGAGTCAGGAATGTGCACGCTGGAGTCAGCTGACCTGGGGTGAATCCTGCCTCCACTACTGACTGTGTGATCTTGAGCAAATCCTTTAACCTTTCTAAGCCTCAGTATTTTCATCTATAGCATAGGAATAATGCTACCTGCCTAGCAGGTAGTTGTTGAGAGGACTAAGTGGATAGTGTGTATAAAATGTTTCACAAGGTACACAGCATGTAGCGAGCACTGCTCAGTATATCAAAGTTGCGGATGACGATGGTGACGGGAAGATGGGGCTTTCTGCCCACCTTGACTCCTGCCCCATCTCACCCTCGATGCCACTGATTCAGAGCCAGCCCCCTGGCTGCACTTGCCACATTGTTGATCTGCCCATTTCTAGGTGCACTCCAAAAAGGAGTGAGTCAACCCAATGTTTACTGAGCACCTGCTCTATTTCACGCACTGTTCTAGGCACTGGTATCACAGATGACTGAAGCTTGGGGAAGGAGGCACAGATCTGGGTGAGGAGCTCCAGGCTCAGAAGCAGGGACTACCTGGGAGCGGCCCCCAGCTGGGCAAACCTGACACAGCCAAGGGGATTGGGTGGGTTGTCAGAGGAAAGGGGCAGGGGCAGCTGGTGGTGGGTGGGAAGGAAACATGGAAAGGCTTCATGGGGGAGGCAGCATTTGAATTGTGCCTTGAAAAAAAGATGGCAGCATGAGAGGCAGAGATGGAGGTCTGGGAACATACTCCCTGGAGATCCCACCTGCAGAATAACTCCTCTCCCAGGACTCACGGGGTGCAAGGACGGAAGGAGGCTTGTGGGGGAACCTTGAGGGCTTCTTGAATTGGCTAGAGCTTATGCTAAAGAGAGGGGTGGCATGGACCCAGAGAGTTCTTAAATACTTCCCTGGATGCCAAGCTCAGGGAAGGGTCAAGGTCTGGCAGCTGCCAGCCCCTCAGATATGCTGGGAACCACCCTAACTCTGAGAGCCTGGAGAAAGAAAACCCCTGCCCCTCTACTGGGAAGAGAGGGCTCCTGCCCTTCTCACTTGTGGAAATGGATGAGAAGGATGATCTCTATCCCTGTCTCTGAGGCCCCACCCTTTAAGGGGTCCTGGATACTAGGGGATCTTAGAGACTTCACCTCAATTCAGCCTCCACACACCACCTGCCTCAGCAACACACCATCACTACCACCTACTCCCCAGGCCAGCAGAGCCTCCCACCTCTGCGGGAAAGGGGATTCCAGGCATGGAGACCCGGACACTTGATGTTCAGCCTCCCCACCTAGGTGAGGGCTCTGATTGGCTAAGTCAGGCTGAATTGCATCAACCAAGCCCGGAGGGGATGGCAGAGGAGGGATGGGGGAGAATGAAGGGGGGAGGAGAAGGGAGAGCCTTCAGCCAGCACCCTGGCCTCTGTTTTTCCAGCTTTAATTGCAGCATTAATCACCTTAATAAGCTGTTTACCAACTACCCAGCAGCCTGAGACTGGGAGGTTTAGAAGCCAAAAAGTGCTTGGAGATGAGTTTCCGGAGCCCCAGGGAAGAGGGGCAGGAGGACAGTGCTGATGGGGGCCTTGGTGGGGCTTGGGGCAGAGGGAGCAGATGCGGGGCTGGCAGAGAAGGCTGCGGGAGTCAGGAAGGCCAGCCTCCAGCTCTTTGCAGGGGCCCAGACCCTCTGCCCCAGAAGCCCCTGAGTCAGTCCTCAGGGAAACCTTCCCAGACCTTCAACCCAGGTCCCCAGCCCCCGTCTTTCTCCTTTGTCACTCAGCCTGCTAGTCACTGCTAACTGGATGACTCTTCCCTTTCCAGGCCCCCAGTCCTAGCTCTGGAGGCAGAGCCTGTGTCTCACCTTTACTGTCTTGTTGCCAGCTCAGAGCATTGGGCAGGGATGACATGGAGAATTTTTGTTCACCCTGGGGAGGGTTGCTGAGCTGCAAGGCAGGGGGTGTGGGAATGTCTTTCATACCAAGGTCCCTGGGGGTAGAGCTTTGAACTGGGATATAAAGCATGAGGACAGGGGCTTGGGTATGTTCACTCTGTGCTCATCGTGCTGGCTGGAGAGCAGGATTTCAGTGGACATCAACTGTCCAGGTGAATATGTGAAGCCTGCTTTTGGGATCCCTCATACAATCCCTCCCACTCCCATTAGATGAGGGATTGTGGGGCTGAGGGGGGAATGATAACTGCCTCCCTCTCTCAGCTGTTGAGGGCCAACCAGGCAATAAGAGGAACACCCAGCACCCAATCACTAGCTGCTTGGTGAGCAATGCAGGAGCTAAGAGTAGCTGCAGCCTCAATGGTCATCATCGCATCTACTCGTCCGTCGGGAAGTGTCTCCAGAGAGGCTGTATGACTTGCCCAAAGTCACATAGCAAAGGAGGGGCACTGAATTTAGGAGACCTCCTGGCAAAGGAGAGACTTTGGGATTGGTCTACTGAGTTCCAAGGTGGGCTGGCTGAGAGAAGGAGTGACTTAGGAATCCAGGGCAGTTAGGATAGACACCCTGACAGGAGGCAAAGCTGGGGAGGGGGCTGAATGGGGAGGGGCCCCAAGGCCCAAATTCCTGGGTTGTCTCCTGGAGCAAATGGGAGCAGGACTGGCAGTGTCTGCTGAGTAAACAGGGACCAGAAATTTCACACCCTGGAGGATTAGCTGGGATGGGGGAGGGGTGTCCCCCCAACCCAGGCAGTTCAGCTTATACCTGGCAAATTGGCGGCAGCAGCATCGTGCCCTTCCATGCACACTGAGGACATCTGGCCACATCCTGCAACACTTGTGGCATTGTCCCACACCTGCCCCTGGGACCAGTCAGGCCTGCCCTTAGTTCAGGAATCACCAGTGATGTTGGGTAGGGGGGAGCGGTGACATGCCTTCAGCTAAAAGAGGGTAAGGGGAAGCTGAGGAGAGCAAGAAGCCACAAGAAGCAGGAGTTTGGCTGGTAAGGAAGGAAGTCTCTCAAATGCAGACTCAGATCCTCCCAAGATCAGGCAGTGAAGATGCTAATGGACCACCTATTGTGCACAAGGCTTGTGCCAGAAGCTTTCACAGGCACAGTCTCATTTAATCTTCTCAGCTGCCTGGCAAAGGCAGTGCCATTATTATCCCACTTCCCAGGTGAGGAAACAGACTCAAGAGGTTCAACAGTTCCCCTAAAGGCTCCACTGAATGTGTTTCAGAGTTCAACCTTCTGAATCCCTGGCCTGTGGCCCTCTCACTATCCCATGGCCTCTAAGACTGAAATGAGGAGAGGGTAGGGAGGATGCCAGGCTTAGCTTTCCCCCCTGTTCCCAGATCAGCTCTGTGTCTTTAGAGAAACCAGTGTGTCATAGAATAAGACACGTGCAAACACCCAGGCATACGTATGCACATTTCTGAGCGCTAACCCTGACTTTGACATTTACTGTGTATCTTCAGCTAAGCCATTTGCCCTCTCTGAGGTTCATTTTCCTCATCTGTAAAAATGGAGATAAGCATATGTAACTTTCAGGGTTCCTGAGGAAATTAAATAACACTTAACACAAAGCTTGGCACAGTGATGGAGCTCAACAAACTATACTGTCAGTTCTAGGTGAAACCAGTCTGTGTGCAGTTAGGACACTCCTCAGTTGACCTTGGGAGTTCTAGGTGCCCTCAATGGGTCCAAAGTTTACCCTTTTGCCTAACAAGGGGGGTTCTCATATATACAATTCCTCCCTCTACTTGGAAAGTCCTTTCTTGATTCCAACCTAAGTCTGCAATGCTTCAGATGTAATGGACAGACAGCCAGCCAGGACAGAGCCATGTGCTGGGCCTTAGTCCCAACAGAAGGGAAGAGGGTGGAGTTTAATACAGGCACACCTTGTTATGTTGTACTTCACTTTATTACACTTCACAGATATAGCAATTTATTTTTTTTTAATTGAAGATTCATGGCAACCTCAGGTTGAACAAGTCTATTAGCATCATTTTTCCAACAGTATTATTTTTTAATTAACGAATGTGCATTTTTTTAGACATAATGCTATTGTACACTTAATAGACTACAGTAGAGTATGAACAACTCTAGTACAGTGTAAACATAACTTTTCTATGCACTGGGAAACCAAAAAATTTGCGTGACTCACTTTATTGCAATATCCATTTTTATTGTGGTGGACTAGAACCAAACCCAAAATATCTCAGAGGTATGCCTGTATCTTTTAGTTACTAATCAGCCAAAGAGCTGCTTTTTCACATCTATATACTTGCAGTATTTCATTTGTGTTTCCAGTATAACAGGAATATATTTCCATATTTATTGCAAGACTAGAGAACAGCATCCTACATTTATCTTATATCCAGCCACTATACCAAAATTCTCCTACTTCTGGAATATTTTCCCCCTAAGGTCTCTTAAGTTTTCTAGGTATACAATCAGATATCAGTAAAGGGGTGGGGAGGGCTTCCCCAGTGGCTCAGTGGTAAAGAATCTGCCTGCAATGCAGGAGACACAGGAAACCAGGGTTCGATCCCTGAGTTGAGAAGATCCCCTGGAGAAGGGCATGGCAACCCACTCCAGTATTCCTGCTTGGAGAATCCCATGGACAGAGGAGCCTGGCGGGCTACCAGGAGTCCATGGGGTTGCAAAGAGTTAGACACAACTGAAGCGACTTGGCACACATGCACATCAGTAAAAGAAATCTCTTTTTTTCTCTGCTTTTTTGTCTAACAGGAGGGATTATGGGGTTACAGTAGAAGTAATCATTCATGAACGAAGAAGTCAGGAACCTCAGCTGCCTCTGCATGGACTCTGGCCCAGACAGGTTCTGAATGATCTAACTTTTAGATACTTTCCCATCTGGGGTACTCAGAAGACTGTCCTGGAAACACAGTTAGAAGTCCTCACCCCTTCCAAACAGTAAATGCTGGAGAGAGTGTGGAGGAAAGGGAACTCTCTTGCACTGTTGGTGGGAATGTAAATTGATACAGCCACTATGGAGAACAGTATGGAGACCCTTTTAAAAACTAGGAATAAAATGAACTACCTATGATCCAGCAATCCCACTACTAGGATAATGCTGAGAAAACCATAATTCAAAAAGACACGTGTACTCCAATGTTCACTGCAGCACTCTTTACAACAGCCAGGACATAGAAACAACCTAGATGTCCACTGACAGATGGAGGGATAAAGAAGTTGTGGTACATATATATAATGGAATATTACTTGGCCATAAAAAGGAATGAGTGTGGGGCAGTTTTATTGAGGTGGATAAGCCCAGAGCCTGTAACAGAGAACGAAGCAAGTCAGAAAGAGGAAAATAACATATGTTGATGCATATATATGGAATCCAGAAAAATGGTACTGATGAAACTATTTGCAAGGAATAGAGACAGAGAGAGAGCACAAACTTGGGGATACAGAGGGGGAAGGAGAGGGTGGGACAACTGAGAGAGCAGCATTGCCATAAATACAGCACCACGTGTAAACGAGCTAGTGAGAAGCTGCTATACAGCATAAGGGGCCCAGCCTGGCCCTCTGTGATGACCTGGAGAGGTGGGATGGCAGGGGTTGGGGGAGGCTCAAGAGGGAGGGGATATATACATATACACACATATATATGACTGATTTGTATTGTTGTATGGCAGAAACCAACACAACATTGTAAGGTGATTATCCTCCAAATAAAAAAGAAAGAAATCCTTACCCTTTAGCCAGTGTCCTGCACAACTCCCTCCCCTCCACATAAAGCAGCTCTGTCAGCCCACCACTCTCTCCATGGGGATGTTTGGGGAAGACAGTCGATCTGGGGTTCTGCTCACAGGTGGAGACCAGCAGAGGAACAGGGATAACTGGACAAGATCCCTCAGGGACAGAGACAGAAAAGGTTTTTCTTGCTTGGCAGTCAGAGATAATACAACTAATCCTTGCTGAATCCTGACTGTATTTAGAGGCTATTGTGTTTTAACTCATTAAGTTCTCATCACCCTAAAAAGCACAGGCTATTAATTATTATCTTCATTTTCCAGATGAGGAAGGCGAGGTACAGAGAGGTTAGGAAACATGCCCAAATTACACAATGTTATAAACCAATGTTACCTCAATTTAAAAAAAAAGAAGAAAAAAAGGAACTTGCCTATGGTCATAGAGTTGGACTTGAACTTGGGCATCTGGCTCTTTATTTTTTTGTGTTCCTGGGGATGACTATACTCTTCATTATGTGGTAAGTTGGTAGGTCAGAGGAGAACTGAGGCAAAGGAATGGGTCACCGTACGTGCTGGCATACCTGGTGTATTTCACTGCACATCTAGGGTGGGCTCTGTCTCCATGACCTTCTGAGATATGATTCCGATCATTATCCCCACTGCACAGGTGAGGAAATAAAGATCCAGGAGGTAAAGTGACTTGCCCACAGCCTCTCAGCTGAGTGTCTTCATTCCAGGGACTCCATGAAGTCCCTCTGGATGAGGAAACACATTTTATTTTCCAAGGGGCCAGGGGAAATAGTTCATATTGTTTAGATGGTGCTGCCAAGGGGCTGGGAGTGGGAGGGAGTTGAAAGCAGGGATGAGTCCCAGGGCAGATTCAGGCTTTGGGAGAGAGGAGGGAGGACCCAAGGACGTCACCAGGGGTGGGAGCAGCCTCCATCAGTGGGTCCAGCTGATCCCGTGGGCTTGGGGAATGTGACAGGAGCCCAGCAGAGGCATGTCAGCAGCCTCCCGCAGTCTGGCTTCCCCCAGGATCTGTTGAAGCAAAGAATTCCCAGTGGCTTCAGGGCTGGGAGGAGGAGTCTGCAGCAGGCCCCAGCTTGCAGGGGCAGAGAAAGCAGCTCCTGGGGCCAATCTGAAGGAGTGGTCTGGTGGCTCTGTGGCAGACATGGTGGGCAGTGGGAGGGGTAGGACCTGGACAAGGGTCTCATGGCCCTATCCATACTTAGTCCTGGCCTGCCAACCCAAAGAGAGCGGGAGCACCAGGCCTGGGGAAAGGGGGCATCCAGCAGAGAAAGGACTCCCTGAAGGGGAAGCCCCTCAGTCGGAGAGGGGAGGCTGGTGCCCTGCTCTCTGGCAACCTCCAGTCTGAGGAAGGAACACGGGTCCTGACATGTCAGGTGAAGCAGGCCAGAGAACATGATCACAGGGATGGGCTGCCAGGCCCGAGAGGATTGCAGAGCAGGGTACCCCCAAGGAGCCTCATGATCGGAGTGGGATTATCTAGATGTCATGCTCCTGGCCTCACAATTCAGCCTGTCTGTTATTCATCAGCTTGAACTGGGGAGGGGGAGAGGATGGGGGGCTAAAGGCCAGAGTGGAAGTCCTCAGGCCCGCCAAAGATTTGACCCCAAACTCATCTGAACTCTTGAAAGGGCACAGTTCAGATGAAGCTCAGAGGAATATATTCCACATATATTCCACAGAAAGTGGAAATGAAGTAATCTCTCCATTTTGGGGCCAGAGAGGCTGAAGGCCTGGCTCTGTGAGTTTCTGTCCTCTAGAAACCTTGTTGTTTGGAGGAGCTTGAGGCCAACTCCTTTCCCTTCCTGGGCTGGCAGACACATCCCCCAGGCTGCCAGTGGGGCTGAGGACCTTAGAGATGAGACGTCAAGCTGTGGGGGTTGAAAAGGCATCCAGTCTTGTAGGAAAAACGAAGCCCTGTACTTCGGGAGCTTCCAGTCGGATAGAAGACACAGGCTGTGCTATAGTGCCCCAGGCTGGAGTGGAACGTGGTGGTAGACACACATCAACCCCTTACACACAGACACACACACACATACACACAGAGATTTAAGAAGGGAAATTATCTAAGCTTCAGAGGGGTGTGTAACTTGCCCAAGGTTACACAGCAAGTAGAAACCGAGCAGTACTTTCCTCACCACCCTGTGACCCCTGCAACCCCTCCTCCTTGAGTTGCTGTCAGGGCCAGGGCACAGAAGGCTCAGTGGAGCCATCTGGGAGGACAGCCTTTGGGTTCCTGTGCCAGGACTGGAATCTGTGGCTACCTCTCAGAGCCACCGGATGTGCCAGGAATGGCTGGGATGAGAGCTCTTGCCAGAGCTCGGGAAGGGAAGCAGGCAAAGCTTCAGGGAACAAAGCAAATAAATTCATAATCAAATTATCAGATTCTGTGGCCATTCAGTTTCCTTCACCAACTGCTTACCAGGGAAATATTCCCAGAAAATAGATCAACAGCCAGGATGGGAATGGGAAGTGAATGGAGAAGCTCACACACAGGGAAGCTAGTCTGTGTATTTCTGGGGATGTTTCAGTCTGTTTCCGCATATGTTTAAGTCCCAGGGCATTTCCTTCTTGGTTCATCCCTCTGTGTCATACTTTTCTCTGTGAGTATGTAATCTGGAGTGTACGTCTCCAGATATGCCCGCGTACAACCGTGGAAGGCTCACGTGTGTCTCGTGTACGGTTCTGCCCACTCCCTGCGCACCGAAGTGTCCACCTATCTGGGCATGCACTTTGTTGTGTGGCAGTGTGTGTACTTATGATGACCCCGTGCCTGGGTCCTTACATCTGTCTGTTTCTGTGCATTTCTCTGGGGCTTTTGTACTTTGAGGTTTAGGGTAGAAGAAACTTTAATTCCTTGCTTTTAAGCAATCTGAGCTGGCCAGGAAAGGGGGAAGGGGAGGCATGAAGAGGCGGCCACTTTTCTCTCTGTAACATTTTTCATCTTGGAAGGGGAGAGACAGCAGTTGCCCAGGGACTTGCTGACAGAATTTCTCCCTGGCTGCCCCAGGTCCAACAGCAATGCTACTTGGAGAAGGGGTGGGGGAAAAGCACTGGAGAGGGGAGACTAGAACTGAAGGGTCCCTCCTCTTCACCCCTCCTTGACCTGGGAGAAGCCAGGAGACAGATGGGAGAGAGGGGAAGATATGAAAGAGAAATACTTTGGGGTCAGTGAATTTTTCTTTACCACCCTAATTGTTAAAACATTACTCATCTCTTGGAACAGAGGTTCAGGCGAAGGGGGCCCCTAGACCCTTCAAAACCAGGGGTTAGAGGAGTTTTTGCAGAGGCCTGAAGTCCATCCCCACACATTGGTCTTGGTCACTGCCTCCCCCCACTTTCCTCGCCAGCCCCCTCTTGGCACCATCACCTTCCCCCGGGCCAAATGAGCCCTGGCAAGGAAAGGGTTATCCCAGGTGAAAATTAGGGGTGGAAAACACCTGCAAGATGCTTTTCTGAAGGAATAAGCTTCAGTGGCCCCAAGGACAGAAAGCTGAGAGGAGACAATGGCAACAGCTGAGGTTAGATGCCAGGCAGAGCTAGAAAGCTGATTATCAGATCAGGGGATGAGAAAGAGGGGTGTATCGTTACCTGCTTGGAAGCAAGAGGTAAGTTTTGTCCTCCCTGTCCTTTCCCCTCTCTACCAACATCCCTTATACATTCTGGGGAAGTCCTTGATCTCTACGGCCTCATCTACACAAGCCTCAGCTACCCGGATAACATTCCATTGACTCTGGATACAATCCCAGAGGCAAGTTCAGGCATCCAAACCCAAGTGAGGTTTGGAGCTGAGTAATCAGCTGCTAGGGATATGCAGACTTTTTGTCGGGGGAACAACCAGCTCCCCACCCCCATCTTGCTGGGCAGATTTGGGGGTGGGGGAGGGGCAATCTGTCACTCTGTCTTCCCAGCCCCCTCCCACCGACACAAGTTCCCTCTTCCCACCTGCAAGTAATTTGGCCAATGGGAGGGCAGTTCAGATGGCAGTGTGGAATCCCTCTAGATCTGTGTGTGCTTGGTGGGGAGGGGGCTAACTCCTTTTCCCCCAGACCCCGTGTGCCCTTTTTCTCTTCACAGCAGCAAATTACTTGTAATTATCTCACATTGCAAGCCTTCAGGAGCTGCTCCCAAAATTGCTTTAATTGAATTAATTGAATCTCATTTTGTTGGGGGAGAGATGGGGAACATGTCTTAAAATAGCCTTGGGGGAGAGGGAAGAACAGCCCCAGGTCAGTTTTCTTATGGCTGAGACCCATGCAACAGACAGTGAGCTCTAGGCACAGCTGCTGGCGCTTCTGCATTTAAGACCTTGCCTGGGTCTGGCTCTCAGAGGTGCTGATCCAGGAGGTGTAGAGTTCTCTAGTCTTCAGCCCTCTTTCTCCTGCCTGCTCCGAATGGATGGCAGTGGCAGTATGAACTCAGCCTCGCTGTGACCCCTCCTCTTCAATACATACAGCAGCTATAAACACCATTTATTATTAATGAGTGCTTACTATGTTCCAGGCACCATGTCAAACATGTTACAAGCACTATCTCTTTTCAACATCACAACCACACTGGGAAGCAGGTCCTACTAAAGTTCCCATCTTGGGGGAAGGAAAAGGAGGCTCAAAGAGAGGTTAAGCAACTTTCAAAAAGTCACAAAGCAGATCAGGACTCTTTGGAGGCCAAAACTCCAGTTCTAAACCATTCTATAGTGTTCCCCCTCCCTTAATGACCCAATTTTCCCAAAGAGGTGTCTGCACAGAAAGGAACCCCAGACTCCCTTCCTGCAGCTCCAATGGTTTATGGGAAGGGAAGAGGGTGCCTCTCCCACTGGGGTCCACTCCCATCAGCTGTTAGGAGCCCAGGGAAACTGGACCAGCTCCCAAGTGGACAAGGATTCCTGTTTCCGCTGAAAAGGGAGGGGGGCGCTGTCAGCTCAGCTGGCCTCTGGCTGGAAGAGTAATTATACTCCTGCTACTTGACTTTACAACTTAGGCTGTTGTTTTAACGATGCGACTCGTGTTGGGCTGTCCAATTAATCTCGCCTTTGGAGGCTTTCCGAGATGGGGCGGTAGATCTTATCTCAGGTCTGTGGAAAGAAGAGTGCAGCAATGTGCTGTGGGAGGGAACAGCTGCCCTAAGGACCTGTGGCCTCAGTGAAGACCCAGAGGAGGAACCTGGGGTTGGGGGCACCGAAAGCCAGTGGAAATGGGGGTTGGTGGCCAGGGGCAGGAGAAGGTGTCAATGGGGAGGGAGCAGGTGTCTCCTCTCCTGGAATCCTCATTCCTCCCTGCTCCTGGAGGTCCACCCTATGCCATCTGCCACCCACAGAAGACCACTCCATGTGTGTTTTGGGGAGTAGGGGTGGCCCCTCAGGGCCTCGGAGGGATTGACTGCAGGCCTCCTGAGGTGGGGGGCTCCCACTAGCTCCCCTACATAATACTCCAACTTGGGCTTGTCTCTATCCAGTCTGGGTTGGCGTGAAGTGCCTGGGTGGGCTTTCCAGCTTGCTAGGGAAAGGGTTTAGGAAGTAAGAGGGAAGTCTGACTTGGGAGCTTCTAGTGGGGCATTGGAGGTCCCTCCTCCAAGGCCTCAGGCCAGGCTGGACTGGATTCCCTGAATTATTTGCCACCCCCTGTCCCCAGTCCCCCTGCTAGAGAAAGAGAGAGAGTTTGTACTATGCCCTCACTGTCCTCTGTACTTCCCTAGCCTGGCACTTACCACAGAAGTGGCTGGTCATTCTCTAGCTCCCTGTTAGCCCACAGGGTCTGCCTCAGTCACCTTGAAATACCTAGGACCTAACACAGAACAGGGGCTCTTTACATGTCTTGATGGAGAAGTCCAGTTTCTTCCAGGGTTTTCCTTCTCCTTTCCCTCCTGCTCCCCTTTCCACTGGGTGAGTTTGGGCCTTTCCACCCCCAGGAGACACTTCTCCCAGGGGAGGACTGGACGGGCTCAGTGCGTCCAAGGTGAGCAGGGACTCTCCCTTGACTCAACGTGGACACAGAGATGTATCCAGTTCCCTCCAGAACTAGGCCAGGAGAGCAACTGCTATAACGATCACTCAGACTTTGATCATTCCCAGTATTAGCATCTTCTGGTTTCACAGTGGCGTGCCTGAAAATGTGGACATTATTAGAACATTCCAGAGCTAGAACCAGATAGCCAGGTAGAGGTAGAGGGCTCAGTGCCTCTAGTTCAGTGCTGAAAGAGCCAGCTGGGAGAGAAGAGAAAGCTGAGCAATCAGCTCCAGAAGCAAGAACATGAACAGACCTCAGCCAAGGCCTGGGTTTCTGTACAAACTTTAATTTCTGGATGTTCATCATATGGGGGATGCTGAGAGCTTGCAGGGGCGGTGCTGCTAGTCAGATTGGATATAAATATGAGCAGTTCCTTTGGACTGAGACAGCTATGAGGAGCTGAATTGCTAGGTTCACCCCATCTGTTTGGGACATCTCTACTTAAACATCCAAGAGTCTGTTTGTCCCAATTCTCCACAAAGTGTTACCCTACTGAGTTCCAGAGAGTGTATGCATGTGGATTTGTTTAGGTATTCGGGATGGGAATCAGACTTTTAATAAATACTTGTTGAACTTGATGGATAATTGGATCCATTATCTACTCAAAGTGAGAAGACATGGGGGAAAGAGGGACTTTCTTAGGAAAGGGGCAAAAATTACCCATAGGTCCACATTTTTGGTATCCCATCTTCTTCACAGGGTGGTAAAGAGATGTATCAGTTATGGGGGTAAAAAAAAAATCTAGAAAAATCAGTGGGTGTGTCTCAGTGGTGGTCAGCTTGAAGACTCTGGATGTCCACTTCTGCCCACATCAATGGGCTGGGCAAGACCCAGGGCACACAGAGAGAAAAAACACTCAGTGTTTTGCTGGTTGAACCCCAGACTGTAGTGGGACTGCAGTCATTTCAAGAAGGGTTGACAAGACTAGGGGTTGTGGGAAGTCTGAACTCCAGGTAATAAGTTTTCTTCCAGAGCCTCTGACTGGAGGGAAAGTGTCCAGTCCTGAGTGGGGATGGAGGAGGGGCAAAGGCTAAGGCTATTTGGATTATGAGGCAAGGAGGAAAAGACCCACCGCCCCATATTTTCCTCCTCTAGCTCCTCATCCTCCTGAGAAAACCCATCTGGATCTGGTTTCCTCCCAGCCCAGAGAGGGTGCAGGTGGGCTGGGTCCTGCCTGGGCTCTGTAGGAGGCTGGGGCCTGACATGCTCCTCCTCAGACTCACATCATCTGAGGTGGAGCTAGGACATCTGGGGAGTGAGGCTGATACCAGGCTCCAAAGCTGTTGCCATAGCCACCGGTGGGCAGGGCCCCTGCCTTGGGTAAATCCCAGAGGGCTGGAGGAGGTGGAGAACAGGGAGACAGGGAGGGGGACCTCCCAGGGAAGTCCCCTTCCTGTCCCCCAGAGTTCTGCCTCAGGAGCTTCTTATACTTGGAGCGTTTGTTCTGAAACCAGATCTTTACCTATGGGGAGAAAAGGGGAAACAGTGGAAGATCAGGAGGAGTGACCAAGGGAAAGGGGTCCAGCAAGAGGGAGTCACTCGTCCTCAGAGAAGAGCAGATGTTGGGAACATTGGCTCCAGGCCTCCATAAGCCCCTGAAGGCCCTGAATTCCTGCCTCTGAGTTAGTATCCAGTTCTCCCAGTACACCCTGAATCACCCCACCCCTTTTCCATCCCCCATCCCCTCCTACCCCCCACCCTTTTTAACACACTCCCCTAGTTTACTGGGGCCAGCTAAGAGAACTGTGAAAATAAGGCTGGGGACTCAACAGTCATTCACACCTGAGGGTGAGTTCCCAGGGAACACATTTGGGGAAGGTTGGTGGAGGATGGGACTGGCCCCACCTGCGTCTGGGTGAGGCCGAGCTGGGCGGCCAGCTGGGCCCTCTCGGGTAGCGCCAGGTACTGCGTGTGCTGGAAACGCTGGTTCAGGTGTTGCAGCTGCAGACTGGAGTAGATGGTCCTCGGCTTCCGGAGCTTCTTGGTCGAGGCCTGTAGGCGCCGCTCCGGGGTCTCCGGGGACAGCGGCGGCTTCTCCGAGTCTGGGGGGCGGCACGAGACGGTGTGTGCAAGGGTAGAGGGGCGGACGCGCCGTCTCACTGCTTATCTGCATCTCGTTTGCATTCCGGCCACGAATTAGCAAAAGCTCAGGCACCGGGCTCGGCCCTGCTCTACCTTGCGCTCACCTTCCCTTCAAACCCCACGTCCACTGCGTGCCGGGTGGGACTAGCCGCAGCTCTTGCTTGCCCTCGGGCAGCTCCCACTCTCAACGGTCCTACGACCCTAAGAGAACTGCGCCAAGGGCCGGAGCTAGGGTAGGGGCGGCGCCCCGCGGCGGGAGGGCAGAGTTCAGCCGCGCGTGGTGGCGCCAGCTTGGGGCGGGGCGGGGCAGAGGGCTGGGGTGAGGCTGGAGAGGACGAGGGAAGGGCATTCCGGGCGGAGAGAACTCAGACGCACTGTTCAGAGGCCAGAGTCAGTGTCTGCGTGGCAGCCTCCCCGCTGCCGGCAGACGGGCGGGCGGAGGGGCCAGACAAGAGTGGGCCTTGAACGCCAGGATGCGCAGTCCTCCCAGCATCAGAGTATGGAAAGTGCCCCAGGCTTTGCCATCACCTCCCGTATTGTAAGGGCCTCCTTCTCCTGAGGCACACCCTCAGGAAAACTGACATCTCTTCCCTCCCCCAACGCCGGCTGGCTGGAAGAGTAGGCTTTCAGGGGCCTAGAAGCCGGTTGGTGCCAGGCAAGCCCCCTCCTCCGCCCGGCTGCACTCACAGAGGGGTTCCCGATTGGCACGCAAGGTGACCGGGGTTCGGAGAGCGCAGGCCCTCGGGGAGGCTCCAGGGTCGCGCTGCGGTGCCGCCGCAGGAGATGCGGCCACTTTCTGCCTTCCCGTTCAGCCCCTCGAGGAACCTCGGTCGGGTCTCAGATCGGCCCTGGGATGGGGAGGGCAAGGGGTTCCCCTCTTCTGATTTGAGCGTCTCACCATGCGCCACCCTACCGGGACATCGAGACCGTTCGTGCAAAGGGCAGGGCCGGGGTGGACGGAGGGGCCGAAATGTTCGCGGGCTTAGGATGAGTTGCCCGCCGCCGAGCTCAGCGGACCCAGCCCTGTGCCCCGGGTGCCTAGACGCAGAGGGGGTCCGACCGCGTCTCCCACCGCCCCCCCCCCACCTTCTTCCTCCTTTAGGGCTCACCCCACCCACACTTCAGGTCCCCCGCCCTCGTCCGGCCGCGGCGACCCCGTGCCTTCACCTCCCCCGCATCCCTCACCCGTGGTCTCCGGCGCTACGGGCTTCTCAAATCCACCCCCTCGACCCCCGATTCAGCCAATTCCCAGAAAAACCGTTGGGTTTCCGCTCCCGCCCGCGCCTGTCGGGCCTCCTCTGCTCCAACGCCGCAGCTCTGCCGCCCCGGGCCGGCCACGGAGCGACCACCCGCGCCTCTTGGGCTGCAAAAACTAAACAGTTGGAACCCTGAGGCAGAGACAGCAGGAAGCCTGCTTCAGCTGCGGAACTCTCAACACCCTCCTCGCCCTAACTCTCCCAGCAGACCCCACTCCCAGTTTCTTTCTCCACACCAGTTGCAGCAAGTCAGGACGAATCTGCCTAGGTCGCAATTCGGGAGCTGAAGGGCCTCCCTCGAGGCAGCGTAGCACCCGCCTGCTCATCGGGGCGGTGGCACACAGCTCACTTAGAGCCAAACCTCTCCCTGAGGCTGAGGTGAACATAAGGGGGGGGCAAAAGGAAGACCCTCACAAGTCTTCTCTCACACCCCAATCATTTAATCTAGAGTGAGCCAAATCCCTCAGGTTCAGTGAGGTTTTCGTTGGATCCGGGGAAATTTTGTAAAGAAAAGGAACTCTCCACTCTTCAGTCCTTAAACCAAGAAAAGGGAAGGTAAGACAGGACTGAAAATACCAACCGCAATTCCAAGAATTCTCTTAAGGACAGGGTTATCTTATTCCTGTCCCACTAAACAGACACACACACATGTACCACATTAGCATATCCTGAAGAGAAGAGATGGAGGGATTCGGTTTTGTAGACACCAGATCATTGGTAGAACACCCCCTCCCCCTCAGCTGCTCCTCCTCCAACCGCAGACCCAGCAGCAGAAAAGCAGCAGCTCCAGTTTTGGAACAGAAGGCAGTTAACTTTGGGGGGCCTTTGAGGAAGTTCCCTAAACTCCTCTTTTCTGGCTACATGCATGAAAGCCAATTTGCAAGGGTCAAGCCCGAAAAACAGGCTGTGTCCTTGATCCATTCACACTCTTTCTTTGGACCTCTGTTTGCTCATCTGTACATCAAGAAGGTTGAGCTCCTGAATCTCCAGGGTCATTCCTGGCTCTGACATTTATGAGGTCATGTGTTTCAGCAGAGCAACAAGGAAAGGGAGGGAGACATCTTGGTCCTGGACTGACTCCAGATAAGTCACCAAGTGAGTGTGTATCCTTGGAGGAAACTGTGCCAAAGACAGTTGTGGGGGCAACTTGGTGGGGGTAGGGAGTGCAGGGGAACTAAGCTCTAAACTCAAGCCAGTACAGGTATGTGTTGTGTTGCATGGGTACAGCCCTGTGCAAGGCTAGGACCAGGAAGACAGGCCAGTTCCCTAGCTTGAGGCCACCCAGTGAGCACAAAGTTGTTCCAGGCAATGGAACTGGGGCTTGACCTACCCCAAAGGCAAGGGGTGTAGATAACAGGAATGGCCAGTTCTTTGGCTGGAAGGCTGAAATCTACTACAACAGACTGCCTGACCCGCCTGTGGCTACATTCTTAGAATGATGGGTAGTAGGGTCTAAGCCCCAGATTCTACCAGGTCAGTGTTTGGTCTCTGTCTGACACATTCAGGCAACAGGCTGGGGAGAAGGGGAAGGGCCCCAGAATATGCCCCCACTTTTACTGCCTTCCAGCTGGGACCTGACTTCTAGTTATCAGGCTTTGGCTTGAGCACTGCTTTCTGAGACAAGAGCCGGGAGAGGGGTGACATTGAAGAGAGGAGGAGTGCAGGATGGAGAGAATCCTAGGGAAGAGCCTAGGCACCTACACCCACATCTGGATTGTTTCAGTTTTCCGTTACAAGTAGGTACACAACCCTGCTGCCCCAGGGGGTGGGGTAGGGAGCCCAGCCACCCAGCTTCACACACTGCAAATCGAAACCAGGTCGGTCTTGAAGAGAGACCTAGATCAGCTCGCCCCCGCCCCTCCTCCCCGTCTCCCGCCCCATCCCTTCGCCCTCCCCCCACCCCCAGATCCCTTGGAATCTGAGTGAGGTCTGAATCCCGCCAGCTGCGCCCAACCAGGCGAGGGCGAAGTTTGGGGGCTCACTGGAGCAGGACCCAGAGGTGGGCAGAGCCGCCGCGGCGGGACTTACCTGTCTCCCGCTCTTGAGCCGGCTGAGACGGCGCCGTGGATAGCTGGCAGGGCAGGTAGGAGTCTCCGGGGATCGCCGGCCCGGTGTAGGGATAGGGCAGAAGGTGGCCATACGGCCCAGAATAGGGCAAATCGGAGGCGGCTGCGGTTGCGGGGGACAGGCCAAGCTGGTAGGCAGCCACTACGGATGGCACGGGGGCGATGTCCGGGAAGACGGCTTTGGAGGCGTCCGGGCCAGGGAGGGGGCAGGGCAAAGAGGTCATTGCGGCCGGGGCCGGGCCCGAGGGCCTAGGCCATGGCCAGGCAAGGAGTCTGCTCCCTCCGCCAACTCTTTCTTTTCCGAGCCCCAGGCGTTGGGGCCGGATGAGCCCCTCAACCAGCCTTCCCCACAATTATCCCGGGGAAAGTGTCTCTCTCAGCCTCATCAGCGGAGAGCCGGCGCCTGGGAAAGGGGTTCGGGGGGGAGGGTGTCCCCCATGACTTTTCCCCTCCCCCCTAAATCCATGGGGCCCCCACTCGGCTGGCTCTAGGGTTCGGTTCCCGGGACCCGACGGGGTCCCCGCCCACTTAAACGCAGCGGATTGGCTACCACACGCGGTGACCTCACGGAGGCCTGCAGCCGGGGCCTTCCCCCCACCTCCCCGCCCCGCTCCCACCCCCGCCCCCGGGGCAGCCCGGGGTAGGGAAATTCAGAACCGGGAGATGGGAGGCGAGCGGTGCGACCTCTCCATGCCCGGCTATCTCGGGATCCGCTGCAGAGAGGTGCTGGGGTTGCAGGACGATTGGGACAGTCTGGTCATAACGGCACAAAGGCAAGGAAGTCGACAGGGCGGCAATGCCCAAGGGCCGAAGGGAGCAGTGCCTTAGCGGAGGCGCCGTGGCTGCGGGGGCGAAAGGAACCTGCGGTCGCGCTCTCTGGCTCTGGGGGATCTGCGCGGCGGTTATGACCCTGCCGCTACGGACCAAGCCCGCCAGTCCCGCAGCTTATTCAGCGCGTCGGAATGCGTGGCTGCCGAGCGCCGGCAGTGTGTTGGTAAACAGACGCCGTGTCGGAGGAGGTGCCGCCCGGCGCCCAGCCGGCCCAGCACGCGCGCGGCGCGCACGCCCCCGCGGGGCGCCCTGGGCCTGGCACGCCGCGACCGCCGCGATTGCGTCTCACCGCCACCGCACCCCCCGCACCCCGCCCCGTCCTCGCTTCCGCTTCCGGCAGGGGCCCGGGTCGGTTGCGACACCGCAGCTCCCGCAGGCCCCCGAGGCCCAAGGAGGGATCTGCCGTCTGGGCTCCAGCCAGTGCGGCGCCCCGCCTTTCCTGGCGCCGCGCGAGGCTTCAGCCTCGCACGAAGCTGGACAAAATCTGGGAGTGGGAAGCGAGTCCAGTTTGATGGCTGCTCGGCGGAGGGAATTCCCTACCGGGTGCTGGGAATACGGCAAGCCGGGCTCGTGGCCTCATCTTCCAGCCTGTGTGCGGGGCCTGCCCCTAATAAGTATCGAAGACCTTGCTGGGCTGGTGTCTCTGTGGCCACAAGTATACAACTTCATAGGGACTCTATTCAAATACAGCAGATACACTAGCGTATACCGGCACACCGGTGTCTACACGGATGTTCACATTAGCATCCCTCCACGAACAGAGGTTCATTATGGATCTGCAAATACAGCGTATAAGCTGTGATATATACACATCTACACAGCCAAAGATGAATAGCCATACCCTAAGTAAAAGCACTGTGGTTGTCTCTCACACAGATCCACAACTATACAAGTCTAATCGTCGGTGCACGCTCTAAAATAAAACCCAAGCATATAAATATTTATATACTTGTACCCATCCTATGAGACACACCAGTTCACACACATCTAAGGTGCTTCGTGTTAGGGGTGAGACAGTTACACACACACACACCAAGCCTATCAGTCCTCACAGATTCCCCAGCATATTCATATACAAACTCTCTGTCATTTGAGTGTGCAGACAATTAATGTTTGTACACACACATGTGCTCTCTTTATCAGGGTACAGAGTGAAGGCAGCAGTCTTAGAATTGGGCGGTAGGAGGGGACAACAATTGGAAGAAGAGGGAAGCTTAGAAGAGGAAGAGAAGGCAGGCACAACAGGGGTGGCCAGGAGAGAGAAAAAATTGGAAAAAGTATGCAGTCAGGTGTCCTGAGGGAAGGAAGAGCAACTCAGTTTCAAGTTGATACGCTGTTGCAATGTAGAGAAGTGAATTTTGCGAGAAAACACTCCTCTGACACTTGGCTCTGGGTTTTCTCACCTGAAGTCTTGGAGCATGAGGAGAAGGATCTCTGTGAGGGTGCCCCCTCCTTTCAGATCTGGGACCCACTTCCCTCTCATCCAACAGGGTTTGCATGGTTGAGAAATGCAATGTCCATATGGGACCTCCTTCCCCCTCTCCTTTCTTACCCAATTCTAGCTACACCCTCACCACTTCCTTAGAACTGGAGCTAAGAACTTACAGGGATATAGCCTTCCAAAATTTTTGCCACCATCATCTTCCTCTGGAGAGAGGCAGCCACACAACAGTACCATGGTGAGCTCCAGGGATGGCATCTCAGTGCGCACCAAAGGAGAAAAATGCTCTTTGAGGCTCCTGGTGGCTCAGTGGTAAAGAATCTGCCTGCCAATGCAGGAAACATGGGTTGATCCCTGGGTTGGGAAGATCCCCTGGAAAAAGAAATGGCAACCGACCCCAGTATTCTTTCCTGGGAAATGCCACGGGCAGAGGAGCCTGACAGGCTATACAGTCCACAGGTCGTAGAGTCAGACATGACAGCAACTGAGCATGCATGCATGGCTGTCCGGGAAGCTTTCACAAAGGAGGTGCTTTTGAGGTGGAACTTAAAGTTTGGGTTGCAGGGCCATGTATTCAGAGTCCTTTCCATGCTAGATCTAGTGAGAAAGGGCAAGGGCAGCTTCCCCAGAGGCCCCTGAAGCAGTGACTGGGCATTCTCTGAAGCCAGGGGATTCACTGGGACTCATAGTGAGAGCTTCTCCTAGGCTTTCAGGGGCCTTTGCTGAGCTCTTGCAGCTCCATGCAGCAGTAGGCAACATCCTGCAGTCCTTTAGAATTTATGAAGTATTCACAACACCCAAGCCCTGTGCATCTTCACCAGAAATCTGTGAAGTGGCTACTGTTATTATCCCCAGTTTACAAACAAGGAAATCTCTGCTTCCATCACCACCTCCCTCTTCAGGGCTCCCTCTTCCCATATGCTGGAGGGTGTGGAGCTTAGAAACTTCGAAACATCTTTAGGAAACTTCATGGTCTCAGATGTGGAATCCCCTTGGAGAGGTCCCCTCTGATCAGTGCCACAACTTTGAAGCCTGGAGGGAGAGTGGGGAAAATATGGAAGGGATAAGGGAGAGGTGGAAGGGGTAGGCATGGGCTAGGAAGGGCTGTAAATCTGCGGGATTTACAGGGAGGGAGGGCCAGCCTGAGAGGCCTGAGGCCTGGCTTCCCATCCCAGCTCAGCTACAAACCGGCGGCCGGCTGTGATAGCCTGGGTCAGCCACGTCCAGTCTCTGAGACTCATTTTATCCACTAAAATGAGGAAGCTGCGCTTAAGACCTCCAAGCCACTGTCATTTGCTTTAGAATAAATTGCAAAAACCAAAATCTAGGAACCTAATAAAACCAAGATGAAGGAGGAGGAGGAGTCAGAGGAGGGGAGGAAGGAAGGCAGGCAAAACATACGAACTAACTCTCCTGTCACTACCAGTACTTCAGCCCTGCTTGTCACAGTAGCCAGAAGTGGCTCTCCCAACTCTTTCTTAGGCAGGTCCTCTCCCTTAGTGAAAGGGGCTCTCTTGGAGAACTCCAGCACCGGAGTGAGGGCCTGGGAGCCGACATCGGGGTCCCGGCTGGGGGACACGGCCACCCCGAGGGCTGGGGAGTCAGCCAAGCCTCGGTGAGTGGACACGAAAGATCCGCGCGGTGCACGGTGGTTTGCAGGCTCTTCGCAATCGCCCGGCAAACACAACCCTACCCGATGCGGTTTTGATTCTTGGCGCAGAATAAGCGCCCTCGTTGGTGGGATTTATGCTTCACTCTCAGTCCCCGGAGTTCGGACTCTGCCCGGACGCCGAGAACTCCATCCAACAGAATGCCCCTCTCGAAAACACCCCCAAACACCTGATGAGTGCAGTGCTCGCCGCGCAGTCCCTGAACTCGGTACCACACGGTGCGCTCGCGTTCGGGAGCAAAAGGGAGTGCATGCCACGGGAGCCGGGCGCAGGAGTCTGCAACCTGATGTAGGCCCTCCACGCAGCGCCTGCGTGGACCTGCCCTGGGGCGTGGTTCCCATCACGACCCGGCCCAAGGCCGCCATTGAGGGATTAGCAGCTCCGTTTTTCCTTCGTCCCACCCATGGACCCCAAACGAAATTTTAATTTCGTCTATTCTCCGTGGAATTTAAGTCCGACTTGTCGGAGCTTTCGTAGTAACTCGATTTGGGGAAACTGTGAATAATCCGGTTTGGCAGGGAAGGGAGGGGGATGAAAAGTTCTCCCTCGGCTGGGCGAGGAGCGAGGTGGTTAAAGCCCCCACTCTCGGTGAGGCCGCGAGGGGAAGGGGAAGTCTGTAGGGGCCCGCGTGCCCCGCCACACACAGGGAATTTGACTCTTGCTGAAATGAGTTATTGAGTTAGTGCATGAGTTATTATCTCTTTTCTTCTTTGTGATGGAGCAGTGAATGAGCGTGGGCGGGCCGGCGGGCTGGCTCTTGCCAGCCCCGCCGCGCTCCGGGTGCGCTTACCTCCACACTCCTGAGAGCTTTCTCAGTGATTGGCGTCCCGGCCTCATCTTCCAGATTACCTGGGAGAAGTTCCCGGGAAGGGGGAGGGGGGGACCATGGGGTCAGCGCCGCCCAGAGATCCCGGCACCGCTCGGCAGGCGGGCTGTGCCCTACGTTCTCAGGCAGGCTCGGTCCTCAGTCACTCTCCCCGTGTCATTGCTTTATTTCCAAATTTCACTCCCACTCCGGGAAGAATATTTTATTGGGGTTTGACTGGGACATTTAAAGTACACACATATACGAAGTCACCAAATTCATTAAAACAATGCCACGAACCACTCTTGGATCAAATAACCCCCTCCCCTCCAAAAAAGAAAACGGTTAACAAAAAAATGGGGCTGCCCTTTTGAAGATTCATTAGAGGCGCCGCCATCCGACTGGAGAACCATTTGGCTGGCCTTGGCCCCAGCCCGGTGCGGGAGCGGGAAACGGCCGGGATGGGGGCGCGGGAGTCCCGGGCCGGTGTCCCAGCTTCGGGCCTGTCCTGCGGACAGACTGCGGGGACGCCGCGCTAGATGCCCGCGGGGAGCGCAGAGAGCTGGAGGGAGGCCCAAAGTCAACCCGTCTGCAACGAAGTCGCGCGCCTGGAACGAAGGCAGCTCATCTGGTTTCTCCAGACCTTTCCAGACCCTCGCACGGAACCTAGGGCGTTCCGCCCAAGTCTGCATCGCCCAGCCCCAGATGGAAGCCCCTGGTAGGACGTGGATGGAGTGGGAACAGCACCTAGCGAGCACCAACGAAGTGGGTGCGTGCACGGGCTCACGGAGACACAACAAACTCCCTCCCAGACGCCAACAGCCGCAACACGCACTCCGTAGGCCACCATGCCACGCCCGCAACACACACACAACCGCATCAAGCCCACCACACAGGTGACACGCACCATGTTACTCAGCCCCATCCCTCTAGATCCCCTAGATCCAGCGGAAACTCTAAATGGTGGGGTTATTGGTTTCACTTTCTGTAGCCAAGACTAGACCCTTTTGAGGTCTGGCGTGTTTTTATTTCGTAAGAAAAGAGTAGGTCCGATCCCGCGCCTAGCCTGGGTTGGAGTCTGGGAGAAGAGGGATAGCCGCACCTCTGCTGGGCTGGGCCTGGAAGAATGACCGGAGTGCTTTGGCGAGGGGTCGGGAGTTGGGGGTGGATGGAGGGGCCGGGCCTCCACATGGATGCCGAAATCGCACCCACACGCCCAAAGTAAGAGAAACACGAGTACCAACGATACGGTCCCCGCCGCCGCCCCCGCGCCCGCCCCCGCCGCCGCAAAACAAACTTCTCAGCCTTTACGGCTGCGTACCACCTAGTTGGGCTCTGGGGGTGATGTTGCGGGGAGAGTGGACAAGGAGACAGGGTGGGAGGCAGCACAGTCCCTACATCACTCCTCCCATCTCTTGCAACCCTCCTCCACTGGGCTCAGCTAAGGGAGGCCCGGGTGCGAAGCCGAAAGGAGGGGCGGGCTCTCGCCAATCTGTTTAAGGAGGGAGAGGTGGCTCATGCCGCTCCTCCTGTCCACATCTATCCTCCATGTCAATCACCCTCATTAATTCCCGCTGGAAGGATCACACAGGAGAGGTTCATCAACTGCTGCTTAGAAAAGGCTGGAGGGCAGGGAAGGATGTAGAGGGGGAAAGGGCTTGTTCTTGCTGGAGGGGATTGGGGGCTCTGCTCCTCCTGACCTCCAAGGGGAGCTGAACTGAGCTGAGCTATCCTATCTTCTCAGACCAGTTTACCCCTTCTCTCCAGTGAAAACTCTCAACTTGTGAGCTGATACGCACCTGTCCTGGCCCCAACTTGTCTGAGAGATGGCTTCCAATCTCTGGGGGAGACAAGCCCTTCCCAGAAAGTGCCCAAGAACTAATGGGAAGGGGAAGCTCAGTCCCACTCCTGGCTACTACCAGGCAACCCACTAGGGCACTGCTTAGCTGCCCGGGGTGCAGGGGTGCGGGCAGTGATTCTCTGACTGTGGGAGACACAGGGGGATCCAGATGGAAGCACTGTTCCTGAAAACAAACCTAAGGAAACTTCTGGAGTCTTTGAAGGCTAAGGTGAGCTTGGGTATTCTGAAACCCTGTGTCTTGGGTAACACAGTAGTGATGGTAATAACAGTGAACACTTACTGTATTCTGTGTTCCTGGCACTATGCTAAGCCCTTACATGGATCATTTTATTTATCACACAGATTCTATGAGGTAAGTATTCATTTTATCTCCACTTTACAGAGGAGGAAATTGAGGCACAAAAGGGCTGAGTAACTTGTCCAAGCTTGAACAGGCCAACTTGTCATCTTAACGACCGTGGAGTTGTCTTACCTGAAGAAGCACCACTCAGCGAGGATGACAGGAAGGGTTGGGGAGGAGGAGGGGACCCCAGGAGATGAATGCCTTCTGTGGCATGGTGCTGGGAGAAGGTATAACATCAGTAATGGCTGATATTTATTATGGGCTTATGCTTTATGTGCATTTTTCTCACTGACATCTTCAAACAACCCTGCAGGGGAATCCTCTCCCTCGTTTTACAGAAGAGGAGACTGAGGCGCAGAAAAGATGTGTGTAGAGTCTACACCCACTTGATGGGAGGCAAGGAAGTAGGGAAAGAGCTGACACTGAGAGTCAGGAGGCCCCACACTGTGGAGGGCCTTAGGATGGGGCTGTGGGCAGAGGAAAGGACAGGAATGGGAGCTGAGGGACTTCCCAGGGGCAGCTTGGGTATGACGACGTAGGCTGGTGAGGGAAGAGTCTGGTGGCAGAGAGCCCAGTTAGGAGGCTGTTGCAAATGGATCATGTGTGAAATGAGGAGGATGGACCCAGAGGCTTGGTGGCAGAGGTGATGGAAAGAAGGGGACGTGTGAGAAAAGTTGCTCTTAGACAGACTCTGCTGGGCCTGGTGATTGTACAGGAAGAGGGTAGAAGCAAGCATGACAGAGAATTTCCAGGCCTGGGCAACCAGAGGAGCCTGCGGAGAAGCCGTAGTGTTTGATTCAGAGATTCGGGTGTTTAAATGAGTGGAGGGACCTATATTCTAGGTTTGAATGCTCCAGCAGGCAACCAGACATTGGTTTCCCTCCATGCCCCTGCACAGGTGTATCTCCCTGGGGCCCAGCCAGGGTGCACAGGTGAAACTTGCATATATGCAGATGTATGCAAAGGAGAGTAACTCAGCCTGGGCCCTGAGCCAAGAGCCAGGGGAGGAGAAGGGCCGCCCTCATCCTGACTCACCCTCTGACACGCCGCCTGGAATGCCACTTCCCCAGCTGGGCTTCCTCAAACTTGGGGAACTTGCTCCTGGAATCACCCTAAGCTCAGGCCCTGAAGATCACAAGCCCAGGAGACTGGGGTGCTGAAATTGGGGATTGTTTTAATCAGAGTAAGGCTTTCTTCTAAACCCTCTTTGCAAAATGGTGGCAAGAGGGGAGAGCGGAGGAAGAATAGCAGGGTAATATGACCTTTTAAGCATAAACCTACATGACAGTCCCCAAAGCATTTTCATATCTGTAACTTCCTTGGGGCCTCATAGTAACTTGTGAAGTAGATGGTTTATTAGACCCATTTTATAGATGAAGACACTGAGGCCCATGTTGTGAAGTGCCTTACCGAGGAAAGACCTGGCTAGTGTATACAGAGCTGGATTTCCAATCCAGGCCTCTGACTTAGTGCCCTTTATACTACCGTATGGTTTGTGATGGGCTGAGGGAAGGGGAAGCTGATTCTGGATGCTGAGGTTTCATTTGGGGACCTCCTGGCACTCAAGTACCCAGACAGTCATGGGAAAGACTTCCCTAAATCCTCTTGGTCTTCAAGAAGTTCTCATTGAAGAACTAATTCCTTGTTAATAAGCTTTTGATTTTAGATCTGAAGTCAAACCCCTTCCGTCTGGCTGGACCACGTACTCCACTTCCAGCTCCTTCAAAATCCACTGCAATTCAGTACTTTCTTTTTAAGCACTTACTAGGTATAGCTCTGGGAAGGGCGCAGTGGGAGGTTAACCTCAGTCCCATCAAATAGTGAATTTGGCAATTTCTGTGTGTTGTCCCCAGGGTCACGAAGGTTGGACATGACTGAGCACATGTACATGCATGTGTATTAAAATGGTGATTAAAAATACAAAGAAGAGTGAATTAAAATACACATTGCACACAGAGTTAAGGAATGCTTATAAACTAGGTACCCAGCTCAAGAAGAGTCTGCCAGGTCCTCAGGTACCCCACTGAGGGACCCTTCTGGGCTATAATCCTCTCCTCCACTTGGGTATTCCAGGTTTTGTGCTAATAACTTTCCTGCTTTTCCTTCGTTTTATCACCTATATCTGCTTACTTTCACCTGTCTGTGAACTTTTCATGAATGGAATCATACTGTACGCAGGATTCTTGCTTCCCTCACTTGACCGTCTGTAGATTCTGAGACATCTGCTGCCTTCCCTGTACTGTAACCACCCTTCTGGCAGCACTGTTCCTCTCAGATGCTCTCAGGAGGCAGGGGGTGTTGCGGGAGGCGGGGAGTTGCTATGTGAGGACAGGGATGGGGTCTTTTGCCTCAGGGAACACAGTATCCAACAAAGGGACAGGCACATAATAAGTGCTCAGAATCCAGGCATTGAATGAGTGAAGATGAGTGGAATGGGGTGCCTCTGGTTACATCAATGAGAAATCCCGGGGCAGGGGTGATATAGGAGACCACAGGGTGACAAATGACCCCTTTGTCCCTCCCTACTCTGCCACTGCTTCTCAGAGAGCAGAGGCTGTAAATGGCAGCATCTGCCTAGATTCTGGTCCTTTCCGTGGCTTAGCCAGGAAAGCACACTTTATTGACCTGGGCAAGTAAAACTTCCCTGTGCCTCAGTTTCTTCACCTGTGAAATAAACATCATAATAAGCCCACCTTTATAATGTTGTGAAGTTGAGCAAATTACCCTGGGACATAGATGTTTCACATATGTTAGCTCCCCTTCCTCTTTCTGTTGGTTCCTTTAGCTCACCCACTGGCATGTGCCTGTCCCCATCACTTAATCTTTCTGGAAGGTATTAGAGCCAACTTGATTATAAGGCTTATGTTCCCAGAGGACTCGTGATGACTGAAGATTTCAATCGCAGGACTAAAAGCTCCTGTAGGGCAGAGACCCTGCCTTCCCCAGCTCCTCGTCCTCATGGCATCTGGCACTGTGCCCTGCATACCCAGATGCGCAGGGAGACATTTCATCTCCAGCTAATCCAGGAGCCACCCTCAGCCCCTCCTAAGTACAGGGATGCAGGTGAGGGTCTGTCCCTCGGTAGCGTTGGAACTCTTTCCCACTGAGGATCTCAGCTAATCCTCATCATCTGGTCAGGTGGGGCAAGTATTGCCATCCCCATTTCACAGATGAAGAAACCAATGCTCAGAGCAGCCCAGGGCCATGCCCAACATTGCACAACCAGTACGTGAAAGGGCTGGGATTGGAATCCTTGTATCCTGACATTGAGGCTGTCTGGGTTTTTCCAGAGCCAGAGTTGATGGGAGTCAAGACTGAAAGAGAATTAAGATAACCAGCCCCCAGAAAATGGGCAGTGAACTGTAAGAACTGTCTGTGGAAGTGTGAAAGGATTCAGACTGATTCTGTGTGATTTTTAAGGCCAGAATACTGAGAACCAAATGGAAGTTGGACTAATGTATATTTAAGTTCAATATAAGGAAGACATTTTAAATAATTAGAGCATTCGAAAAGTGGCACATTCTCCACCTTTGTCTTGGGCACCAACTCCCTCTGCTTTGTGTGGTGAGATTCTCAGATCTTTTTTCTTCTGTTGGAATAAGGCATTCCGGGGAACAGGTTTACCTCTCTTTGAGTTTTGCTTCCTCCAACCTGTGTGTGTACAGTCCATCCTCAATAAGAATCTGAGAGTTCCCACTGTTGGAGGCATCAGGCAGAATCTGGGGGATAGCATTGTAAGATGTGACAGGACCTGGGTTCCAGAGCTGGTGGCAGTAGGTTTGAATCTCAGTTCTGCTACTTGGAGAGCTGGTTTAGAATTTCTGAGCCTCATTTTTCTCAACTGTAAAATGGAGTTAGTAATACAAACCATTTAAATTTTTGTGAGGATCAAATGACACCCTGTCTGTGACGAGCTGAGTGCAGCCGAGCACACGGAATGCTAATGATGCATCTGTTTGATGACGTGTATACTTGAGGGGCTGCACCAGAGGCTGGAGAAATGGGGCAGGTCCCCACAAATGTCCCTCCAATTTGACAGCATATGCTTCTTCTATGAGCATCAGGAGAGGATCTGAGTAGAAACCTGGAAGTAGGCTGACTCAGTGGAAGAAACTGGGTTAAAAATAAACAGAACCCCGATTCAGTCCCCAGGTACTTGAAACTGTCCCATGGACTTTTCTTTCCTACCTTGCCCTGCCTGCCGCCCCCGCACTTAGGCAAGCCCTCGGGCCTGGGGTTGGGACCTAGTGCTACAGAACCAGGGGATCATCATCCCTGGAAAAGGTACCAAGAGTCCCCTAGACCACCTTGGAAGCCCACCATCAGCCAAGCACAGGGTCCCAAAGTTCTGTTTTGGCTGTCACCTTCCCTAACCACACGTCCTTCACTGGCCCAAGCCTCTAAACCAGCCAGATGCCGTGGCTACCCTGGGAGGGTGACTGTTGCTCCTGCTTGCTGGGCACACCAGGCTAGGAGAGGCCTTTGGCAGTCTCTGGAGGAGTTCTTGGCCTCCAGCACTGCTGCTCCTCAATGTTTCATAGTTCTTAGAGCTGAAAAGCACTAAGGAGGTCCCCAGAGCCAGTGGGTCTTCAATTCTGGAATCAAGAAGGCCTGGACTGGACCTAGTAATGTTTATATTAATAAAATAATTCCTTCCCCACTGCCCACCATGAGAAGCTGCTTTGGTCCAGTTCCCTTACCCTTGTGTTACACATGGAGGAGCTCAGCCCTAGAAGGGACTTGACTGGACCAAGATGACATACTGGAGCTAGACAAAAGCCTGGTTCTATGGCCCCTTGTACAGGATGTTTTCCACCCAAGCTGCCTGTCAAGGTTCACTCCTTGTGAGGTAGGGGGGAGTTGACACAGAAGTCTTTCCTGAGTCTGTCCCCAACACTACCCTCAGAGGTTGTGTCAATTACATGAGCGCCATACACCCTTCTGGAAATGGCCACTGAGAAGAATGAGACTGAACAGTCTTGGACTTGCTGGGGGCCTCCCTAAGGTCAATGTGTGGGAGCAAATTGGCATTTGGGACTAGATCCATAGAGGGTCATACAAGCACATATTTGGAAATAGCCATTACACTGGTGGACAGTTTTGGTCTGATTTACAATAACCTCTCTCTTCAACAGCACCCAGCACAGCACCTGGCACACAGGCTAAATGATGGCATGTGGAATCAATGGATGAGGTTTAATGCTGATTGGACCATCAGCATCTCCAAAGCGACATGCTTCTCCCCTCGGTGGCTATGGGTGTGGAGACTCAGCAAAGCCTGAAGAATGAAAACAGTAGGCAATCAGAAAAGAGGATGGCCAGGGAGGTACAGCCAAGAGAGGGGTTAAGCTGGCGGCTGTGAGTTGGGACTCCCATTCGCATAGCAAGGCCTGACTCCTATCAGGTCTCAGTCCCAGAGGGTCCATGAGCAGAGTGGGTCTCCATGATGGTGTTTGCAATATGGGAATGTGAGCGTGTGACTAGTGTGTAACTGGGACTGCATGTGTGTGACTCTTTGTGGCTTGGGCGTGGCTCTGCGCATTGTGTGCTGTGTGGTTGTGGGCTGCATGTGACCATGGTGTGGCTGTGTGTTTGTGTGACTATGTGGGTAGAAATGGGCATTGCCTGTGTGATATTGTGTGTGCCTCTCGGAGGCTGGCTCTAGAGCATTGGGTGTCAGTGTGTGTACATGGCTGTCTGTGCAACTGTGTGCGCCTCTGGGAGGAGACAGCTGTCATGGGTGTACATGACCGTGTAGGACTCTGTGATGTTATTCGAGTGTGCCTTCTAGTCTGGTTGCGTGGTGGTGAGTGTTTATGCCTGGTGGGTTACATGCCCTCAACTGTGTGTCACTGTGTGTCCCTCGGGGACTCAGTGTGTCACTGTGTGTGACTGTGTGTGAGACAGCATGCCCCTCAAACCACCTTCCTTGAGCAGCTTTGATGTGGTTATTTCTAGGGGCCATAGGACGCCAGTCACACTCCTGAGGACTTCAAAAGATGGCTGCCCTTTCTGTCAGCTGGGGAAAAACCCATTTCCCCTCACCCCCACCCTATCCTCTGCCTGGAGAGAGGCCTGTTTGTTTTCCTATTTGTACTGCCTAGGGTGAGTTCATGGCCACAACTGACTCACCACTCTTTCCAAGAGACTTGGGGAAGGAAATAGGGGTTGCTTGGCTGGGGCCTCTGCCCACTAGCCCGGGCAGAGCAGGGCCAGGGGGGGACATCGGGGTCCATTCTGGGCTGGGTGAGCACCTCAAGCCATTCACCCTCCCCAGACCTGCAAGGCCAAGGAGTCTTCTTTCAGTCATTGTCTAGCGCCCAGTCTCCTACCTCACATAAGTGGCCTCTCTCCTTATCTAAAAGTTCTCCCTTCCCTTTCGATTAAAAAGAAAGCTGGAGCTGTGGAGGGGACCTGGGCATCTCCCTGGGAATCGGAGTCACCGCAGGAAACCCACGCTTGGTCCAGTTGAAGCAGCAGCCGGTGTGGCTCGCCTCAGCAGCACTGTTTGGGCGCCCCCTATGGGCGGAGGCTGCCCAGGCCGGGGGAGGCGGAGCTAGAGGCCCGCGCGGTTCGATGGGAGAGACACGGTCGCTGTCTCGGAGCCGGGGAGTCTTAAGGGGAGTCAGAGCCCTCCAACACACAGGCTCTGAGAAGACGGACAAGGAGGATTCAAACTGCCACTCCCTGGGCCAGGAGGAGAGCCATGTTCTGAGTCTGAGGTGGAATCAGAGAAGGGCTGAGGGAATTGATGCAGGCTGGGAGGGAGAGTGCGTCCCGGGGACCGGACAGCTGGGAGAACTGGGTTGGAACAAATATAGGAGGTGAGGTGAGCGGGAGGAGGCTGAGTGGCATAACCCTCATGTGACACGGTGGGGGATGGCGGGGGGACTCGGGCTGGGCCCTGTCCATGTGGCACAGGAACTCTACCTGAACAGAGAATCTGTGGATAGGAAGTCCCTGCTGGCGTCTTCCTGGTGATCCTCCAGCTGCAGCCAGCATGGAGCACCCGAGTCTCCCAGGAGGGAGCTCAGAGGCTGTCCCTCACCACACTTTCCCCAGCTCTAGCTTGGGGAGCTGAGACCCCAACCTTACTCCCAGCCAGCTTGCCCAGGCTGCTGACCATCCTGCCCCCCACATGCCCCTGCCAGGCTCTTATCAGCTAGTGATGAAAACTTCCCTCCATTCCTGCCCGCCTCACCCGCTGCCTTGGAAGCTCACTCCACAGAACCTATCCCTCTGCTCTCCTTACCCTGGCCTGAAACTCCCCCACTTCAAAGTTAGAGGTATTTGGGCCACCTTCCTGGAGGAATTGAGAAGAGCTTCAGACTAAGTCAAGGGGCCGGGCTTTAGGGGACTCACTGGGCAAGGTGTTTAGCCTCAGTTTCTCCATCTTCAAAATGGGACTAATGGCCCCTGCCCTGCTGGGCTCCCAGGGTGGGTGTGCGGAAGGTGCCAGTGAGCTCATGGGTGTGAAGGCCCTGGTGAGCTGTAAATAGTCTGGTGCTCGTGGGAGGGAGGGAGGGAAGGAAGCTATGTTATTCCAGCTGGGCCTGGCTGCCTGCATGGAGGGCTTGGCCAGTGGGGGGCTGGGGACTGTGAGGGTCTCTTGCCAAGTACTGGAACCCAGGGTATTTAAGCCCAGGACTCCAGTGAGATCTGGGTGTAGGTAAGACTCTGCAGAGGCCGCATCAGGGACAAGTGCCGGGGGACAGCAGCAGGGACTGTGATATGAGCGCTTTGGGCAAACCATTTGGACGGCTTTGGGAAGATGGGTGAGAAACCTGAGGTCACTGGTGACATCACTCTCAACCTCCCTGACATCCCTGCTTCTCAGGGGAGGAGGACAAAGATGCGCTCTCTGTCCCTAAGCTCTGGGGACAGGAGGCTGAGGATGTTAGCTAGCAAGAATTCAGGGGATTAGCTGTGACTTTTTCTAGTTAGGAAGATTCTGGAGCTTCAGCCAGCTTTTCAGGAGGGTCTTGCTGTATCTTTCTCTTGTCTCTCAGAAGTTTCAGACCCGCCTCTTCCAGAGGCAAATCAGGGCCTTCCCCTAGGTCCCCTCCAACCCATCTGCCTACTGTCTCCCTCTACAGAGTCACCGCAGCCTTCCCCTCCTGAGCCTTTGAACAGGCTACCCTCCCCATTCTGGAATTTCCTCCCCTAGAAAATACCCTCCTCAGCCTCAGATCGAGTCCTGCCCCTGTCACTTTCTTGCCAGGTGACCCTGGTCAAGTCACCAAACCTCTTTGAACCTCAGTCTTCCCACCTGTAAAATAGGGCTAATACTACCTCCCAGGGTGGTAAGAATGAAGAGGTAACACATAAAGCCCTGAGCCTACTTCCTCTCCCTGGTGAGAAACTCAGCACCTTCACTTTTCCCAGCATCCTTCCCCGTGCCTCAGTTTGCTTTATACACTGATTTGCCTTATTTATGGCTTTGTAACAAATCAAAAGACAGACATAAGCTGAGAGCTTACTATATGGTTAGCACCATAGCATGCTCGGTCAGGGAGAGATCCAGAAAAGGTTCTCTGCCCACCTGGAAACATTTCTAGCCAGGGTGGGCAGCTGACATCCATATACATGGAGTGTCCAACCACTCTGACAGTGCAGCTATCACCAGACCAAATGAAGAGCAGGATTGTGCAGGAGGCAGAGAATGGTCAAGGCAGGAGTGCTTTGAGGGACTTTCTGGAGAAGGAGGCCCTGCAGGGTAAATACAGCAGACAGGGGGCATAGCAGAAAGATGACCATGGTGAACTCAGCGGGGATGCAGGAGTAAAGAGAAAGTGTGGGAAATGTTGGGAGTGAAGACTGAATTAAGATCATGCCAGAAGCTGGAGACCCTTAACAGCCAACTCCTAAGGTACGTAGAAGGACTTAGATCAGACATAGTAAGAAACAGGGAGTCAAGGCAGGGAAGCCTGAACAGGGAGGAAGGTTAGAAGGGAAGGGGTGGGCTGCCCATTTATTAAGCATCAACTGTATTCCAGATTGTGGCTAAGTGCTTATTGTCTGTTTTCCTACTTAATCCCCAAGCAACCTGGTGAGATACACATTGATTCCCCACTTTATAGACAGGGAAACGGAGACTTGGACAAGTTAATTAACCTTCTCAAGGTCACAGAATTAAGGAGAAATAAAGCAACTAAGCTGGCTAACTGCAGAGTCCATGCCCTTCCTGGCTAAACCCAGTTTCCCCCAAAGAGGATGGGAGTCAGCATTGGGCAGGGTCCTTCTTCCTCTCCTTGCCCTCACCAGGCCCTTGGTGGAGTTTGTTCTATAGACTGGGAATATTTGGGGCCAGGGTGGATAGAGTTGCCTTGGCAGACTGATTTTCCATTTGCTTAGGGGATGCAGAGGAGGACATGGGACCACTGGTCTCTGGTCACCATATATGGAAGAGGAGTCTGGAGGGCCCGGGGCGAGAGGGAGCAGAAGTGACTCTGGGTGTTTGGGCCTCCTGGCCCAGGAGGAGCAGGAGGTTGTTGACAGAACTGAGGAAGCCACAGCAAGTTGTAGAAAGAATGAGAAGTCAAATTTAGAACACACTGAGCCTGACACATTGGGTCAAGCAGAAAAGCCCCAGCTTTGGAGCCTGGCTTGAGCTCAATGCAGAGGCCTGACCTTGAGGATTTTATAAGCATTCTTTTCTGTCCCCTCCAGACTGGCGATGCCCAGGGAACGGTGACTGTGTTACCTCTCCTTGGTCTCCCCACTGGCCCTTAGAGTGGGGTCTGGGAGTCATTTCAGGAAGGGACTAACTGGCAGCTCCGCTTACCTTGGCCCCTTCTCCCCTCCCTCTCCTCCCTTAGCCCTTTGACGCCTGGAAGCGAAGGACCAACTCCCTCCCTGCCCGGGGCCTTGGTTATACTGACCCCGCCAGCACTTGGGTTAGCTCTGAGTGTCTGTCTCCCCCAGGTCACTCATCTCCTTCAGTAGAAATCTGAGTGCCCACTACACCAGGCCTTGTGTTGGGCCTTAAGGACATAGCCATCCTCAGAAAACTTGCATTCTAGTGGGGGAGATAGACAGTAACCAAGATATTAGAAACTCATTTTAGCTAGTAATTTTGTTGTGAGGAAGAATAAAGCCGAGGTGTGGAGACAGAGGGATGGGGCTGCCAGGAGACACAGGGCCACTATTTTAGATGGTGGCCACCTAGGAAGGCCTCTAAGAAGAGGACTTTTGAGCTCTGAATGACAAAAATAAAGGTGAAGGGAAGAGCATTCTAGTTGGAAGGAACGGCCAATACAAGGGCTCTGAGGCGGGGTAGGAGGTAAACCTAAGGCAAGTGTTTCTGTTTGAGAACCAGCAAGAGGGCTGGGAGTCGGGTGTGAAATGAAGGAGGGGAAAGGGGAGGATGAAGTTCCAAGGTGAGAGGGGCCTGGCTGGGGTGCGGCCTTGTGGAGTTGCCATATTATTTGGAACAAGGTGGAAGGGCCTTGTAGGGCTTGAAGCCGAGGAAGGATTCTCTGATTGCGTGGATAAAGATCCCTTTGGCTGAGGGGGTGAGTGCTGAGATCAGTCGGGGCCATTTCTCATCCTTCTCCTCTAGGATCCCAATGCCCTGTAGCCCCCAGACACCTCTGTGCATCTGCACACGTGTCCCAGGGGACATTCCAGAGGTGCTGCTTTCATGTATCATCTCATAATGAAAAAAGTCCTAGGAAAGATTTTGGGAGACCCCGATGGAGTGACTTGGAGGAGGAAATGGCAACCCACTCCAGTATTCTTGCCTGGAGAATCCCATGGACAGAGAGCCTGGAGGGCTACAGTCCATGGGGTCACAAAGAGTTGGACACGACTGAGCAACTAACACAGACACAAGGGAGTGGATATCATGAAAAAACCGCCTCATTTGCCCTTCGGGGATCCCTTTCTCCCCAGCCAGTGTGGGTATGCCTCAGGTTCAGGGGCTCTGTGAGGAGGGTGGCTCCATTGTGACCAGGGCCCACATTGACACCCAGACAGAAATCTCGTATCTGGAGAAACTGAGCAAAGAGGGAAGCGAGGCAGGCAGGTGGTGCAGCAAGTGATTCAGCAGGTGACCTTTGCCCTCTGCTCTCCCCCAAACCCTGGTTACCCAATGTGGGAGGGGGGAAGGGCAGTGGCCTCTTCTGGGTGGGGCCTGTGGCATCTGGCGGCCTCCTGGGGGCTGACCCTGGGCATGGACGCCCAGCAGCCTTGGGAAAGGACTGAGTCAGATCCGGAGAGCAGCACAGGGCGGCCCAGCTGAGGTCACGGTCTGGTGGCTGGAGGTGGCTTCCTGACCCGAGTCCTCCACCCCCAGCTGATGTTTGTTCAGAGGGCCCTCCGACGTGCGCCAGGCGTCTTCCTGGACTCAGGGTGGCACTCCTGGGACGCAGTGCACGCAGAGCCAAGACCAAGCCATGGCTGGACTCCAGTCTCTGCCCCTCTGTGGACCCAAATCGACAGAGGCCGACCCTGCCCTCAGGGAGCACTCAGATTCAGGGGAAAGGCACAGCCTTGCCCCCAAAGAGCCCCTGGTATCAGAGAAAACTAAAACCTGTTTAAAGAACTCAAAGATGACAGGGCTTCCCTGGTGGTCCAGTGGCTAAGACTCTGGAGGAAGGGGACCCAGGTTTGATCCCTGGTCGGGGAACTAGATCCCACATGCCACAACTAAAGACCCCTTGCAGCCAGATAACTAAATAAATATTTTTTTAAAAGAACACAAACATGGGAATCCAAAGGAAACTCTCCAACTTTATCAAGATGAGTGGAGGATGAATGAGGGTTGGGGAGAGAAGCACTGTGTGCTCAGAACTTAGGCAGTAGCTCTCCTGACTTGAGGGCACCCCTGTTCCTACATGGGTTAGCTCACTCCTGGCTCCTCCATCCGGAAGCTCATTCCCTGACCCCCTCATTCCCACAGTGCACTGCGCGGGGAGTTGTGCAAGGGTCAGGCGGCACGGTGGCAGGCTGGCTGGAGGAGGGAGATTGCTGTCTCCCTCGGACTCCCTGAGGCCTTCCCTCCTGCAGCCCGGCCTGTGTGCAGCAAGCACCCTCCTCCGCGGTTGTTGTCGGCTGTCTGGCCTGAGGCTTCCCCTCCCTCCCCCACACCTTCCTGCCCAAGAACAGCAGCCAGAGGCCTAAGACAGGAGAAAGCCAGAGGCTAGAAAGGGGCTGAGGCATGGCTGAGTCCACAAGAGCAAGAAGAGAGTCAAATGTCCCCTGGACAGAGCCTTGTGCTGGGAGGTTTCCTGCCTGAGATGGGCATCAGTGAGCCCCCAGCACGTACAGCAGGACTTAGCCCCAGGCTCAGAGACACCGGAGGTGGACTCTAGATTTAAAACTATGAATATCAGAGGGTCCTAGAGAGAGATGTGAGTGAGTGGTTTTATAACACTCCCAGCCATCTCCACCTGTAGCTGCCTACCTTGGAAGGGAGTGAGCTACCCATCAGAGAGGCATTTAAGCAGAGATTGCAGAAGTTAATCATCCTCTCATTGAATATTCATTGACTACCTTCAGTAGGTGGCTCAATCCAGGCAGTAAGTGGGGAGGTGGGTGTTGAGTCACATGGGAGTCTAAAGTCCCTTCCAGCCTGGAGAGCCAAGGCTGTGTCAATCTAGACAGGTTCTCAGAGGAGGCGGTAAACAAAAAAGAAAGGACTTCTAAGCTGGGCTCGGAATGGCCAGGCCTGAGGCCTGGAGCCTGCTGAAGCCTGAGGCAAGCTGCTGCTCGACACCAGTCCCCGCCCCAGGGGTGTGCGGGCTTAGGTCCTAGGGGTGCAGAATGGGGAAGGGGAGCCAGACAGCTTCTTAGAAAGTGGTAGGCAGGTGAGCAGGGCTCCCCAGTGATAATTAAGGAACAAAGGTGCCGAGGAGCAGGGAGCCTGCGCGGGCCTCTGGGGCAGGCGGGCTAATGGGAGCCTGGAGGAGAGGTAATAACAAGCGGAGAACTGAGCAGACAGCCCGGCGTCGCTACACCCACAAGCCACCCCCTCGCCCTCCTGCGCCAGAACAATAACTGAGCACCCAGCTGGGGGTGAAAACATATGGATAATACACAGGCAGGCTGTTTTGGGCAGGCACCACAATGAGGTGGCTGCAAGGATGTGAATCTGTGGGGAGAGCGAGCCTGGGGGAAGCAGATGAGCCTGCGGGTGGCAGGAGAGGTCAGAGAGAGGGCAGGGATGGGGGGAAGAGAACTTGGGCAGGGGTATGTCGGCCTGGGGTGATGCCTGGGAAGATGCTTCAACGGAGCACTGTCCCCCGCAACCGTGTTCCGTGACTCATGTCTCCAGATGCTGCAGGTGGCCATTGAGGCAAGAGAACTGGGCTCAGAGACAGGGAGCGTGGGCTCTGGTTCTGCTTTGGAAAGTATCGTAACCCAGAGTAAGGGTTTGAATCTTGGGCCTCCTCACCTGTTGAAATGGAAGTAATAATATGTACCATGCAGGGTGGTAGAACAGTTCAGAGGGCTGGTGTGCAGGAAAGCCCCTCGCTCGTGGTACCCTCAATACAGGCATCCCCAGACTAGTTGGAAATCAGACTCTCACCAGGAGCCACACACCTGGTTAGTCGTCTACCTGAGCCTCAGTTCAGTTCAGTCGCTCAGTCGTGTCCGACTCTCCGCGACCCCATGAATCACAGCACTCCAGGCTTCCCTGTCCATCACCAACTCCCGGAGTTTACTCAAACTCATGTCCACAGAGTCGGTGATGCCATCCAGCCATCTCATTCTCTGTCGTCCCGGTCTCCTCCCGCCCCCAACCTTTCCCAGCATCAGAGTCTTTTCCAGTGAGTCAACTCGTCGCATGAGGTGGCCAAAGTATTGCAGTTTCAGCTTCAGCATCAGTCCTTCCAATGAACACCCAGGATTGATCTCCTTTAGAATGGACTGGTTGGATCTCCTTGCAGTCCAAGGGATTCTCAAGAGTCTTCTCCAACACCACAGTTCAAAAGCATCAATTCTTCGGCGCTCAGCTTTCTTCACAGTCCAACTCTCACATCCATACATGACCACGGGAAAAACCATAGCCTTGACTAGACGGACCTTTGTTGGCAAAGTAATGTCTCTGCTTTTTAATATACTATCAAGGTTGGTCATAACTTCCCTCCCAAGGAGTAAGCATCTTTTAATTTCATGGCTGCAATCAGCATCTGCAGTGATTTTGGAGCCCCCCAAAATAAAATCTGACACTGTTTCCACTGTTTTTCCATCTATTTCCCATGAAGTGATGGGACCAGATGCCATGATCTTTGTTTTCTGAATGTTGAGCTTCAAGTCAACCTTTTCACTCTCCTCTTTCACTTTCATCAAGAGGCTTTTTAGTTCCTCTTCACTTTCTGCCATAAGAGTAGTGTCATCTGCATATCTGAGTTTATTGATATTTCTCCCAGCAATCTTGATTCCAGCTTGTGCTTCTTCCAGCCTAGAGTTCCTCATGATGTACTCTGCATATAAGTTAAATAAGCAGGGTGACAATATACAGCCTTGACATAGTCCTTTCCCTATATGAAACCAGTCTGTTGTTCTATGGCCGGTTTAACTGTTGCTTCCTGACCTGCATACAGGTTTCTCTACCCGAGCCTACACACCAGGAAATGAACAGAATTCACTCACAGAGCCTCACACAACATTTGAACTTCCCCAGTCCTTCCCATTGCACAGACACCATGTGTTACACCTGTGACAGCGGAGTCCCTGAACTCCCCTTTTCACAAATGTCCACAGGTTCATGCAGTTCACCAGCTGCACCCCCCAAATAGAGGCCTGCAAAGCCACCCCATCCCCAAGCCATGCTGTAGTGTGCTTTCCTGCTCACCACACAGAACCCCATCAATGGACAGAGTACTCAACTAGTACAGACACACGGTTGTCCAAGCGTGCACACACACACCTGTGTGTGCTTCTGTATGTGCCTAGAGTTTTGGAAACAGGACTGAGAGATTGTCTAGGTCAACCCCTGATTCAAGACTAGAGACCATTCAGTGCTCTCACATTGATGGCTGTCTAGTCATTGGGGATTTCTGCATGCACACACATTATATACATGCGTTTGCGTGCACTCACATCTGTTAGTGCATTTGGCTAGCGCAGTAGTTGTTCTCCTCCCCTCCGTTCAGTTCAGTTCAGTTCAGTTCAGTCGCTCAGTCGTGTCCGACTCTTTGCGACCCCATGAATCACAGCACGCCAGGCCTCCCTGTCCATCACCAAGTCCCAGAGTTCACTCAAACTCATGTCCATCGAGTCGGTGATGCCATCCAGCCATCTCATTCTCTGTCATCCCCGTCTCCTCCCGCCCCCAATCCCTCCCAGCATCAGAGTCTTTTCCAGTGAGTCAACTCTTCGCACGAGGTGGCCAAAGTATTGGCGTTTCAGCTTTAGCATCAGTCCTTCCAACGAACACCCAGGATTGATCTCCTTGAGAATGGACTGGTTGGATCTCCTTGCAGCCCAAGGGACTCTCAAGAGTCTTCTCCAGCACCACAGTTCAAAAGCATCAATTCTTCGGCGATCAGCTTTCTTCACAGTCCAACTCTCACATCCATACATGACCACTGGAAAAACCATAGCCTTGACTAGACGGACCTTTGTTGGCTGGTCCAGCATAGTGCTGTCTGATTCATCTTCCAAGACTCAGCTTTTCCCACGTCTCTCTGTTGCTCAGACACCCTATGTGGCACCCCATTGCCCTCTAAGATGAAGTCCAAAGTTGCTTCATCCTGTTTCTTGTTGTTTTTTACTTTTATTTTTTTTAATTCTGTAAGTGTTTTGTTCTTTTTAAAAAATATTTTTTGGAAGATTTTTTTGATGTGGACCGTTTTTAAAGTCTTTATTGAATTCATTACAATAGTGCTTCTGTTTTTTGTTTTGAGTTTTTTGTCCACAAGACATGTGGGACCTGGAATCAGGGATCAAACCCACACCCTCTGCATTGGAAGGACCACCAGGGAAGTCCCTCTCCCTCTCCTGCTTTGGTGGCTACCCCAACTTCATGCGACACCAGTAACCTTAGAAGACATGAGTTCTGTCCCCAATCCAGTCCATGAATCCCTTTTAAAAGTTGTTGTCAAGCCTTCATTTGAGGTTCCAGTGATGAAAACTCACTACCTTCTGAGCTAGCCCATTTCCTTTTGTTACAGAAAGCTGTAGTTATTTGAGTTTAATCTAGTGAAAGCAGCCCAGCCTGGTTCCACTTCTGTTGCCTCCTGGAAGTTTGCTGTAACCTCTTGCTCCAGGGTTGTCCCTTGAGCATCCCCTCCCTTCATGTCGGCTATCGTTTTCATGCCTCCTCTTCTTTGCCATGAGACTCTGAGCCTCTTGGGGACAGAGTGCTTGAAATAACACAAGTGCTCAGTAATTCGGAGAAGGCAATGGCAAGCCACTCCAGTACTCTTGCCTGGAAAATCCCATGGATGGAGGAGCCTGGTAGGCTGCAGTCCATGTGGTCGCTAGGGGTCGGACACGACTGAGCGACTTCACTTTCACTTTTCACTTTCACACATTGGAGAAGGAAATGGCAACCCACTCCAGTGTTCTTGCCTGGAGAATCCCAGGGACGGGGGAGCCTGGTGGGCTTCCATCTATGGGGTCACACAGAGTCGGACATGACTGAAGTGACTTAGCAGCAGCAGCTCAGTAATTGGGCATCTGTTTGGTGGCAAATGCCCACAGGCACACCCATGTTCAGCTGAGCATGTGTGCAGGCCTGTCCCTGCGCATTCTGGAAATGCACAGTACAGAGACTGCAGGTTCTGACACAGGTGGGCTTCAGAGACCATGACAGGAGACCCCACTGACCTGAGACTCAGATGCTCCAAATTGCCCGGTTCTATTCCCATTTCCCTGCAGGGGAGTGAGCATAGCTTGAGGAGGTATTAGAGGTGCTCAGCTACTCTTCTGGAGCCCCCAAACTGTCACAGCACTAATTAATTTTGTGATGCAATTGCAGCCACAGTCCCACTCTCTGACTCCCTCCCTGCATTATTTTTCTGCACAGCATACATCCCCTTCTACAGGCTCTATCACTTGCTTATTTAACTACTTTCTATCTCACTTTTCTAGAAAATGAGCTTCTTAAGCACAGGGATTTGGGATTGTTCTATTCATTTCTGTCGGAGAAGGCAATGGCAAGCCACTCCAGTACTCTTGCCTAGAAAATCCCATGGATGGAGGAGCCTGGTAGGCTGCAGTCCGTGGGGTCGCTATGGGTCGGACACGACTGAGCGACTTCACTTTCACTTTTCACTTTCACACATTGGAGAAGGAAATGGCAACCCACTCCAGTGTTCTTGCCTGGAGAATCCCAGGGACGGGGGAGCCTGGTGGGCTTCCGTCTATGGGGCCACACAGAGTCGGATACGACTGAAGTGACTTAGCAGCAGTATTCATTTCTGTATGCATGTGTGCTTAGTTGCTTTAATCATGTCCAACTCTTTACAACCCTGTGGACTGTAGCACACCAGGCTCCTCTGCCCATGGGATTCTCCAGGCAAAAATATTGGAGTGGGTTGCCATGTCCTCCTCCAGGGGATCTTCCCAACCCCGGATCGAACTCCTGTCTCATGCCTGCCTGTATTTGCAGATGGGTTCTTTACCACTGGTGCCACCTGAGAAGCCCTCATTTCTGTATCCCCAGCCGAAAATAGCACCTGGCACGTGGGGTCATCATCTGTCGAATGAATGATGGTCATAGATTTCTTCTCCATCATCACCCCTGGACTGTGAGCCCCAGGAGGGCAGAGGCCATTCCTGGATCTGTCTGCTCAGTGCACTGTGCAGTGTGGGTGCACTGGAGGAGCTTGAGTCCTTGCCTGTTGGTCAAATGAACAGGAGTCATCAGTAGACTTCTTGTCCATCCACAGAACACCCAGAGCCACCTGCTGGCACAGCCATGGTGGAATGGGTGAGAGGACCAAGCCTTAGAAGAAGAAACCAGTTCCTACTCTGGTGGGTCTGCACATATCCAGCTCCTGACAGCCTCACTGACTGACCAAGCTGCAGTCTTGGGATGTAGACATGCGGGTAGGGGTCATGCAAGCTTCTTAGGAGTTCTAGGAGAAGCAGGAGGAGCCGGTGGCTATGGCTCAAAGGGACTATCAAAGGGCTATGGCTCAATAAGGTGGAAAGTGAAAGTGAAAGTCGCTCAGTCGTGTCCAACTCTTTTCAACCCCGTGGACTATACAGTCCATGGAATTCTCTAGGCCAGAGTACTGGAATGGGTAGCCTTTCCCTTCTCCAGGGGATTTCCAACCCAGGGGTTGAACCCAGGTCTCCCACATTGCAGGCGGATTCTTTACCAGCTGAGCCACGAGGGAGATAGGGTGGAACTGTTTGGCTTTGTGCCCTTTTCACAAACCACAGTCAGCCCCTTTGTCATTTTCTAATAGGACACCTTTGGGCCTCACTCAGCCTTTCTGACCTCAGTTTTTTCAGCTGGAAAATAGTAACAGTATTAACTGGTAAGCGAGCCACTAGTGCAGAGCAGGCGCTGACATGTCATCTGTTATTGTGAGGACATTGATGATGATGATGAAAAAATAAGTAGAGGGAAATAAGGAACCCAGCCTCTCAATTCCTAGTCCTGGGGGTTGTCTCAGGCTCCTCTTCTGGACGTTGGGTTAAAGGGAGCAGGATCCCAGGGGGCTGAGCTTTAGGGGAGCTGAAGGCTGGAGGGACTCAGGGACCCGGAGGATAGAGGGCTGGGCCAGCAGAAGGCAAGGTGCAGGGAGACCAGGCTCTCCAGTCCACAGGAGGAAGGGAGACTGAGGAAGATCTGAGCCCATCTAGTCCCTTCCTGCTCTGCATTATGCACCGACGGGGGAGGGGGAGCAGGGTGGCACAGAGGTTTGCAGCATCAGGAAGTTCTCCCAAGGGACCTGCTATCATGCTGCGGATTGGGAGGTAGGTTCCATCGGCTCTGGGCAGAGAATGTTCTTGCCTTGGAGGTCCCAGGGATAGTGAGAGAGCCCACTGGGCAAGGAGTCAGGAGACCCAAACTCCAGCCTAGGCTCTGCCTCTCACTCATTTTGGGGAAAGTCACCCCTCTCTGAGCCTTAGTTTCCTCCTCTATCAAATGGGAGGATTGACTAGATGGTCTCTGATGCTTCCCTGATAGACAGGCCATGGTTCTCTAGAGAAAGGGAGGTGAAGCACATCAGTATGACGCATGGCACATAGTAGTTGCTCAACAAATTTTGGGGCTCCAACATGTTTGGAGCTGTCCTCTGAGGAGAGAGAAGGCAAGGCTCCCCTCCTACTCCACTTGTCCCCCTCAACTTCTGCCAACAAGAGAGTCCTCCTCCGGGGAGCCAGAGAAACCATCCATCAGCCTCCTTGGCTGCCCTGCCTCTTTCCTGCCTCCATCCTACCCCAACTTTGTACCTCCCAGCATCCCACCTCCCTTCTCCCTCACTATCCCCATAGCTACAGGGCAGCTGCCGGGGACTAGGGGGGCAGCAGTGGAGCTTCCTGCCAACCTCCTCACAGGGCTTGGCTCTCTGGGTTCTGCTTAGGTAGTTGAGACCTGGGCAAAGACCAGGATCTCAGCTGCTTGTCCCTACAACTTCTATCAATAGTTTCTTCAGGGTCCAAGTCCTGTAGACTTCAGAGGTATCAAAGCCCCCGTGGTCCCAGCACTGAGACAGAACTGAGCTCTGATCTCTCTTCCAATGAGGCCCCTGCCTGTGAGAGGGTCCCGATCCATAGGGGAGGCAGCCTACAACGTCACCTTATGGCGGAAGAGCTGCCTTAACAGATGATTTCCAAACAGCGTGGGGCATCTGCAAGTGTACCCATCTGCCTGTTGGGGCTGGCGGAGTGCACGCGGGGGCTGAGATGAGAAGGGGAAGAGAGGTCATCTCAGGCATGGGGTGGGCACAGTGTGTTCCAGCGATGGGACTGGAAGCACAGGCAGAGGCCAAGCTGCGGAGGCCGCTGTGGACCAGGCCGAGTCTAGCAGGAAATGGGTAGCAGTAAAGCTGGCCATCCATCCCTAAAGTGTGCAGGGCCCAGGACTAGAGTCCAAATGGAGGCCTACAGATCAAGGTACTAAACTGCTAAATAAAATGTTCCTCTTGCCTTTCTTGACAAGTAGGCCTTCATAACAATAAAAATTTTAAATGTGTATAAAGCCATGGATTTTATATGGCTGAATATTAATATGACTAAAATATTCTAATATAACAATTAAAATTAAAAGGCAAAATACCAATTATAGCTAATGAATATCAAGCAGTAAATTAGAATTATTAAAGTAAATCTAAATGCTTAATTTAAAATTTTATAAATATAACTATGTATGAAGAGATATTTTTATAAGATATAATGTTTTGTAATTCCAACATTCAGGGCCCATTGAATTGCCAATATAAAGATTCACTATCAAATTTCACGTACGGTACATCTAGACTTAACATTTATGCAAATTGTTCAATAAATTATTTAGTATAATAAAATGTTTCTCACCTGCAATGAGCATCTGTTTTGAATATTATCCTAATTTGTGTGTACTTCTGGAACTAAAAGAGAAGCAAGAACATGGATGCTTGATACTACCAGGAAATTTTATTACATAAGAATCCATTGCAAAAAAAAAAGGAATCCATTGCATTATTCTTGAATTTTTTCTTTAAAATAACATTGCATGTATGTTAGCTGCAAGGAAGGATTTAGCAAATATATCCATTTACTTTTTTATTTCACCTGAGCACTTGCACAGCGTTCATTGATGTCACTTGTAGAGTCACTTTGGGATGGCATACATACACACTTGCTTTTCGTTTCACGATCTTAAAGCAAGACCATCCTGGTGTGATCAGTGTTAATCACAAGAGCAGATGTTTAAAGTTCCGGGTTGTGCCATGCAGCACTCAGTACCAGATCCTGCATAATCTCGGCATCCAAGGGTGTTTCAACAAACGTCACACCAGTGCCGTCTTCATGTTTTGAGGGGCCTGGAGTGGGGGGCTCTCTTGCTGGCTCTAAGGGCAGTATTGAAGGGTGTTGAACAGAGACACGGCATGGTTACATCCTCACATTAGCAAGACCACTATGGAAGTTCTGGGGAATAGATTAGAGGGAAATAAAGGAGTCTGGGGGGACTTTTCAGGGGCCCTGTTGAAATAATTTCTGGGTAAGAAAAGATGGAAGCTTAGACAGAGATGTGGGTATGGGTGTTAAATGGTGAAGAAAGGTTAAGAAGGATGTTTAGGAAGAAAGTTTTTTCTCCTTTTCTCCATGGTCTCTAGAATCTTCTCTCCAAGATAGTGTAGGGGCACATACAGCTAAAGTAAGAGAAATTTAGAATCAAGGGCAAAGATGACCAAGATGGACCCAGTCCTGAACTGTTTGATGTTCTCCAGCAGATAGCAAGTGATGAACCAGAGGCCTCGGTTGGCCGACCATCCCCATGGGGGCAGTGACTGTAAGTGTGAAGAGGCGGATCAGAGTTAGACCTCAGGCAGCTCTGCTTAAGATGGGTGCAAGGTGGAGGACAGGCTGGGGCCAGGGAGGAGCATCCCCAGGCAGAGCCTGCTTGGTTTGGGGCCAAGTGCCTGGAGGCATCAGGCTGGACAAGATGACCTCACAGGGAACTCTTCCAACTCCAGGCTCTCTGCCCTGATCCCAAGGGCTAAAACTCCGCCCGCGTCCTCCGCACTCCACCATGTCTACACCTGGCAGCCCTTGCAGATGGTTATCTCCCCTCCCCCCACCCCACGCCTCCGCCCGCCTGTCCGTCTGCCAACAACCCCACTCCTGGCCTTTCATCTCGTGCCACAGCAGCCAGGTCCGACGCAGCAATCTCCCGCCCCCCGGGGCTGTCCAGCTCCACAACTTCTCCCAGGCTTGGAGCGCACAGGGCGGGAGACCCAGATCCCCTGGGGCTATAGCCTCCTGCTGCAGACCCTGCGCAGGGTGGCCTGGGGGGCCCACCACTCCTCACCCAGTAAACAGGAGCACACAGCTGAGGCACACCCGCACTGTCCTTTCCTCCCTGGAGACCTCCCCTCTATTGGTCCTCACCCTGGGACCCCTCTTGCCTCCAGGGCCTTTTTCTTGCCCTGTCCTGTCTGACTTGAACTCCTGGGCAGCCAGGGGAGGCCCATGAGACTGCAGGAGAAGGCTGGACAATGGAAAGAACAGACATCTGGGAGGATGGCCGCCATTTTCTTCACCCAGTTTTTTTTCTTTCCCTGAGTTTGGCAGAGGCAGGTACAGTGCTGAGGCAGGGGGATGGATGAACTGACCAGTGGCAGGTCAGGATGGTCAGCTCCTCAGGTGATAGTTTGCCACCGCAGGCATCAGTCCCCTTCCAGCCCCAGCCCTGTCGGCTCCTAGGGCCTTGGGGGAAAACATAAAGTGAAGACGACTGGCATAGGTGGGATGGGATAAGTCCTCTGACACTGGTGGGTGGCAGTCGCCAGGAGGCTGGGGGAGGCAGGGTGGAAAGTAGAAGATGCTTTGATGGGGACAGGTAGGCTGACCCAATAGGTCCAAATTTACCTCTAGGCCTCACCGTGGACTGAGGTCTGGATGGGACTGAAAAACCTGGGATACAGCTTCCTCCTCTGGCTGGAGTGAGTTGAGTGAATCTTGACCATCCCCCTGCCTCCAGCAGAAAAGAACAGAAGTCCCATTTGGCAAAGGGAGAGCAGAGGCTTGATCCAGAATCTCCCCTCTCCCAGCCTAAAGCACCCTCTGGGCAGCCAGGTGGGCCTGGCCTGAGTTCTGTGGGACACGGTCATCCAGGGGCCAGGCCAGGAAGTGTGGGTGCCTCCTGCACAGGCTGGGGGGGTCCCTGAGGTCAGACATTGAGTGTTCTATACCTTCCTACTTGCTCTCCCACAGTGCTGGGGGCCACCACCCACAGCCAGTGACATTCAGGTGACTTTCCTGAAGCCTCATTACCTGCTGCTTCCTGCTCTCCGGGAGCCAGGCGGGGAGCAGTAGTGGGTGGGGAGCTCTGTCATCACCCCCAACTGTTTGCTGGTCAAGTTGAGTGGACAAATGAGAGGAAGGCATGCTCCTGGGGGCTGAGAGGTCCTCAGAGTTGCCCAGAAGCAGCATTACTCGAGCAGAGACTCGAGGCATGGGCAGGAATTGGAGAGAAGGGCACTCACTGCAGTAGGGGAAAGAGGCAGGCAGGACCCACTGCCACCACGTTGGCCGCTCAGCATACTGACTGCCAGAGCTCCAGACCCACAGTGTGCTGAGAGGGGCAGGAGGAAAGTGTCTGTGCACAGAGCAGGCAGAATTACCCTTGGAGGAAGCGGGTGAAGGGACGTCATTATTTTACTGTTTATTTTCTAACACTGGAAACTCACACAAGAATGCATTCATCTAGTACTTGTGGAATTAAAAAAATATAATAAATGGTGAATTCTGAATAAAGTGCTGGCTTTAGTTAATAGAAATGTACCAGTGTTTGATTCTTCACTGGGACAAAGTTACCTGAGCAATACAGGCTGTTAACAACCAAAGGAAACTTTCTGTGTTCATACAGTATGGGGAAAAGTGTATGGGAACTTGCTGTTTTATCCTTGCAACTTTTCTGTACATCTAAAATTATTCTCAAACCAAAAAAAAAAAAAAAGTGTTAAAATATAATAAAAACCAAAAAGAAAGAAATGCGTGCCTCAAAGTGTTGTCACTAAGAAAGTCCATTTGTCACCTTGCCGCACTGGTGGCTGACATTGGCCTCACTGCGAGGCTTGTGGAGGGGCAGATGAATGGGAAAGGCCAACTGTGGGAGAGGTCAGTCATTCCCCGAGCACAGCTGGTGGGGGAGGCTCTGAACCAGGGGCATCAGGAGCGAGTTTGTCTTCATGGGCCAAAGAACTGGTGGATTAATAGCAGTCCAGACAGTTTTTGGGTGCGATGGGCTATGGTGCTGAAATGCAGGAGCTGTGGGAGTAGGAAAGCAAGCTCTTAGAAGGAGGGGACATCTCATGCCTAAAGGGTAAGTGGGAGATAGAAAGGGGGCGAGGGGAGGAGAGCTTTCTAGACAGAGGGCCTGCATGTGGCTCCTTCTGGAGGGGAGGGGAGTGGCAGCACAGGGTCACCGCCAGAATGTGGAATCCGGACTCCTTACTCACGGTGTCCCTGGGCAAGTCATTTGAACTCATGGGGCCTCAGTGTCCTCATCTATAAAATGGAGATTATCATTCTATCTGCCTTGCCTGCCTCCCGGAGGCCCTGGTGTGGCAAGCCTCACATGAGACACTCACTGTGGAAAGGCCTGGTGTGGAGCTCAATCACTCTGGGAAAATGAGCACCACGTCCACAGTAATGGCAGGGTGCTGGGCACCCCCTCTCCACCAAAGTCGGTTCTAGCCACACTCCGCCCTGGATGCAGACCTTGGAGGGGCTCCCCACACCCACCCCTCAGCAGGATCCTCCCTAAGAGCCAGTGACCTCCCCACGATTGCTGGGGGCAGATGCCAGCCCTCCCAGGGACCCCCAGGAGATAGTCAGAGTCCCCCACGGTGGGTGGGGGCGGGCAGTGGAGGCCCGGGCACGCAGACTGCCAGCACTGAGAAGATGCTGAGGTGGAGATGGAGGTATCTGTGAGGGCCCAAGCCCAGGGGGGAAAAAATTCTTGCTGGAGCTGTATAATTAAAATCCTATTAAGCGGCGCCTGGCAGTCTCCCATCAACCCCCACCGAGGCTCCATGCTGAACCCTCACAGCAGCTGCGGCACCCTGCTCTCTGGGCACCGGCTGGGGCTGGCTCTGCTTGGGGAAAGCTGAGGGTCAGGATATGGCTGGCCTTGGGCAGAGCCAGGGTGGGCCAGGATGGGCCCGGGAGAGGGGGAGTGCGGTCAGGGCTCCAGGCCAGGCCTGCCTCTGGGCCGCTGCATCCCTCCCACCCTTCCCTCTGCCCTGTGAGGACTCAGCGGCCTCTCTCCACCCGCTCAGCCCCTCTGCCTGCCACCGAGGCACCATCTCCCTGGCTCCACATCCTCCATCCTCCTCTTCTCGCCTAGGCTCTCCGCTTTCCTCTGGCAACTCCTAGAGCCCTGAGCTGTGCTCCCTCAGCTCCATCCTCCTCGGCTCAGGGCTCTCAGCTCCTGGCATGCCTCCCTCCTTCTAAGCCGTTCTCCTGTCTGAAGCAACATCCCTTTTTCCTGCCCTCCTTGGTTCCAGGCTCCTTTTTTCCATGCCATCTGCTGGGATTCCCAACCCAATTTCTATTTAACCCTTTTCTCTGTGAGCCAGCCCTTCAATATTCATTTCATCTACACTCTCCCATCTCCCTGCATCTATATCCTGAGTACACTGGTGTCTTATCTCCCCCATTGGGTTGATTAATGACTCTCCCCCATAACTCTGGAGAGCTCCCTGCAAGCAGAACACAAACCGTATGAGTTCGATATGCTCAGGGATTGATTGTTCTCCCTTCAGGAGGGCATCCATCAGAGAGCCATGGTGTCCAGTCAAAACAACAGAGTCCTGGGCAAGGGATAGGGGCTCAGACCTCGGGGATCCCCACCTATCCCTTCAGAGAGGCCTAGAGGTCCATAGTGGAGAAGGAAATGGCAACCCACTTCAGTATTCTTGCCTGGAAACTCCCATGGACAGAGGAGCCAGGTAGGCTGCAGTCCGTGGGGTCGCTAAGGGTTGGACACGACTGAGCGACTTCACTTTCACTTTTCACTCTCATCCGCTGGAGAAGGAAATGGCAACCCACTCCAGTGTTCTTGCCTGGAGAATCCCAGCGACGGGGAGCTTGGTGGGCCACCGTCTATGGGGTCGCACAGAGTCGGACACGACTGAAGTGACTTAGCGGCAGCAGCAGAGGTCCATAAGCAGGGTTGGTTAAGTGGGGGTGTGGGATAGAGGGCCTGGCTGGGCCTGGCCTCATCCCCTGAACAGGGCATTCAGCACCTCTCCTGACCCACACCCCTAGTTTCAGAGCCTGCCCCTTAGCCTTCTCCCTTGGGCCACCAATGGGAGTGAATGTCTAATCCCCTCAGAGTGGATGGGAGCCTGAAGTAACTGAATCTCCCAGCCCTCCCCCAGGTGCCAGCCCCAGATGACCTTGGTCAGTGAGAATGGTCTGAGGAGTGGCAGGCTGCCTGAATGCCAGCTGTTGGAGGGGGGCCGGCCCGGCGGCCCTTTCTGTTTCCTCAACCCTCTCCTGGATTACAGGGATGGAGAGCTTCTGAATGGTCCTCTGCCATCACACAGAGCTGACCTCAGCAGGTGGCCTCTGAGTCTCCAAGACTCAGAGGGCAGAGAATTTCACTCCCTTCAGAACCCCTCTCGATCCCAGAGGGATGGCAGGACCAGGGCATGCTGCCCTTCCACCTTTCCAACTGGATTCTGAGTCTTTCACAGGCTGGTCTCTGACTCCCTGTGAACTCAGCTCCTCTTCCCGTCTGAGAGGAGGTAACACAGGAAGGAGAGAGCCCTCTGCTCAGCCCCCTCCCTCCAAGTCCTACTTCTAAAATTCTCAGCATCAGCCCAGGAGTTCAAGGGTTGAAGTGTAAGCCCTGCCACCAACCGGCTACATGACCTTGGGCAGCCATTGCTCCCCCTGCCCCAGCTCCCAGACCCATTTCACCCTCTTGGTGAATCTAGGGATGCAGACATTGACCGACATCTCTCCCTGGTGCTGCTTATCACTCTCCCCACCCCAGTCAGGCCCTCCCCATCGCTCCCCTCCAGCTTCCCCCTTCCCACAAGGTACCCACCCCGCAACTCTTCTCAACCCTTTCACTTCAACAAGCATTTATAGGGCACGAACTCTGTCACAGGCCCTGTGCCAGCTGATGGGGTTACAGAGACAAGACATGGCCTCTGTCCATTGCACCCCCTCCTTGTTCATGTCATTTAGGAGAAAGATAAAACCAGAAATCGAAGCAAAGGCAGGTCAATGGGAAAACATAGACACTGTTAGATGCTCCATGCAGATTTATGCAAACAAATAAATGGGCCAAAGAACTGGTGGATTAATAGCAGTCCAGACAATTTTTGGGTGCGATGGGCTATGGTGCTGAAATGCAGGAGCTGTGGGAGTAGGAAAGCAAGCTCTTAGAAGGAGGGGAAATGAGTGAAAGAAGGATGGTGGGATCAAATGAGTGAAAGAAGGATGGTGGGATCAAATGAGTGTCTGAGAGTAGATTTTGATGTAATGTTCCAGCTGGATGGGACACTGGAGATGACATGGTGAAAGTGGGGCCCAGGGAGGAGAAACGCCTCCACTGAAGGCCTTTGGCACATAGGTTGGCTTTGGGACCAGAGCCAGAGCTCTGTGCACCAAGCCAAATGGAAAAAGCTGGGCCTTCGGGGGAAAGTCTCCAAATTCCCCCAGAGTAGGACAGCTAAGAGAGCTGTGGCAGCTCAGGCCACATGAGACTCGACGTCTGACACATCTACACCTAAGGCAGCCAGTCTCAGAGAAGCTGGTCCTTGCCTTAAAGGTTTTAAATTCTAAGAAAGGAGGTGGGCAGTAGCCCATGGACAATAATACAAGATGCATCAGCCATGTCCCAGGGAGAGCCTGAGCGTCTGCTGATGAGGGCTGAGGAGGGAGAAACTGTCCCCAGGGGAGGGGACACGGAGGCCAGAAGCAGGCCCACGCTGGACTCCCACTCGATTTACCTGCAGCAAGTTAACTCTGTCTCCCGAATTGTCCTTCTACTCAGGTTTGGAGTAGGTAGGATCCTTTATCCCTGGTCCAAGCCCTTCATTTGGGCTGAGAAGGGCTGTGATACCCCCTAAGCTCACAGAGTCAGGTGCCCTGAGCTCTCTCCTCCCCAGGTCACATCCTCCAGCTCTCACCACCGACAAGGAGTCATCAGGCCAAAAGGAGCCTGAAGCTGGGGAAGCCTGTTAGGGTGACAAGGTAGGGACGGATGGAAGTGGGGAGCCAGGCTCTTCTATTCTGGTTCCTTCAGCTTCCCGACTCTGCCTCTCCCCACAGCTCCCCTGTGAGACCTCAGCTGAGACCCCCCACAGTTGCAGGGGTGAAGGCTCAGCCAGGGGCACCCACACACCTGGTCCAAAGCTGCGGTGACGTCACCATGCCTAGTCTTCCTGGATGTAGGATCTTCCCACGATGACAGACAAAGTCCACGGGCTTTTCATTCCGTGGTGAGGACAGTGTGGTGGGGGGAGCCTGTTCAGTGGATACCAGAGGCAACCCTGCATACTACCCCAGAGAAGGATCCAGGGTACCAGACAGGGCCGAATGCCAGCTCCTGTCTTAGTTAGGCACGTATCTCAGAGGCCCTCACCCACAAAAGTACAAAGTTCTTCCTGAAGTCTGCCCTCCATCGCTCTGGCTGCAGTACATCACCCTGCCTATATATTCATGTCATTACTACAAAGCTCAGCTAGTGAGCAGATAAGTATTTCTCTTCTGCCATAGACCCAGCATACTCTCTGTCCATAGGAGCCGTGGAAGAAACTGACTATAAATCCCAGCACTTGAGAAGGTTACAGCTTTGTGAGCAACACATTTCCCTGCTACAGCCTCCACACTTCTCCACTCCCAGCCTTCACTTGCCCTCAGGAGCCCCGATTCCACTGACTGTATTCTCCACAGTCTCTGCTGTTCCCCGGGCTCTCTGCAGAACCAGCTGGACAAATCGCTCCCCTCTCTGGACCTCTTCTCTCTGTCTATAAACAGAAGGGACTTGTTCCCCTTTGTTGGGGGGTGTCTCAAAGATCTCACAGCCCACTAGGCCCCAGTTGGCTGAGTCAAACCGGGTCAAGGAGCTGGCTATCCTCCCAGACCACAGAGGGAGCCTCTGCCTGCCCCAGGAGGGCTGAGATGCAGCTTCTCCCTCGGCCCTGAGGGCAGGGCCATCCTTGCTGACAGCATCGCTTGGTGCCCTCCAAAGTCCTGCCAGTGTCAGCACTTTCCCCCTCCTCAACCCATCTCATCCCACCCAGCCCCACCCAGCCAGCTCCGCTCTGGGTGACAACATCGCCAACCTCTTCCCAGAGTGGGGGCCTCTGGCAAGCTGATGAGCAGGAGGGTGGGGGGTCCCTCTGCTCCTCAAGTCCTATTACCTAAAGTGCCACCGCCCTGACTCAATACTAATTGGGGGGCTCATTTGCATTTTGCCTTTGTGAGACTTCAGAGAGGCTTCCTGCCACCCCATTCCAGGGGCTCCACAGATGTCTATTCAAACCCACAGCTAGCTTCAAGGGAAGGAGAGCAGGGCTGGGGAAAGGCAGGAAGTGGGAGCTAGAATAGGCACTGGACCCCCAGCTTCTCCAGGGAAGGGTCTTGGCAAGGTCCCCAGACCTTGTGCCAGTCCTGACTCAGGGACCAGGGTGGGGATGTAGGGGGTGACGTCCTCCAACTCCCCAGTCTCAGTTTCCTCATCTGTAAACTGGGGCTAATGACACTTAACGAGCGAGGGGGGTGGGGGGCATGTAATTAGCTCCTGCTGGCTCTGGACTTTGAAGTGGGGTGGAGGAGGGGGCTGGCTGGGAGGGGTGTGGGCAGCACAGAGTTGGAGGCCTGCATGCGGCATCCTGCAGAGGGGAAATGTACGAATTCAGGGACTCTCTCCCATCTGAAGGAACGCAGAAAGCTGAGCTCACACACCTAAGGTAGGTCCTGGAGGGCACGGGATAGACAAGCAGATCCAAGGCCTGGAGGCACAGAGAAGCCCCAGTGTGAAACCAAGAATGCCCAAGTCACCCAAGAAAGGTGCCCCATTCCCACCCCTAATAGGGAAGGAGAGGGGCCTTGGGATCTAGACCAGGAGTTCTCACGTTGTGCTTCTTTTATTTCCTGAGCCCGCGGTGGCCCAGCACATACCCAGACGCACATGGCACGCAAGGAGAGACAACAGCCCTGGGCGCATGGGCCCATAGGAAGCTCACGAGGAGGTGAGAGAGGCTAGGGGTGGTGGGAGGGAAGGAGGTTATGGGGACTGAGCCCAGGGAGGTGAGGACAGGAGGGAGGGAGCCACCACCTCCCACGCCCTTGGCCTTTCCGCTCGCCCCACGACGTCAGGGCTGAGTCACTGGGAGAGGCCGCTGTCCAGCAGGGGTGGGAGGACCCTGGGGACCAAGTCTGGACACTATCCCAGGCCAGACAGTGCGTGGGGCACCTTTGGCCTGGTTGGCGCACACCAAGGATGCAGGCTAAAGCCAACCATCCACAGTCCCACCACCCACGCCTGGTGGGCAAAGCCTTGGCTGGGCCTGGGAGGCCCCAAAGGGCCATCTGGGAGGGTCAAGAAGTCATCTCTGGCATCCCTCTGCCTCTGGACAGGTCAACAAGGAAACCACCCAAGATTCAACAAAATATATATTGGGAAATCCTTCTTGATATCAAATCATGCATCTTCTCTCTACAAGCTATACCCATTGGGCCTTCATCTGGCGTAAAAAACTAGGTGATCACTGCTTTTTCTGGGACTCCTCTCTGCCCCACCAGGCTTTCTCTCTCTAGCTCCGTTTGTTTCCAATAGCTGGTGCGTGGAGATAGCTGGATTTAGCCAAGGGATGGAGCATGTGGGCAGAGTCTCAGACCCCAGGATTAACAACCCAGAGCCACAAAATCAAAGTACTAATCTGGTCTCCTGAATAGAAAGAAGAACTGTTCATTTGTTCCAGATATTGATTGATATTTACTGGGTACTGAGCCCTGTTCTAGGCATAGGGATATATCAGGGTTGGGGGGGCTGTTTCTAAAGGAGGCCTCAGAGGGAGAGGAGGATGTGGGCTGTCCAGGGAAACTGTGGGTAGAAACTCCACCCACCATAAATCCCAGAGGCTCCCTCAACCCAGGCCATCACCTTCCCACTGGCCCTCTATGGTCCTGTCTGAGCCAGGGACTCGCTGGCTGGAACATCTGGAATAACTGACGCGATAGTTTACCCACTCATCTCCACCCACTGAGTGTGTGTTGGGGAGGGTGGCAGGTGTGACGGACGGGGTGCTGGCTGTGCAGGTTGGTAAACCTCCTTGAAACGCAGGGTTTTCTGTTTCCTGGGTTGAGAGTCCCCAGATGTCTATGGTAAGAGGAAGCTTCCTCAGACACCTGGGAGGCCCCCCCAGAAGCTGAGGCCTGGGACCCTCCCCCCATCCCTGCCAGGGCTCACCTCCGGGCCTGCTGTCACCAACTCTGTCACTGTTTGTCTCCTCCCTTGTTCTGTGACCTCCCTGGTTCCCGTGGCCTGCAGAGCAAAAAATCCTGGAAAAGATGTTATTAACTCAACTGAATTAGTTCTAATCAAAACTGGAACATGGATATATACGGATAGTAGATTAGATAAAATATTGAATTGATGCTAAATTATGAAATTGATAACCATACTGTGGTTAAGGAAGAGAATGTCCTTATTCTTAGGAAACACAGGCTGAAATTATTTAGGGATAAAGGCCACGATATATGTAACTTACCCTCAAATTGTTCAGGGAAAAATATCTACATTGAGAGAGAAAGAGAAAGCAAATGGGTTTAAATATTAACAATGGTTGAAATTTTTTCCAATGACAGAGCTAAAAAGAACGGCTCCCCCATTTCTAACTCTTCCTTATCTCTGCACTCCTCCCATAAAGCCCTGGGATGGGGGATCCTGTGTCTCATTCACTCATTCATACAACAGGGCCCAGTCCATAGAAGACACTCAGCAGTAAGTATGGTTGACACACTAGAGGCATTCCTGTCTTTCTGTCTTTGCATTTGTCCCTTTATTCATTGACTTATGAGTAAACACTCTGCATCACTCAGCACACATCCTCTTGGTGTCTCTAGAGGTATATGGAAGCTTGTCACTCAATCATGTCCAACTCTTTGCAACCCCATGGGTTGTAGCCTGCCAGGCTCCTCTGCATGTAGGGGAGACCTGGAGACAAACTTACAGAGCCCATTTTGGGGGGTCTTTGTGGTTCCATGTGGGTCTCAGGCCTATACCTCAATGCCCTGACTCAGACACTGATCTCCGTGAGGTTGCCTTCATCCTCCAGGGCTCTCTGGGGATGCGGGACGGGAGGTCCTGGCTGGAGTTTTTAGAGGTGGGGCCCTGCCCACGGGCCTCTGGCACCTCCTTCCTCCCTTCCTCCTCAACCTGCTGCCCTTGGAGGGCATGCGTGCTCCCAAAGCCCGGGCAATGGCTATGGTCCTGATGGGTGCTGTGCAGCTGTGGGCCAAGCGTCCGGCCCTAGAGGGGCCTCCCTCCTCTTTCCCACTTTCTCATCACCCCTGGGCCTGGCCCCCATACCTGCCATCCCTGGGCTCCTGAAGTGACATCACAGAGCTCCCCCCAAGCACACACCCCACAGCAGCAGTGACTCCCAGCGCCATCTCACCATCTCTTCTCTGAAACATCAAAGGCCCAGGCAGCAGCGTCCCCCTCTTCCCGGCCCTGGGGGTAATCAGAACCCATGTATGTAAATGCTGGCCCTTTCAAACAAATAAATAAATACTGGAGCATGCTGGGCCTCCCACCCCTCACTGTTGCCCGGCGCCCTGGGCTGGGACCTAGGCACAGAGCCAGCCCCTGACGAGGTCTCAGGGACCGCCTGGAGCCGGAGGTGTGTGTGAAGAGTTTCGCGTGGGCTGAGGCCTGGCTTATCCTCAGCAGCATCAAAAAGACTGCATGTTGTGGGGGCCCGGGAAGCTGGGAGGGGAGGGAGGGTCCCTCAGCTGGTGCCCTCCATCTCTCACAACCCCACCCACTCCACCTCATGCACAAAACACCCCTCCTTCAACTTCTTTGACTCCAGAGCTAGCCTGCCTCTTCCAACTAGTTCGATTGCATCCCTCAACAGGGGGAAGAAGAAAAACAGATAAGTGTTATGGGAAGGGAACCTTTCATTGGTCAGGGCCCTGCAGATTCCCACAGCAGAGGGCAGAGGGTGGGCTTCATCGAGCAGCTGAGGCCAGGAGGAGAAGAACGAAGATGAAGCGGCCAACATGGTGCTAAACGCTGAGAGAAGGGGAGCCCCTGTACCCCAGGCCAGGGAAGCAGCTGTCCCATCTCCAGTGGCCAGGGGACACGCCAGGAGGGAGGCATGGGTTCAGGGCTCTCAGTCCTGGCATGCCAGCTGTGTGGCCTCCGGTTGGTCACTTAGCATCTCTGGGTCTCAATTTTATGATGTGTAAAATGGCCTCTCCCACAGAGGGGCAGAAAAGATCACTAAAGATGACCCCAAGGAGGTGCTCTATAAACTCTCAAGAGCAGTGCCCCCACTAGGCTTGTACCCATTGCTAAGAGGGGGACACTGTGAAGGGTGGGAGAGTCCCTGTGTGTCTTCAACTCTCCCACAGGGAGAGAGAGTCTACTCTGACACAGAGTAGGTACCAAAAGCATGTCTGAATGATTGAATTCTTACAAAATGAACTAATAAATTACAAACTCGACTTCCTCAGTGTCTTTAAGTTTTTTCCATGTTCTCATCTTTTTGGCTCAGGTCTCCTTGGAGAATCTGATGAAAGCAATGAACCCTCACCCCAGATAAAAGTCGATGCATATTTGAACACAGTCTTCAGGATTCACACCCGAGGCCCCAGCTTCAGTGGGGTGTGCATGTGCTGTTAACAGTGACTTGTGAAGCATGTTCTTCTTGAAGGAGCTTTATGTGAGTGTTATTGTTCTCTTTTACAGATAAAGTAACTGAGGCCCAGAGACAGAGAGAGACTTGCAGGGAACAACAGCGAAGATGTACTGGAGCCAGGATGTGTTCAGCATCTCTGACTCCAAAGGGCTTCAAGGCCTGGGCTTTTACCAGGTTTTGCTCCCTAGAAATTAAGCTTCTGTCTCAGGTTTTTGAACCCTTAGTTGGAGCTCAATATTAGACAATGCAACATGTTTCTGGAGGAGGTGGCGAGTGGGTGGCCCACGGGCTGGGGCAGACAGAGGCTGGCTGATGAGTAAAGAGGGCAAATTAGAACATGAGGCCCAGAGAGAACAGTCTGTTGAGCTCAGACACCACACCTGGGACAGGAGGCTGAGGGTAGGCCGCAGGGGTGGGGCAGTTTGGGAAGGGAGAGGAGCACAGGGAAACTCTGAGAATGGAACAGGATGCCCTCTCTGGGAGAGCTCCCCCAGGTGGGGTGGGCACGGTTAGACACCCTGGAGTGAGTTGCAAAAGGCAGGTGGAGGGAACTTGCAAATACCAGCCACTAGTCACATAGCAACTGGGTGTGTATGAAGTGCTCACTACATGCCCAGCACTGTGCTAAACAATACACGTGCTCTGTCTTGCTTAGTCCTCCCAAGTCTCTGAAGTAAGAACAAATTATCACAGCCTCCCTTTACACACATAGAAAATAAGCTACTTGTCCAAAGAAAGTGGTAACATAGAGTAGGTATGCAATAAATATTTGTCAAACAAATAGACGGACAGTGAGGTGAATGGATGGGCAGACGGTAGGTGGGTAAATGGCGGAGGGTGGAGGATGGATGGACAGATGGAGAGATGCTTAGGTGGGTGGATGGATGGATGAATAAGCCTAGTAAACATGCCTGATCCCCAAATTCATCTCTCAACTCCTCCCTAATCCTGGGAGGCAGTAAGGAAGAGAAGATCGCTAGAGCCTTTCAGGGGCTCCAGAGGAGAGGCACCTTGGCTGCTTCCCCCTATTTCACTCTGAATAAAATCCAGTCATTGCCCCGGGGCTCTGTGGGATCCGATGTCAGCCTGGTCTCCTGCCGTCCTTCGCTCCCCGCAGCGGGCTCCTTGCCATTCTCTCAACACGCTCTCCCCAGCTCACTGCCTTGGCACAGACTGTTCCTCTGCCCAAGGTACCTTCCATCAGCTGTCCACCCAGCTCTCTGCTCAGATGTCACATCCTCAGACAGGCCTCCTATTCCAGATCTAAACTATCATCTGGTCACCCCCTACTCCCTTATCCATTTTAATTTTTCTCCTAAATAGGAGAGTTCTCCTAACCAACTAGCACCTTATCTGTTTGTGTCTGTCTCTCTCACCCCCAGTCAGGCATATGAACTCAGTGAAAATAAAGGCTTTGTTTTGTTTACAGCTGTATACAAAGCACCTAGAACGATAACTTGTATAATCAACGTCAATAAATATCTGCTGAGTTCGTTCTCTAAGTGTGTGAATCTTTCTGTTTTGTGAGTTCATTTGTATTATTTCTTTTAGATTCCTCATATAAGGGATGTCACATGATATTTCTTCTTTTCTGTCTGACTTCCCTCAGTATAATGAACTTATGGTTCCTGGTGGGGAAGGTGTGGAGAAGGGATAGTCAGGGAGTCTGGGATGGACGTGTACACATTGCTATATTTTAAATGGATAGCCAACAAGGACATAGGGTGTGGCACATGGAACTCTGCTCAATGTTATGTGGCAGCCTGGATGGGAGGGGAGTTTGGAGAATGGATACATGTATATGTATGGCTGAGTTCCTTTGCTGTCCACCTGAAATTATAACAACAATGTTAATCTGCTATACCAATACAAAATTAAAAGTTTAAAAACAAATAAACAACCAGGATCATTCCTGACAAGAAAGACAGGCCCTGCTCACAAACACTGCTGGGCTTAAACATGTGTTAAATCCATGTGGGAAATTGTCCCTCCTCCAAAAAGCCCTCTTGAATTTACACTTTTTTCAGCAAAAGAACCCCCAAATCCCCAGTGCTGAGCTCTCCTTGCTATATCCGATGGGACACAGTGCCTCCTTCCTGTCCTCTGCTCCCCAGCCTGTGATCTTTCCAGTGAGAGGAAAAGGGAGAGTGCCGGGCTCCAGGGTGCCCTCCTGGCCAGCCTACAGCAATCGTGCCCCAGCCAGGAGGCGGGAGGCGGTGCCCCAGGCTTAAGGTATGAATGGGGCGGGAGGCGGATGAAAGACAGCCAGCGCTCCTGGCCTAACGTACAAAGAGGCCGGAGCAGGTGCAAGGGAGGCCTGGGGCCCGCAGAGAGGAGAAACTGGATCTGGATCTGGAGATCAGTTTCATTCACAGCACTGCAGGTTTCCATTAGCTTTCTGTGGCTGTCACTCATGCTTCAGGGACAAAGCTATGGCTGGAGGTTAAGGAGAGCCAGAAGCCTGGGGATGGGGGCTCTTTTCTCCCCGGGGCAGTCATGTCTCCACTTCCCAGGAGGCAGCTGCGCGAGGAAACCGTGGGAGCTTAGGGAAGATGGGCCAACACCGGCATTTTATAGATGGGACCAAAGAGACCTCCAGGTGCAATGACTCACCCAGGTCACACAACTGCTAACAGAGCTGGGACTCCTGAATCCAGGAGCCCCCACAATGGGGTCAGCTCTTGGGAACTGATTTTTATATACAACCTGTTCTGTCTCCTGGGGGCCTAAATCCGTGTGATTGGGGCTGGGAAGTCTCTACAGGGCAGCTAAGTTTGAGCTGGGTCTGGATGGCACATGGAGAGGGCCGGCGCAGGAAAAGGATACAGACAGGGCTGCCACAGGCAGACAAGTTGGGCAGGTAGGCATGGGCCTCCTTGAGCAGAAGGCCAGCTCCAAAGAGATCAGGTAGATGGGACACTGTGCTGCCACAGAGCTGCCCAAAGCTATCCTGACCCCACCCCTGCAACAGCTGCATTGCCCCAGGCTACGGAGGAGCCTGTGAAGGGGGCAGGGAAAGGTCTGTGTTTTGGGTGGGGGCAGGGTGGGAGGGGGAGGAAGAGGAGGACAAAGCCAGCCTGTGTGGCACCTGGGACATTCCCAGTCTCTGCCCTGTCCCTCCCTGATTCTGCTTGGACAGGGTGGGAACAATGCCCCCATTGATGCCCATACCCCCAGGGATAGCATCTCTGTGTCCCCTGGGACAGGCGCCAAGCAGGTGAGCCTGGTGGGGGCTGGGAGCCTGCTCTACAGCAAGAGAGGCAGGACCTCAGGGATGGAGCAAGAGGTCCAAGGGGCAGAGGTTTCCCTTGGAGACCAGAGCACGAAGATAGTGGTGGCCACAGCAGAAGGGAGTGGGGTCAGACTTCTGAGTGGGGCAGGGAACGCATTTCCCAGACTGGATGGAGCCCTTCTCTGCTCTGAGAGGGAGCACGGGAGTAACAAGGACCCCACCCCTGATCACAGGAGCTGCTGGTGTGGGAAGAAGAGCCCAAGAGATGAGGACTAACCCTCTCCTTTAGGAGAGAAGCAACAGAGGAAGCAGGTGGGGGACTAGGAGTCACACAGACCTTGGTTTTACCCAAACAGTACAAGTCTGACACGGCTTTCCGTGTCAGAACAGAAATGACTCGTTACCTACTTGGGCCATCTACTGCATTTCCAATCAACAAGACCTCAAATAAAGGAAGAAGCTACATTTGCTATCATTTTAAGAAGAAATTCAGCTGGAGAAGGCGTGAAGAAAAGGGAGCCTCTTACACTGTTGGTGGGAATGTAAATTGGTTCAGCCACTATGGAAATCAGTATGGAGGTTCCTTAAAAAGCTAAAAATAGAGTTACCATACAACCCAGCAACCCCACTCCTGGGCATACATCTGGAAAAGACAAAAACTAATTTTAAAAGATAGATACATATCCATATTCACAGACGCACTATTTAGAATAGCCAGGACATGAAAGCAAACTGAATGTCCATCAACAGATGAATGGATACAGAAGATGTTTCTGTGTGTGCACTGTATACATTTCTATACAGAGGAATATTGTCCCTCCTGCCCTCAGTCTTTCCCAGCATCAGGGTCTTTTCCAATGAGTCAGTTCTTCACATCAGGTGGCCAGAGTATTGGAGATTCAGCTTCAGCTTCAGCACCAGTCCTCCCAATGAACATTCAGGGTTGATTTCCCTTAAGACTGACTGGCTTGATCTCCTTGCAGTCCAAGGGACTCTCAAGAGTCTTCCCCGGCATCACAGTTTGAAAGCATCAATTTTTGGCACTCCGTCTTCTTTATAGTCCAACTCTCATATCCATACTTGACTACTGGAAAAACCATAACTTTGACTATATGAACCTATATTATATAGCAGAGGGAATTTATGGAAAAGAATCAGAAAACCTAAAATGGAAAAGAATCAGGAAAATACATTATATACATATTATATATATATATATATCTGAATCACCTTGCTGTATACCTGAAACTAACACAACATTGTAACCAACTATATTTCAATAAAAAAGAAGAAGAAGAAATTCAATACTGTAGACTTCATCACGCCAAGGAGCACCCACCTGAGCAAAACTGCCCAGGGCGAGGTCAAAGGACTCCTGCTGGGGCACAAGGGAAAAAGAGTACCCGGACCCCTGCTCAGGCTGGGGGACCCAGCAGGAGAGTCACCTTCTCTGGGCTCAGTAATTCAGCTCTGAAGAGGGGCCAGAAGCCAGAGCAGCCTGACCTCAGTGGACTGGTCAGCCTCTGCCTCCCCTACAGGAGTGCCCGGCCCCACAGTCAGGAGCCCTGGCCTGGAACATGCCTGGCACGTGCTAGCCTTGGGAGCTCATGAACTGTCTGGTGAATTAATTTTGAAGAGAGTGTGGGTGAAAGTTTTTTAAATTAGAGGTTGTATCAACATGATTAACAATCCAGTGTGAAGGAGGACTCAGGTCATGCTCTCAAGAAGCCTATGTTCACTGAGCACAAAGATGCTAAGAAAGTGGTTCAGGGAAGAGTGGAGCTTCCCAGGTGAGGGCCCCAGGGACGACATTAAGGACAGGGAGGCACTGAGATGCCCCTGAAGGATGGGAATTGTTCTAACACGCAGGGATGGGGTGACGGGAGGTCCTCAGAACAGAAGGGTGAAGAGGCATTCACTCACTGACTCATTCAAACTGCGGGCTGACGTTTCTTGAGCCCCTGCTGGGCACTGGGGGAACAGACATGACAAGGTGTGTCCCTGCCCTCAAGGAAACCACCACAGCAATTCCATCACTGCCTCAGTGGGGGCGCCAGCCAGTCTTCATCAAGAAGGCAGTTTCTCAGCCTAGACTGGGGGTGACTTGGTTAGCAAGGGGAGTACATGCCATGTGTAAAAGTGGGGGAGTCTGGGGCCCACTGGCAGAGGATTATTTTTCTGTAGGTAATGGGGAGCCATGGAAGGCTTTTGAGCAAGGGAGTCCACATTTTCAGCAAGGTCCTTTGGAAATAGCCCTGGCTGTCACAAAGAGGCCAGGCTAGAGGCTGGGAAGTAAGGGAGGGGAGGGACATAAAAGTCCACCTGGGGTATGGTGGGGCCAGGCTGAACAGGGAGGAGGGGTGGGTTGGAAGTGGCAGGGAATGAGACAGGAAAAGTGGGTAAAGCAACTGGCTTGAGGAAAAAAGGCATGAACTCCAGGCTATCCTCTTGCCTGGAGAATCCCAGGGATGGGGGAGCCTGGTGGGCTGCCATCTATGGGGTTGCACAGAGTCAGACACGACTGAAGCGACTTAGCAGCAGCAGCCAGGCTATCAGAGGACAGAAGTGAGGAGGAGGACTTCACAACATTTCAAGCAGGAGGGATATCTTGGAGGTTTAAGGGAGCCCCCACCCTGTGCAAAACTTCTTCCTGCAATAGCTGCTCAGAGAACTTCAGTGAAGGGATGCTCCCTCCCCATCACTAGCCTGTCCTATGGGAGAACAGCTCTAGCAGCTATGGAAAAGGGCTTCTGGAGTCCTGTTTAAATAGAAAGTAGGTCAATGGATGGGTGAATGGATGGATAGATGGATGAATAGATGCAAGAACACACAAACACTGAGGCAGAGGGTGAAATGACCACATCGTGATGTCCCCCATGCCAACCCTCGTAGCTCCAGTCCTGATCTTCCTGATCTTTCCTGCCCTCTCCTGCAGGAAGCCTGCCCTTCCTTCCTACCCAGGCAGCTTTCCTCTCCATCTCCCTGGTTCCCCTAGCTCAGACTCGTTGGGTCATATGTCACTCTAGGGCTGTAGCCTGGGAGCTGCAGGGGCAGGGACAGAGCTGAGGTTCATGTCCTCTGGTGTCCACATAGAACCCATCTCCAGGGGACCTCAGGATAGGAATGGTGGCAGGTAAGTAACCAGACTTGGTCCCCACTGCAGGCATCAGGGCACATTGCAGGCAGCCCTGAGCACCTGCCCGATGGACTTCCTCCTGTCCTTAGTCTTAAAGCCCCTCCTCTGGGGGGCGGGTCACCTGCTTCAAGCAGGTCCCAGCTGGGATCTCAGGTAGAGGCGTCTGCCATCACACTTTACAAAGCTGTAAAAGGGGCTAATGACCCCTTCCGCCGGCCCCCAGCTGACAGGAGGGGCCAAGGAATGCTGGCAGGGCTCAGCAGGTTCCACATGAAAGTGCACAGAAACCTGGGAGGAATTTTTATCCTCCTGGGGAGGTGGGGGGAAGGGAGGAATGTCACTTGGAAACCATCCACCCTTTCCTCCCCTCTCAGGAATTCTCAGCCTCGAAAAATTAGGAAATCTAGACACCCCCCCAAAAAACCAACCATGTCCTTTTTATAGACAGCCCCACATTTGATGGCCCCTCTTTTAAAATAGTCCTCTCTTGAGGACATTTACCCGTGTGCTTAAGCAGTGTTGCAAACTCTCCCCAATGCAATCCTCTGATTAGCCCTATGAACCTGGTATTCTGATTTCCTCATTTTACAGATGCCAACACTGAGGCATAGAGAAGTAATTTCCCCAAGGTCCCACAGCAAGTAAGCAACAGGATGTGAGCCTGCACCCTTATCCACTTTCCAAAAGGAATCATTTCTTTCTGATCCTGGAGGGAACTGGAACCCTAGCTGACAACAAGTGTGAGTAGAGAGGAAGCTGGATTCACAACTTGTCTGATTTCCTTCTGTAGCCCCACACCCTGGGCTGGGAGAAATGGCCTCATTTCTTACAGGCAGAGCCCGAGGCCCCTCCTTCTCGGCCAGTTGAGAGGAGGTCAAAAGGCAGACTGCCCTTCCATCCACCTGGACTCCAATTAGGGGAGACAACACACACCCAGCAAAGGGAGTCATAAGGAGGCTAAGAGGATCCTGGATACAAATCTTGCCTCCACTGCTCACAGCTGTGTGGTCTTCAAACACTGTTTCACCTTCCTGAGCCTTAGTTTCCTCATCTGTGCAAGGAAGAAAGTAACAGGACCTATTTCGTCGGACAGTTATAGGATTAAACACGTCATCTGCTCAAATGTTTAGCCCTGTGCCTAAAATGTAGGAGGCCCTAGGTCAAGGTCAGCCAGCAGAAAAGCTGCAATATCCAGAAGAAGAGGGAAGTGGCCTGCACTGGGGGGTGCTTTGTGCCCTGCCTCCCAGGAGGGACCTAGTCACCACTGCAGTTCCTTCATGGGCAAACCCGTGGACCAGGGGCAGGGGGAGTGGAGTTGGAGGGAAGCAACATGCACCAGCTAGGCACAGACCCCCAGCACCTTGAAGCCAGAAGAGAACCAGACCAACCAGCAGGCAGACTTTTTCCTCAGTGTCACTTTGAGTAAGTGCCTGCACCTGCCAGTGCATCCCCCTCTGAAAAGTGAGGGTGTTCCCACTGGCCCAGAGGCTAGCACTGGGTGTTGATTTTCTCTCCTTTATCCGTCCTTCTCTGGAGAAGGAAATGGCAGCCCACTCCAGTGTTCTTGCCTGGAGAATCCCAGGGATGGGGGAGCCTGGTGGGCTGCCTTCTATGGGGTCGCACAGAGTCGGACACGACTGAAGCGACTTAGCAGCAGCAGCAGCAGCATCCATCCTTCTCAGATGCCTGCAAAGGCAGCCCTGTCTCCTTAGTGGGGAGGGGAGAGGTCTGTAGGTGCCATACCCTTGGGGAAACAAAGACAGCCTTCTCCTAGGAGAAGAGCACGTGTTTGCCTCCAGCTCTTTGCTGTTAATCAGCCTTGGGGGAGATCAACAGAGGCCCTTCCCCAAAGGGTTCAGCCTGTGAGTGACTGAAAGTGGCCTCCAGCCTGGAGCAGAGGGCTAAATAGCTAGGGGAGGGGGCGAGAAACAGGAGGCTTTCTCAGAGGGCCATGTGGCACAGGCTTATCTGCCCCCTGGGGTCTGAGTCCGTGGCCTGGTGGAGGAAGGGAATGCAGCCAGACCTGACTCCCTTCCTCTGTCCTGTCCCTCTGGGTCCCTCCAATTCTCTGTTCTCAGACAAGGTCATATCCCTCTGAGTGCCCACCCTGCTGTCTGGAATGGCCATACCTCCTAAACATCTTGAAATACACTCTTCCCCTCCTCCCCCTCTTCCTTCTCTTGCCCATCCTCCTCCTCTAGGAAGCTTTCCAGGACCCAGAAGAGGACAGAGGACTGTTGTCTTCTCAGGTCTCCGGCCAGGATCCACCCCTCCCACCTGCTGCTTCCCCAACAAAGATGCTGAGTCATGAGTTGATGTTGAATTTGGTGATTGGCTGAGTTCTGGACTCTGTGAGAGCAGGGTTTAGAGTCACAAAAGCTGCAATGAAGCAGGTAAATGAGCAGGCTCTGAAGTCGGACAGATCCAGGCTGAGCTGCCTGTCCCAGGGCTCTTGGGGATGAGCAAACTCGCCCTCTCTGTGCCTCAGTTCTCTCACTGTGGAGCAGTACATGAGATCATGCATGAAAAATTTTATAACAGTGACTGGCACTATTATTGTGATGGCAGTTATTCCAATCACAATATCTCAGGACCACATCAGCTCAGGAACAGTGACAGATTTTATTTTCTTGGGCTCCAAAATCACTGCGGACAGTGACTGCAACCATGAAATTAAAAGACGCTTGCTCCTGGAAGAAAAGCTATGACAAACCTAGACAGTGTACTAAAAAGCAGAGTCATCACTACTGGCAAAGGTCTGTATAGTCAAAGTTATGGTTTTTCCAGTAGTCATGTATGGGTGTGAGAGCTGGACAATAAGTAAAAAAGGCTGAGTGCCGAAGAATTGATGCTTTCGAACTGTGGTGCTGGAGAAGACTCTTGAGAGTCCCTCAGACTGCAAGGAGATCCAACCAGTCAGTCCTAAAGGAAATCAGTCCTGAATATTCATTGAAGAACAGATGCTGAAACTGAAGTTCCAATACTTAGGCCACCTGATGCAAAGAACCGACTCATTGGAAAATACCCTGATGCTGGGAAAGATTGAAGGCAGGAGGCAAAGGGGACAATAGAGGATGAGTTGGTTGGATGGTAACACCGACTCAAGGGACATGAGTTTGAGCAAGCTCAGGGAGATAGTGAAGAACAGGGGAGCCTGGCGTGCTGCATTCCATGGTGTCACACAGAGTCAGACAGGACTGAGCAACAAGGATCATAGGACCACAGAGACTTAGGTCAGAGGGAGGCTTGGGCGCTCACTTCAGCAACACATATATTAATACGGATACGATACAAAGAAGATTAGCATGGCCCCTGTGCAAGGATTACATGCAAATTTGTGAAGCGTTCCATATTTTTTCATTGAAAAAGACACACACATATACCCCAATGTTCATTGCAGCACTCTTTACAATAACTAGGACATGGAAGCAACTTAGATGTCCATCAACAGATAAATGAATAAAGAAGCTCTGGTACATATATACAATGGAATATTACTCAGCCATAAAAAGGAACACATTTGAGTCAGTTCTAATGAGGTGGATGAACCGAGAGCCTATTATACAGAGTGAAGAAAGTCAGAAAAAAAAACACCAAGCATCATATACTAACACATAAATACGGAATCTAGAAAGATGGTACTGATGATCCTATTTGCAGGGCAGCAATGGAGAAGCAGGCATAGAGAACAGACTCGTGGACACAGCAGGGGAAGGAGAGAGAGGACAGCATGCAAACATATACACTGCTGCTGCTGCTGCTAAGTCACTTCAGTCGTGTCCGACTCTGTGTGACCCCATAGACGGAAGCCCACCAGGCTCCCCTGTCCCTGGGATTCTCCAGGCAAGAACACTGGAGTGGGTTGCCATTTCCTTCTCCAATGTGTGAAAGTGAAAAGGGAAAGTGAAGTCGCTCAATTGTGTCCGACCCTTAGCGACCCCACGGACTGCAGCCTACCAGGCTCCTCCATCCATGGGATTTTCCAGGCAAGAGTACTGGAGTGGCTTGCCATTTCCTTCTCCTTCCTTCTTTTTTTAAAATTAATTTATTTTTTATGGAAGGATAAGTGCTTTACAATATTTTGTTGGTTTCTGCCATACATCAACATGCCTCAGCAATACATATACCTATGTCCCCTCCTTCTTGAACCTCCCTCCCACCTTCAACCCCTCTAGGTTGTCACAGACTCCCCTTTGAGTTCCCTGAGTCATAGGGACAGATTCCTTTGCTTTTCCATCAATGTCCTATACATAGAAGGTCTTGATATTTGTTGAATGACTTTTTTAGGACATAATGTTTTTGTAAAGAATTCTATGAGGAATATTTTAATAAAGCAATCAAAATTTTTAAAAAACTAAATAAAAAATAAAGAAGAAGCCTTGGAGGTCATGTGGGGCAATTCACCTTCTGGGTCCCTTCCCCCAGCCTACCTTTCTGGAAACATCAGACCTGCAGTCTGGAGATAGAAGTCTCCTCTGTAATGGTCACACCCGTGGCAGCTTCCCACGGGTACTTTGATGACAGGGGTGACCCAGGTGGATGAGCAAGCCTCTTCCTGTCCTGCTCCCTCTCCCAAAAGTTCCATCCCTGGCCCCAAGGAAGTGTTTGAACCAGGAGGATCACCCCCAACTCCATGCTGAGCCTGTCAGCTGGGGCTCAGGCCCCAGCCTCAGCCTCAGGACCCTCCTGCTCAAAGCTCATGATCTCTAGGACTCTGGGGCTGGGCAGAGTGGGCAAAGATAAAACCCAACACTGCCTCTTTCAGACCTAGCCCATGATGGGGCTGCAGGCCAAGAACTATGAGTACCTGGCTCTCTCCTTCCCAATTCTGGCCCAACCTGCAAGAACTGGGCTTGGGAAAAGCTTGTTCAGGATCTGGGAAGTAGGCACTGTATGCAGAAGACAGTCTGAGCTCTAAGGAGGTGGAGGCATGGCAGTGGGCAGTCTGCAGAGGGATGGGGAGGGAAAGGGCAGGAGAGACAACCCCAGAGGGTTTCTGATGGAGCCCTCAGCCTGAATGAGGTTGGAGGCCTGCTGGTATCTGGCTGCTAGTGCAGAGTGTGGGGTCCAGGAAGCCTCCAGTCCTGCCCCTGGGAGAGGTTGTGTCTGGTGGATCCCAGGCTTGGAGGTCAGGGACACTCCTTGAGTCTTGCCAGCTCTCCAGACAGGTGTGGCCCAGCCCTAACCAGTGAGGTCACTCTGGGCCATCACCACCCTTGGTGGGCTCCTTTGTTCTTTTCCTACAGCATTCCTGCCCTGTGCCCCACTGGCACAAGCCTGGGACGTGCCAGGGGGTCAGTGAGCTGGGTGGGTTTAGCAGCTGCTTGGGCCAGGGGAAGAGGTGAAAGGGGTCAGGCAGAGTTGGCAAGCTGCACCCCCAGTCTGTGCCTCAAAGGCCACTTGTAGATCTCATCCCATTTGCCAGACCCAAGCCCTTGCCTGTAGGCGTTTGAGGGGCTTTGGGCTCTGGAGGAGGCGTTGGGCCCCCGAGGAGGTGTCCTAGAGGATGGGGAAAGAAGCTCCTCTGGTGGAAACAGCTGGTGCAGCCCATCGGCCCTCCTTCCCCACTAGGCCTCACCCTCTTCTCTCCTTCCCTTCCAGAGCTGCTCCTCAACTTCCTCTTCGGGAGCCCTTACAGATTCCTCCCCACTCTGGCCAGGCTCAGATCTCCATCTTGCCCCAAGTGTCAGGTACCTGGAACTGTGGGCTTTGGCCCTACCCCTGGCTGCTTACTAAGGACCTCCAGGAAGTAAAGCAGAAACATGCAGCTCTGCCAGGTGTGGAACAACTGGGTACGTCCCTGGGCACCAGACCTGCCAAACAACCTGCCACTGCTGCTGCTGGAAGCAAAGGAAACAACAAGCCAAGCTCCCTGCACCTGGTGCCCAGAGCCAGGGATGATCCTCTGGGTGCCCAGAGCTGTCAGGAAAAAGAAGAGTGAAGGGCCAAGGGGAGCACACCCCTAGGGGCAACAGGCATTCCTTCTCAACCATTGGACTGGGCCAGGCTCTGCCACCAATCTGCCATCCCGGGAGACATGCCACCCACCAATGGAGCAAACAGTCACTCACCCTAAGCCACTTCTTCAACTGCAGCTCACAGGCAGGACAAGTTCATCTTATAGAGAGCCTCCTTCCTGGCTCTTGCCTCTCCTTATCTTATCCCCAGGAGCAGAGACACCCTCTCCTTTTTCCAGTACTGCTCCCTTCACTCCTTCCTAGCCCTGCTTGCTCCACATTCCCCTCCTCCAAGAAGTCCACCATGGTTTCTCCCCTGCTCCAAGCTGTTGGCTACTTAACTCCTCCCCCATCCCATCCCCAGCCCAAGTACCCCTGTGTACAAAGGCTAGCTCACATGGAAGAGTTGGGCGGGGGTGGCGGGGAATTATTCTTGGTATTTATTATTACTCAGGGGCTTCACTGGTAGCTCAGCTGGTAAAGAATCCACCTGCAACACAGGAGTCCCCAGTTTGATTCCCGAGTTGGGAAAATCCCTTGGAGAAGGGATAGGCTACCCACCTCTGTATTCATGAGCTTCCCTGGTGGCTCAGACTGTAAAGAATCCACCTGCAATGTGGGAGACCTGGGTTCAATCCCTGGATTAATTAGGAAGATCACCTGGAGAAGGGCATGGCAACCCACTTCAGTATTTTTTTTAAATTTATTTTATTGGAGGCAAATTACCTTACATTAATCTATTGGTTGGTTTTCCATACATTGACACGAATCCGCCCCGGGTGTACATGTGTTCCCTTTCTTGAACCCCCCTCCCACCTCCCTCTTCCCCATATCCTCCCTCCGGGTCATCCTCGTGCACCAGCCCCAAGCATCCTGTATCATGCGTCGAACCTGGACTGGTGATTCATTTCACATATGATAATATACATGCTACAATGCCGTTCTCCCCAATGATCTCACCTTCACCAGTATTCTTGCCGGGAGAATTCCCATGGACAAAGGAGCCTGGTGGGCTACAGTCCATAGGGTCCCAAAGAGTCGCAAAAACACAGCTGAGCGAATAAGCACAGAACACAGCATTATTCCTCGGACGTTTTACAGTTTTCCTAACACTTTCCCTGACAACTGACTCAAATCATCTTTAACATTACTAAGGTAGACAGAAAGGGCTAAGTATCTATCTTTCTATAGAGGACCCTGGGGCCCAAAGAAAGAGGAGATTTGACCAAGATCACGGAACCTATTAGAGGACTCAACCCAGGTCTCCTGACCCTCCGGGAGGCCCCCCGCGGGGACTGGCACCGCTTGTTAGTCTGGGAGGGCCTCCTGGAGGAGGTGTTCTGCGCGCTGCCTCAGGAGGGAAGGCAGAGACCCAGGTAGAGAAGCGGCGCGGGCCTCGGTGGGCTGGGCGGCGTGGGAACCGGCCAGGCTGGAGCGAGGGGAGGGGGCGCCGCGCTCACCGCAAGGTTCCGCCCCTCGGCGGGCGCAGACAAAGGGGTCGCTGTGCCCAGTCGCCCCCTCCCCTTGCTCGGCGCCCCGCGCACGCCCCCTCTCCCCAAAGCTGCTTTCAATTTAAACGCCTCCAACCAGCGGGCGCTGCCCCGGGGGGCGCGACCGCAGCGCCGAGCGCCCCTGTAATTTCCGCGGGGAGCTGACCGGCTCAAACACGGCCCCGCGGTGCCCCGACCGCAGGCCCCGAGACCGGAGACGGCGCCCAGACGGCCTTGCCCGGGTCGTGGGAGCGCCGCTGGGGCGGCCTCCTCCGAGGGCCCGGCCGGGCCCCGCCGCCTCCTCCACGCAGCCCAATGCCACCAGGAAGCCTGCGCGCCTTCCCCCATCACTGCTGCCTCGAAGTCCCTCGCATCTCTAAAATCCCAACTCCCTTTAGGGGAGGAAACCGGTTCAGGAGTACCCATTCTGAAGGAGTACCCCCCTTCAGACTAGAGGCTCCCTGAGGGCAGGGGTTATTTCTTTTCAGACTAGGGGCTTGTAAGGGAAGGTATTGGGTCAATGCGTCCCCCCCAGACTGGGGAGATCTTGGACGGCAAGGGTTTGGGGTCTCCCTAAAAGACAGGGAGTCAGTGAAAGAATGTCTGTAAAGCATGGAAGCCTGGTGCTCAGACCTAGAGTAAATTTTTGTGCTTTGCTTGTTAGTTAATACTACTACTAGTTACCGTTTCCCCAAAGCTGGGGCCCCAGGAAGCAGGCATGGCCCACCTTTCGTCCCTTTCCCCCAGTCCACAAGTGCCTACCCAGAACAGTCAGGAAAGAGGACACTTCTCATGCTGCCCCCTCCCCAGGGACCTCTTTGGAAGATGAGTCTAAGTGATCTGAGCTGGAGTTCCTATTTGCCTGCTGAGGAAGTGGAAGGGAGGGCCCTGCCCCCAGGTTAAAGAGGAGGGGACCCCAGCCTTTGGGCCTCCAGGGAAGAACCCAGCATGGATTGTCTCAAAGGGGTAGATGGGTAAGAGCCACGGACTTGGGGAATCTATCTGCAGATCCTCACCTTAGCACAGATCAGGCAGAAAGGCCAGCTGGACACCAGGAAGAACTTTTGAGACCTGGCAGGGAACTCTGGGGGCTTCTCCAGGTAGGGCTTTGTGTTGGGATGGTGGACATGCCTGCCAAAGCTCCCTTCTGGCCTGAAGGGAGCTTTGTATTCTGTTTCCTGCTCCCCTCGGCCTGGGAGCTCTGCCCACCCACCCTCCTTTCTGAGAATTCTGGAGGGAGCATTTTGAGTTAATACATATAAGTGAATTGTCTCAAGTGCCTAATGTCCCTGGATCACTGCTACTCTCAGTAGATGGGGCTCCACTGGAATTTTCCAGATCATGGTGTATGTGTGTGTGTGAGAGAGAGAGAGAGAGAGTGCATGTGGTGTGTTGAAGGAGCACAGCTGGGGGCCCTGCTTGCCCTGAATGCTCTGCTCCACCTTGTCCCCTCCCCCGTGTCCCAAACACCCCTCTCTTTCCAGCCTGGCTTTTGTGGTGAAGCTAATCAGAAGTAATTATGGGGAAGGAGGGGTCCTTAGAGGGACCCCACAGAGACCACCTCATCCGCCCTGGCCCAGCCGTGGTGGCCCTGGCCCCCGGGGCCTAGGCCTCGCTCAGCTCCTCCTGGTGAGAGTGAAGCCAGCAATGCCACCCCTGCCCGCGGCTCCCCTCTCTCCCTGCTGACCCAGCCTGCAGCCACAGGTAAGCTCACTCATCTGGGTTCCCCTCAGCTGGCCCCCAGTTTTTCCATCCTCATTCGTTCATCCCACATTCACTGGGTACCTTCTCTGAGCCAGGGCCCATGCTGGGCACTGAAGTGACTGGTGCCTGCCCTGGGACATGGGTCAGCGTAGACACTGCGGAGGAGAAGGCAGAGGGCCCCCTCCAGAGGCACAGGCAATTCAGGGAGGCCCTCCCCTCCCCACCACCTTGCTGGTGCTGAGGGGGCTTGGGGGACAGAGACCATCAGCTCCAGAAGCTGTGAGGACTTCCTGACTCTGCACTCCTAACCTGGCAGGCCACCCAGTCCTGCCTCCCACCCAGTGTTGACAGATGTCAGGCCAGCCCAGCTCTGTCTTCCCGCCCTGCCCCTGCCCTCCTCTGGCAGCCTCTTCCAACTACCTCTGTTCTCCCTGCTTCTTTGCTCAGCGGTCCCTCAGCACGTGTGGAGACCCTCAGTCAGCACACGTGGGGTTCAGAGCCTTAGACACCTCAGAGAACAGCTGTCCTCTCTATTTCCCACACGCAGAAACTGAGGCCAGGGCGGGTGGCGGGGCGAGTGCAGGCAGTCAGCGCAGCAGAACTGAATCCTGGACTTCTGACTCCTGGTCCAGTGCTCTTCCTGGGGAGTCCTTCTTGACCTGCACCTGAGGGCAGTTTGGGTCTGCTCCTTCCTCCATCCCTTTACCGTGCCCAGGAGAACTGAGGAGCAAAGAGGGTCTCCACCATCTTGCCTCCTGCCCTGCCCCAGTAGCCTGGGCCCCGAAGATGGGTGGTGGGGTGGGAAGGACCAGAGTGCGGCTCAGTTGAGGGTCTCTAATTTGCTCCTGCCCCTTGATGTCCAGAAGAAAACAGGCCTTCTGTGCCCAAGAGACTTCCAAGCAGAAGTGGAGGTCAATGGCCCCCCCACTCGCCCCGGAGGTGCCAAGGTGGTAATTAGGCTTGGGGGTGGGCCCTGAAAGGATGGGGGTGGGGCAGCCATTATCCCCAGGAGCTGAGCTGGGCAGAGGAGCTGTGTGGTCTGGGCAAATGGGTGGTTTGTAGGTGGTCTGGGGAATGAATGAGTGAGTGTTTGGGAGGGAAGCTGGTGGGGGGGAGCAGAGAGAGGGGAGGGAGCAGGCGGAGGGTAGAGCAAAGCTGGGTCGTCTCTCCCTGGACTCGCTGGTCTGGACCCCCGCCCCTGTTCTGAGGCATCACCAAGGAGAGTCCCATGAGGCACCTGGGGGTCTCAGGGATGCTTGCCCTGGGCCTGCAGCAGTGGGCCGCCTGGGCTGCCACATGGGGTGGGGGTGTTGAGGAGAGGATGGGGTTGGGGAGGGGGCCTGGCGAGCTCTCTGCTGAGATCATGGTTCTAGGAAGCCACCGTCTCCCCACCTGCTCCCTCAGCTTCGGCGGGGAGAGGGGAGGAGGCTGGCGGAGGTGGTTCAATGCTGGGTCCCTGGCATGTGGGATAGTGCTGGCCTACCGCCCCTGTCCCCACTCCCAGCCCTTGTCTGATCCCTCTCACTGTAAGGAACAATTCCTTCCTGGACTGCAAAGGGCCCTCTGATTGAATCTATGCCCCTGTCTCAGCCTCACAGGAGCTGCACATCCACGAGATGACCTCTTCCACTAACCCTCAGGATCACCTGTCCACTGCTTCTCCACTCAGGCTGCATGCAGTAAACTATTAGCGACTTCACCACCCTGAGCTTTGATTTCCCTCCGTGTGAAATATAAGTAATACAGTATTCACTATGAGGATCAAAGAAGCCAGCCAGGGTCTTCATTCTTAAAATGGCAGTTGTGGCAATGATTAATGACTGACAAGATGTCTCTTGTGTCCAGAGGGTAATCCTCCTCCCAGGAATGGCTACCTGGAACCCAGGACCTGGCTGTGACCCGTGGCATAGGGACCAGGACTGTGACAGGCAGGCAGTGAGGTGAGCAGGTCATGGGGAAGGGGTGGGGTTACTGGACTGTCCAGTGGCACCTGCTGGGGCCTGGGGCACATTCCTCCTCCCCTGCTCTCCTCACCTGCCAGCTGCCACCTGTGATGTCAGCGCCACTGCTCACCTGGCTTCTGCAGCAAGAGAGTGCAGTGAGGCTAGCAGACACAGCTGCTCTGAGGGAAAGAATGAACTGAGGCAGCAGCCCCATCTGGACAGCCTGCTGGGGCACCTTAGTTGCCCGCCCTCCTAGAGGGCAACCCTCAGCACCCTGGGAGGACCCTCACGACAGGGCTGGATCTCCACTCTCAGACTGGTATCCCCCTGAGGCAGGGACTGGACCCTCACCATCAGAACAAAGGATTCGTGAAGGGGAGCTTACCCAAAGACCCTGGCCCATGGGGACTGGACTGGGATTTGATGGGCCAAGCCCCTCTCTGGGTTTAATAGTCTTACTGTACTCCTTGCTGCTGCTGCTGCTGCTAAGTTGCTTCAGTCGTGTCCAACTCTGTGCAACCCCACAGACGGCCTCCCACCAGGCTCCCCCATCCCTGGGGTTCTCCAGGCCAGAACACTGCAGTGGGTTGCCATTTCCTTCTCCAATGCACAAAAGTGAAAAGTGAAAGTGAAGTCGCTCAGTCGTGTCTGACTCTTAGCGACCTTATGGACTACAGCCTACCAGGCTCCTCCATCCATGGGATTTTCCAGACAAGAGTACCGGAGTGGGGTGCCATTGCCTTTTCCGACTGCACTCCTTATTCACATCCAAAATTCTCCATTGCTGGGAAAGTCTGCAGCAAAGCCAGAAAGAACTAGAAAATCTAGGAGACTGTCTGCTGCCCTGTGATCTGGAAGTGGCTGAGGTCAGGGGGAAGGACAGGGCCTGTGGAGAAGCAGACTCTACATTAGGGTCATTCCCAAGCCAGTCTCCCTCCTCCTTTCCCTCCTCGAAGCCAGCCAGGCTAATCCCGCCTCTCCCTCTGTGCTCTGTCCCCACTGAGCTAGAGCTGGAAGGGACTGGTTGGCTTTAGTGGTGGGGGTGCAACCAAGGGAAAGAAGGAAACTTTATCCCCCAGACCTGCAGTCAGGCCAACACAGCAGCCTCTGGGGGCTGCTCCTGGGTGGCTGAGCCCTTGAGGATGGGAAAGCCCAGATTCGGAGCCAATGATGCTCGTACCTTCAGATGTCAGCACCCACTCTCCCAGGAGGAAAGAGAGCCCCTTTCCCACCATTCCCTACTCACTCCAAATATGGATCATCTGGGCTTGGGGGATGAAGGAGGAGGGGAGCTGCCCTAAATGCGATGCTCTTTCCGAGGAACTGGGAGGATCCCGAGGCATGGTGGGAAGTATCAGTTGAGAGTCATGTAGACAGAGAGAGGATAGAGCTTTGGAGAGAGGCTCCGGACTAGAAGACCATCTTGCCCATGCCTCCCTTCCACGCCAATCCTTGCTCAATACCCCTCCGAGAATGTCTCCTGTTTTCAGGTCTGCCTCGATGTGCATGGTGGAGAAGGAAATGGCAAACCCACTCCGGTATTCTTGTCCGGATAATTCCATGGGCAGAGGAGCTTGATGGGCTACACTCCATGGGGTTGCAAAGAGTCAGACACGACTGAGCGACTAACACACACACACACACGCCATGTGCATGCAATGCAGAAGTCTCCGCAGCCTCACCTCAAAAATCAAAACACATTCATTAAAGGCCTACTGTGTTCCAGACCCTCTTTGTGCTGAAGGGTGGTGTTCTAAGCATGAATGAGCAATACTCCCCTCCCTCACTAGCTCACAGTCTAGGGGCTGTAACACACAAGGCAGATTCCAGTTCAAGACAGAATGAAATACATGCTAGGCAGAGACGCCAAGAGATCTGGGTGTACAGACAGGGAAATTCATCCTGACAAAAGATCAAAGATAACCTTCCCAAGCATCCAAAGGTAATGTAGAAAGTAATTCGGATCCAATACCCTGAAGTGCCTCTTCTGCCTAGAAGCCTTCTTTGAGTCCCCAGTCTAAATCTGTCCCACCCCATTATAAGTTCTCCTTGAGTTCCTAAAGATACCCTGAACTTATCACAGTTTGTAAGGATATGTTTATTTATGGGATTATGTGATTAATTCTTCTCCCCCACAGCACCGTAAGTGCCAGGAACAAGCTTGTCTGTGAGCCAAGGTGGTGGGCCATGAAAGCATGCAGCATGGCTAGGGTGAAACAAGCCACTAGATGTGGCTGGAGTTAAGGGGGTGAAGTGCATAGTGGCGGCCCAGACTGGCAGGGGAAATTGGCACCCGATCAGGGCAGGCTGTAAATGCCAGGCAACATTGGGACTTTATCCTGCTGGCAGTGGGGAGCCATCAAAGGTTTTTGAGCATGAGAGTGGCATGTTCCAACCTGTGTTCTGAGATTCCAGGATCCCTTAGTACAGTGCGGAGGAGGGGTGGGGGGTTGAGGTGTGCCCCCCTGGAGCCAGGGGAACCAGCCTTTGTTGCAATAGTCTCAGGGACTGGTTTTAAAAGGCCTCAGTTTTGCATCTGGAGCAATCAAAGTGGAAAGAAAAGTGGGCAAGTTTGAACTACTAATCCTACAGAAAGGATGGGGTTTGGTGACAGTTGGATGGTAAAAGGAGTGGACATTAAGGATGACTTGCAAATTCTAGTCATACTGCTTTGGAGATGGTGATGCGTTCGAGCTGGATAAGGCATACCCAAGGTAGCAGTTGTTGAGAAAGATGAGCTATATTTGAAAGATTGAAGGCAGGAGGAGAAGGGGACAACAGAGGATGAGATGGCTGGATGGCATCATTGACTCAATGGACATGAGTTTGAATAGCCTCCAGGAGTTGGTGATGGATAGGAAGCCTGGTGTGCTACAGTCCATGGGGTTGCAAATAGTTGGACATGACTGAGTGACTGAACTGAACTGAACTGAGCTATATTTGGACATACTCCTGATATCCACTGTCCATTCTCCTACTGTAGCCAAAGTCAGTGTTTTCTTACCCCTCCACACAGGCTTCAGGGTGGCATAACTTCCCCCAGGGTGGTGATGCTCATAGATATCAGGGGGGAAGGTGGGGGTGGGCAGGTAGGAGTTGGAACTGAGTATTGGTCCTTCTCTCTTCCTGTCCTTGCTTGACACTGCCTTTTGACTGAACCTCTGGCTTCCTGCTCCTCTTGGCATTCCCACCCCTCCAAAAGGAACTTTCCAGGGAGGCTGGATAAGATGGGGAAGAGATCAGGACTCTGAGACAAGTTTAGCTCCTGGAGCTTTGCCCTCCTCACCCCTGCCCACTAGATACCCCTGTGCACACCTGGATTCTTGGAACTCTTAGCAGAAGAGATAAGAGAAGGGTCTGAGAAAAACATAGGGCTGTGGGGCGGCACTGGGTCCAGCCATATTCAGAGTATTAAGAGGGAGTGTGGGCCCCAGACATGGACCCTGAACGATAAACTCAAGGTTGAACTTGCAATCCTCTATGGAGGGCTCAGGAGTCAGTTATCAGACCCTGGAAGCAGGAGCCCAGACCTCAGGACATCCCAATATGCCCCAGGGTGAGTCCTGGACAGAGAGCAAATGCCTGGCTGGCAAGACCCCCGATGAAAAGAGATGCATTCTGCATCACCCACACCTAGACCTCACAGCTTTCCAAACTGCATTCCCTGGAATCCTCCCTAGGTGTTTCCATCAGATGGGTGGAAGGGAAAGGGGACTTCACCCTCTACTCCAACCAGAAACTCTCCACTTTGTTTGATGTATATACTAGGCATCTGCCTGAGACTCCTGCCTGGGGGGTGTGGGAGGGGAGGGGCGGAAATGTAGGTTGCTACTGAAACATAAAAATACATAATCCCACATTTTAAATTACTGACCTAATTCTATACATTGCAGAAACTCAGTTTTAGAGCCCACTTTTCCTGACTCTAACAGCTGAGCTGATCCTCTTAGAGCTTCGGATGTCTGCACAGCATGAATATATGGATTTCTGGACTCTCGGTCCAGTGCTCAGAGCTTCAAGGGACTTTCCAGGAGAGGGCACAGCATCATGGGAGGTTGGCCCGCCCCGCGGAGAGCCTTGCGGGGGAGGCGGCATCATCTGTCACAGGAGACCTGGCTCTCAGCTGTGTCAGCCGTAGGACCGAAGGGGCCTGAGGCCAGCGGGGTGGAGGTGGGGGACCCCCCCCCCCGCCAGCGCCCAGACGCCCACTCAGCCGGCGCGCCCAGCCTCCCGCCCAACCGCCGCTCCAGCATCCCGCCCCTCTGCCCCTCGTGGCTGGCGACCACCCGGCAGCTGGCGGCAGCGAAGGGGTGCGGCCAAGAAAGGGTTAATCTGTGGAGCCTTTCATCAGCAGCTTGGCGGGCTCCCAAGGCCCACAGGCTGGGTACCTGGGCGCCTACCTCCGTCGGTGGGGCGGAGACGTGACCACAGGGCAGCCCTGCCGTCTGCATTCCTCCCGCGTGAGTGCGTGAGTGACAGCCGCCGCCGCGCCTGAGCCCCTCGCCGGCGCCCCGCCCTCCTGCCCAGCGCGGGGCAGAGGCGGGGGCGGGCCCCAGGGGAGGGGCGGGGAGGGGAGGACACCCCCTCCACCTGCCATCCCCCAGCCCACCCCGACCCGCACGCACACCGCGCCCCCTCTGCTCTCCTCTTGCTGTGACCAGTGCTCTGGAGTGAGTCCCGGCGTGGGGAGAGACAGAAAACCCTGCTGGGACACAGCAGAGGAGCAAGGCACACGCTGTGTCATGAGGTCAGGCTTCAGGGATGGAGAGATGCCCTGGGCTTCCTGGAGGAAGGGTCAGGACCGGACAGGCACAGCCAAGTCCTAGGCCCGGGTCCCTGGGATTTCTACCTTTGTTCCCTGTATCCTTCTCCTGCTCCAGCTCTCCACATAGGTTTCAACCCTCCTATTACACAGTGGCCGCATGGGCCAGCCTCAGTTCCTCTTCCCTGAACTCAGGGCTCTTGCCTTTGATCTCCTCTTGGGGCCTGTTGGTGGAAACAGGAAGTTGCCTTTGGCTTGAAGCAAACTCAGACAGGGTGTAAACAGGCAAGGACCCCACCTGCAGGCTTCCCCAAGGTGGAGACCAAGTGTCAAGACAGCGAGGCGCGTCTTTGCTCTGACACAGAGGCAGAAATGCGCTCCCTTCACCCTAGGCCTGGGGTTCTCCACGAAGGCCAGATGGACTAGAGAGAGGCTTCGTAGATGCGTCCTCGTCTTCACGAAGAGCCTCTCCCTGAAGTGGGGCTCAGCCCAAGGCCCAGCACCCCTCCTCCAGACACATGGCACCACTCCTGGAGAGGAACTCCTCCCCCCCTGGTGGTATCTAGGGTTGCCCAGAAAAAGGAGCTGTGCAGCTCCCCAAACGCCTTAGTCGCCCCAGGGTCATCAGACCCAGGAAACTAGCAGAGACTCCTGAGAACTTTCCACATCCCTCTTCAAATTGGCACTTCAAGCACAGTTTGAAGTGCAAGCTCAGCCCTTGTCTCCGGCCTCTCTCTCTGTTTGGCTTCCAAGGGCCCTGGGCTTATGTGCAGAGAAGAGGGAGGGAGGGGTTTGGCGGGAAGAGGCATGTGGAGGGGAGATGGGTCAGGGCAGGGGCAGGTGGGGCCAGCCCCCGAGCAGCCCTGCTCCAGGACCATGGAAGCACTACTTTGTCCCCTAGCCTCCCTCACGCTCCAAGATTCTCAGCCATCTTCTTTACATCTTGGCTCCTTTCAGTTCTCTCTCAGGGAGGCCAGTTGCTGCTGAGCAGGTAGAAGTTGGTCTGATATCTAGATTTTCAGAAGTCTTCTCGGCCTTTGGAATCCTGCCAGGATGGCCTTCTCCCCCGTCTCTGTCCTCAGTTAATTATGTAATTAATGCCTGGGGAGTGGGGTTGAGGCTGCTTTCAGGGGAGGAGCAACTGACTCCCTGACTTGGGAAAGAAAGTGAGAATGAAAGTGTTAGTCCGACTCTCTGCGACCCCACCGACTGCAGCCCGTCAGGCTTCTCTGTCCATGGAATTCTCCAGGAAAGAATACTGGAGTGGGTAGCCATTCCCTTCTCCTGGGGATCTTCCCGACCCAGGAATCAAACCTGGGTCTCCCACATTGCAGGCAGATTCTTTACCATCTGAGCCACCAGGGAAGACCCCCACCCAACTTAGGGCAGAGGGCTTATTCCTGACCTCAAGAAAACAGCAGTCTTTGTCTGAACAGGAGATGGAGTAAGGAGGTGGAGGGGGGCAGATATCCAGGAGATCCTGCTTTGCACTGCCACAACTCCGCCCTGGGGCCAATGACTCCATCTCAGTTCTCCCATCTCTGAAATGGGATAATAACTCCAGAAACCACACACAGCGGCTGTTCTGAAGGTTCCTCTCTTAATTAGAGATGGGTGCTGGGTGGTCGGTGCCCTGGGAGAGCAGGCCAGCTTGGCTGCTGTGATCACACCCCAAGTCCATGGTCCTCAGCATGAATGAGATGAATCACTAAGTTACCCACTGCCTGCCCCAGTGGCCCCCCAAGTCAGGGTATCCTTCCAACACCCCAGGCACTACCTTTAAAAGAAAGCTGAGGAACCCACAAATAATAATAAGGCATAAGGCAAAATCAGGTAAGGACAAAATAAAGTCAAATGAGAAATCAGGCAGCAGATCTCAGAAGAACCAGCTCTCTGCCTGGTTGCTGGGGCTGATGCTTAGATAGCGTGACCAGCTGTCCCAGTCTGCCCAAGACTGTTCTGGCTTCAGCACAGAAAGACCACATCCCTAGAGACCTCTTAGTTTAGGAAAAACTGGGACAATTGATCACCCTTTTTCAGGGGGCTTTGGAGGTTGGAGAGATCACAGATGTCTGATTCCCTTTACTCCTCCTGGTTTTCTTTAGGTATCCATGTAGCAATAGAAAAATGCTGGAAGCCTGAGAAGCTTCCACCCCAAAACTATATGACATCACGATGGAAAGCAGTTCTCCCTAATGCTGTAGGCTAGGACCCCTTTCCCCAATCATCTCTATTCCAGGAGAATTCTCATCCAGGAACTGTGGTCCTGGGCCCCTTCATATACTTCAGGCAACAGCAGAACCCTGGTGCTCCCTGGCAACCAGGGAGAATCTTTGAGGAGACAAGCCCCAGGTTGCCATCTGGTGGTAATTCCCCAGGGAAGAGATTTGCCCAGGTGACCTCTAGGTCAGGCTCCTTTAAATAGCCCCAAATTGCCTTTGACACAGGCAACCTAGGGTCACTGCTGGGGGAGGAAGACCCAAGACTTTGAAGGCCACACCCCCAATGGTACTACCTTGAAACTGCTTCTAGGGGCAAGCCTTCCAGCTGTGCAACAGTCATCCACAGGTATTTCTGAGGGGCAGCTGCGGCAGCAGTCTCTGGGAGGGGCAGGGAAGGGGTGAAGGGAGTGGGAGCAGGCCCTCCCTTATACACTCCTAGCTGTTTTCTTTTAGGAAACACCAGACCCTGCCTCCCCCCCCAACACACACACATCCATGAATCTCTGTTGATCTCAAAGCATAGCCATCACTGTGTAAGATGAGGTACTAAGGGCCAAGGGAAACCTGGTGGAAAGCTTAGAGAATGCTGCTCCGCAGGCCCCACCCAGCTGTGCATCTACACACAAATAGGGCATACAGGTGCCTGGGTCCTGTTTGGAGCATGCCATCACCCATGGAAGCGGGTTAAGGGGGTGGTGGGCAGGCAGCCTGGCCTTGGGCCTCTCACTCAGAGCCAGGCCCCCCAGGCTGGCCAGGGAGCTGTCAAACCCCCCACTACAGAGACAAATGGAGCCGTCAGAGAAAATAGCTTCTAATGGGGAGCAGGAGCCAGCCTGGGCTGGGGGTGGGGGGAGGACTCTGCTGGCCAGATGTGAATTCTTCACTAATCACACCAAATTGGCCCAATTTGTTCACTGACACTTGGGGGACTGGCTTCATCTTTCTCCCACTGAGCAGTCTCCCTCCCTCCCGCATGGAAGTGCTTTTGCTCTAGGGATGAGGCTGGCCAGCTGACAGCAGGCTGGGGGAGAAGGGGATGAGGCCAGATTTACACACACCCCTCCCTGTGGGAGCCCAGAAGTTGGCTTGGGCCGGCCTCCCCTCCATCTCTGCCAATCCACGAGGCCCTGGGTGCTGAGGAGTTTAGGGACCCTGGGGAAGGGGGCAAGCAAGAAAAGGGGGTTAAGGCATCTGCTCCATGGGAAACAGGTATCATAGGCAGGAACTAGGGAATTGGAGATATTCTTGGGAAAAGCAGGGAGGGGTCTTCAGAAGGTCTAGGGCATCACTTCAAACAAGATGATGTCACTTCTTGGAGGCAGAAATGTTTCCCAGGTCCCATTAGGGCCACAGTGGTGGTGAGGGGAGGCAAAGGAGAGCCCTTGGCCCCTCTCTCCAGCCCTGAGGAAAACTGACCCCTTAAATGCGTCTGCCAAAAACCATGTCCTGAAGGTGGGACTAGCAAAGCTGCCAGTGAGACTCTGGGAAGAACTTCCTCACCTTCCACTTCACTTGGGCCTCTCTTTCTCCAAAGCAGATCAAGAGGCGACAATGAGATGGGCATCTACGGGGGTTTGGGGGCTCCAGGAGGTGGGATGGGGCAATGATGAGGAGTCAGCCAGGGCAGGGACAGAAATGGAGGCCCCAGCCTCTGGAACTCTCTCTTCTCTGCCCTACACCAGGAAAGGGAGCCATGCACGTGGCTCTGGGTGCTGTAGCCCGCCATCTAGGGTCCATCCTCCCCCTGTCCCCCTGACATCACCCCACCCCCACCCAAACAGCCACTGGGGCCCAGGAGTTCCAGTGGGCCCAGGCTAGGAAAGGTGGGAGTGAAGGGGAAAGCCTGTGTAGACCTGGACAGCAGGCTCAGGGCTGCTTGGGCAGGGAATTCTGACATTCTGTGGTCTAGAAAGGAAATTGTGCCAAGTCTTCCCCTTGGTTTCATGGAGTCCTCACTCTTGGGAAGGGGGATCCAGCTAGAAGAGGGCCAGAACAGGGCTAGAAACCTTGAGGCCTAAGACAGGGGTCTCCCATGCCCAGCCCAAGAGTAGTACAGCTGCTGGCCCATGCTTCCTGCCTGAGGGCTGGGGTGAAGGTGAAGGGCATCCAGGCACCCCAGCCCGGCTAGCTCTGGGGAAGAGGACAGCTCCCATTCCCAGGCCCCTTTCCTTCCTTTTGCTCTGGCCTCCTCTAGGCTAAGCAATTGCAGCCCCTGGGCATGGGCCTTAAGAACTTTCCTAGGTCACCTTTCACCCCAAATCCCAACGTTTCCAAGGCCCAATCCTGTTGTAATCAGTGCTACCCCCTTGAGGGGAATTCCACTCAGGAAACCAGAGGGGTGGGGCCATCCCTGCGGGGGAGATGGGCCACCGGGTTCTTGGAAGGCAGGGAGGTCACCTGGTATGATAACCTGTGGGACCAGGTGTGGCCTGCTCCTGCAGGAAAGAACAAGACAGAATTGGAAGAAGGGGGCTTAGGAGATAGACAAAGATAGCAGCCAAACCCTGTCGGTGAAGTCAGGGGGCATCCTGGGGAGAAAGGAGCACAGGACCAAACGGAGTCCACCCTGCTCCATCAGCAACTTAATTTTATTTGTCAATAATTTCTACTCCTCCCCACCTCACCTGCCTCCTTAGTTGTTCCCAGCTAAGTGGAGCGCCCCCTCCTGTCAGGGCTGTCAACCTGACTTCCAGAGAGCGGAGCCCGAACAGGAAGGGAGGAATACAGGAAAGTCCCTTGGTTTCTCGTAGAAACACTCTCTGCCTTCTGTTTTCTCACTCACACAGTTCCTATTTGACTTGTGGGCTTATCTTCCCTCAGACCAAGAGCTCTTGCTCCTACCCAAAGAGTCATCCTGACCCAGGTATGAATTCTAGTTCTGCTACTTGCTCTGTGACCATGATCTATTATTACATAACTTTGAGCTATTATGTAACCCCCTCAGAGACTCGGGATTCTCACCTGTGAAGCTGGAAACCTACCACAGAGGATTCTGTAAGGACTGTTGCAGATCACAGAAGCCTTTGGCTTTCTGGTCCCTGGCACACAGAGCTTCTGGGTGAGTATCCTTGGATGCATGGATGGATGGGCAGATGGACAGACTTCAAGAGCTCTCTGTTTACGTCTTTTGCTTGATTTCCTTACAGATTCGTGGGCACCATCTGGATTTCCGACAGGGATTAAGCTCTTGTGTGCCAGGGTCCTCAGCAATTAAATGGGTGGTAATGAGCCTCCCTGCCTCCTGGGGTTATTGTGAGGCTTGATGTGTAAGTCCAGGTAAAGACCAGCAGAACCTGGTACTTAGCAAGAGTTCAGTAGGTGTTGGTCCACTAAAGGCTATCTTGTCTCTTCCCCAACACAGAGCAGGGCCTTCCCTTCAGCCCATACCACTCTGTCTTTAAACAGCTAAGGAACAAGATGCCCCAGGACTCTTCTTCTTCCCTTTATCATCTTGTTGCCCCCACCCAGCCCAGTCCTCCCACCTTGGAGATCAGAAAATCCTCGCTTCATTAAACGCCTTCTCTCAGAAAAACTCTCCCCAAGACTGAAAAAACTCCAGACAAGTTCCACTTCCTCAGTGCCCTCCCTGCCCCACCCAGGACCCAGTTTGGGCCACCTGCCTTTCCCTCCCTCCCTGTCTCCAGGACAGATCCTTCCCATGTCCCTGCCCTGCTCTCAGCCAGTGACCTCCCTCTGAACCCTCCTCCCTGTTGCCCCTCTGCCTGGCACCTGGGCCTCCATCTCCCAGTGGCGGATGGTGGTTGTCTGTAGACTGAATCTGCAGCAGGTCTTGGGAGGAGCAAGGGGTGCCAGAACCAGCCCAGGCCGTCGGCTCAGGCCTCCTCTTGCTGAAACCTGCAACCTCCCAGCCCCTGTGGACACACACTCATCCCCTTCCACCGCCCCCAGGAAGTGAGCTCCAAACACCTTTGCCTTGAAACCAACAGTTGCACCTACCAGATCCTGTCCTGGGATGGTTCTGCCAGCTTGTCACCTCAGGTGGGGCCTGTGCCCTTTGCCTGGGCTCTGGTCCTGTCTAGACAGTCCTTCCTCGCTGTAACGGACTTGCCCCCATTCTGAAGTGGGCCCTATCGCAAATGACAGAGAGGAAATACGGTGGTTCTGGGCAAACAATATTTCTCAGAGTTCCCTGTGAGGGACCTGTAAGACCAGGGTCCACCGGCCAGTGGGAAGGCCATTCAGAGCAACTCACTCATAAATACTTTGATTTCTGGCCTCTGGTTTACTTGTAATAGACCGGTACATATGTACATACGCGTTTTACTCTATATTATGTCCAAGTTTGCTTTATTATAAAAAGCATGCTCCTGGGAATTCCTGGGTGGTCCAGTGGTTAGGACTCCACGCTCTCACTGCTGAGGATCCGGGGTTTCATCCCTGATTGAAGAACTAAAATCCCACAAGCTGTGTGGCCAATAAAAAGTAAAAAAAAAAAGGATGCTCTAAAATCTAAAATATATAGTTGAATTATTTTTTCTCCAAAAATCGTTAGGTCAAATAGACATATCAGAAAGACAGGCAATGTCTGGGTATCCCCTGGCACAGCCCATGTAGTACAGGGCATATCAGTGCCTCTGCCAGAGAAGCTCAGGCTGAGGGAACAGGGAGGAGGAGATTTGGATGAAGCTGGTGAACAAGCAGTCAGGGAATGTTGCAGGAAATTCTGGCACCTGATCCTTGAGGCTGAACAGAACATTATTTCTTTCCTTCCGTTGCTAAACTGACCTTATCTGAGACCAAGTTCTCCAGCCTTAAGTCTCAAACATGCCCCATTTATCTCAGATTTTTCTGCAATGGGATTTCCCCCAAGGCTCACCATCCCCAATTCCAGCCAAGCCAAATCCTTGCTCTGATCCAGAGAAGAGCCCTTGGCAGTTCCAGTTCTGGGGGAGCAGCAAAGCACATCCTTCCAATCCAGCACTTTCCCTGACACCCTCGCACACAACAGCGTTCTTCCTCTTCCAACACTCCACGCCTCAGTTTCCTTATCTGCAAACTGGTGGAGTTGAATTTTGCTCTCTGAGGATCTTCCTACAGCACAGATCTTAATCTCCTTATAGAAACTGTAGGCTTCACTAAAAAATCAGTCTCTTTACTTCAAAACTAGTATTCTTCCTTTCATTCCACTAACACCTATTGAGCCACTACCATATGCCTGGCTCCATGCAAGCTACCAGGGCGGCAGATAAAGCATGATTCCTGCCCACACAACACTCAAATGTGGGGATTAGCATGATGTTGGAGGCCTGCCTTTCTTTTTTCATCACCTAACGAATCTTAACGGAGAAGGCAATGGCAAGCCACTCCAGTACTATTGCCTAGAAAATCCCATGGATGGAGGAGCCTGGTAGGCTGCGGTCCGTGGGGTCGCTGGGGGTCGGACACGGCTGAGCGACTTCACTTTCACTTTTCACTTTCCACTTTCACACATTGGAGAAGGAAATGGCAACCCACTCCAGTGTTCTTGCCTGGAGAATCCCAGGGACGGGGGAGCCTGGTGGGCTTCCGTCTATGGGGTCACACAGAGTCGGACACGACTGAAGTGACTTAGCAGCAGCAGCAGCAACGAATCTTAAAGTACCAGAGCCTCAGGAAACCTAAGGTGGCGACCCAGCCCTGGTCCTGCCCCTGTAGAGTGAAGACCCCTCACTGCGGGACAGGAACGTGCAGTGAGTCAGCACTCAGGCTTCAGTGGAGGCAGCCTCGTTTGTACCTGGTCTCTTCACTCACTACTGAATCTCTCCAGACCTCAGTTTCCCCATGTAACCTGGACTGGATAATAGTATTCCCCTCAGACTCCTGACTCCAGCTGTGCCCCTCACTCCATTCAGCCACCTGCCACCCCTGCTCAGTCCCTGAGTCCTCTCTGCCCCCACACGCTGGCCTTCCTGCTGCACCACATGCCAAAGCCCAGCAAACACCCAACTCAGGGCCCTTAAACTTGCTGTTCCTCTTGCCTCCACTGCTGGGTCCCCGATATTCAAATGGCTGGCTCTCTCCAGGAGGCCCATCCCATCACTCCCTGTCCCCTCAGGTTGCTCCAGTTTTCTTCAGAGCACTTACCTGACATTATATATCTGCTTTCTCCCTTGTTTATTTTTTCCCCTCCCTCATTAGAATGTAAGTGCCAAGAGGGCAGAGTCTTTCATCTGACTTCTTGTTTTAATTCACTGTATCCCCAGCCTCAGAATCCAAAATAATGCCTGGCAGATAGTAGATGCTCAATAAATGTTTCCTTGAATGAATCTTGAATAAATGAATAGTGGAGGTGTGGGAAGTAAACCAAGGTAAAGCCGGTAAAGTGCTGCCCCATCTCTGGCCCAGGGTGAGCGATAATAGTGGAAACTGTTAATATTAAACACACAGCAACAGCCTGACTGAAAGGGACTGGAATTTCATGAGGAGAAAAACAAAATTCAGCCAAAATTACATGTATTACTTTATGCAATAAACACTTCTGTGGCCATTTTTGTCATCCATCTCGATTAGAAAATGGTTTACTCCCGACACTTCAAAAATTCAGCCTGCTCAGTAATCACTAATTCTTCATTTTCTTTAAGCACCTGTTATCCAACTTCTGAGGGTGCGATTTGGAAGAAATCAGCAAGATGCCTCTTCTATGGCCACCTGGGCCTGGGAGGGGGACTGACCCCCAGCCCCCGCCGCAGTGTGCTAAGTGATCACAGAGCTGGGACGGCGGTCACCATGACCAAACGGAGCCATTTCTCTTCCTGGCTGGGGCCCTGAATAAAGAAAGGGCCATGGAAGAGGCCCCATGAGGGGTCTCCTGCCTCTCATTGGGAGTCCCCACTGCCCCTCCCAGCCTGGAGTCCCCTCAACCTGGAGCTCTGGAAAGGAGGATGCCACACCCCCTCCCTCCCCTCCATGCTGAGAAGCCCATCACCACCAACCCCACATGAGGCCTTTCTTTGTCTTGGCCATTGAGGACAGAAGGGGAAGCACCTGCTTCCAATGTCTGTATGACCTGGAGATAAACGGGTCCCCACGGTCCTCCCCACTCTCACAATGGCCCCGAGTGGGCTAAAGCTTGAAGGTGACAATCCCTGACCAGTTTGAAGGGAGAGACAGGTCCCAGCCCTTCACGGCTCTACCATAAATTCACCACTTACTGGGCCAGGCTCATCTACTACCCGAATGTGGCAGGTGGGGTTAATAGCCCTATTTTGGCTGAGCAAACAGCCTCGGAGAGGTCAGGCGAGTCGCCCAAGGACAGAACCAAAGCCAAGTCCCTGTGACTAGGGCTGAACGTGAGGCGCTTCCATTACTGAAGCGTAGGCCCCAGGAGAGGAGGGGCAGCCTTCTGGGCAGGCTTGGAGGAGGAGGAGAGGCTCAGGGCTGGGAAAGGGGCGGCCAGGAGCAGAGAGGAAGAAGGCTGGGGTCGGGTGTGGCCTGTGCAGCACGATCCTGGGATTCGAAGGCGAGGTGGAGTGAGCCCAACCCGGGAGGGGCCCTCGCGCCAGCCCTGCCGCTGCCCGGCCCACAGCGCGTCCCCGGCCACCCCCAGACTGGCAGGACTGGGGGAGGACATAGCAGAGCCCGGGAGCCTAGATGTAGGGGTAAGCTCCCTCCTCCAGTGTTCCCTGGTGACTTGGGGGCCTCCGGGAAGAGGCTAGAGTGTGGGCCAGCAGGCACAGGGCCAGCCTCAGGCCGAGCCGGGTCTAAGGACAGAGCTGCCTGCAGCAGAAATTAGGCAGTGGAGCAAAAAAGAAACTAGGCAGTAGAGCAAAAATGAGGGGTCCGCTTGGGCCCTGCGCCCAGAACTAGGGGGGGTGTGGCGTCAACGGGAGGTGGGAAGTGGGAGGTGGAGGGTGGGGGAGAGAGCCTGTCGGAGGCCCGCAGGGCCTGGCTGCTTAATGGTTTTCTGAGGAGGTTCCTGGCGGATTAGAGGTCTGCTCTGAGCAGGGCGGGGCCGGGGGAGATGGGGAGAGATCGTGCAGGAGCTGCTGGGCTGCACTGGGGAGAGGGACCCCAGTTTTTGGAATGGGATAGTGCCAGGGCCTGCATATGCCCAGTGGGGCCAGAAGGTGGGGTGGCTTTTCGTGCTAACCCAGTGCCCAGTGACTGCACAGACAGATGCTGGCTCTAGACCCTGGGGAGGAATGAAGATCTACCCAAGAGAAGGTGCTGGCGGGGGTGGGGAGGGGCGAGGGGGTACCTTATATAAGACAGAAATGCCAAGTGCAGAGCAATGCATGGGGTAGGGTGTGGGGGGCTAAAGTACCCCAATGCCTGCTGGAGAGGACTTTTCCATGGGTTGAGCCTGGGAGGGGGTTGCCTCCTCCACAGGGCCCCATCTCTGCTGGCAGAATCCCCTGCCCCTCACTGAGCTTTCCCCTACTTTAAGCCTTCTCCCTTCATTACCATCCCCACCACCAATCCCCTCCCTCTGCCTCAGCCTCCCCTCACGTGGCCCCTTCTGCCTTGGCCCCTGCCAGTCCCTGCAGAGACCCATCCAAAGAGGCTAACACCTCCTCCAGCCAGGCCCAGGCCTGCAAGTTTCCCCCTCCCTCGCTGGAGCTGGCCCCAGGCAAGAGGAGCTTTCTCCTAAGAGGACCCCAATTCTCTTCAGGGAGTTGACCCAGAAGAGGGGCTGGGCCTTAAATGCAGGCTGGATGACTTCAAAGGGCGGTAGGTGGGGTTGGCGCCTGGTCACAGGTGCCACTCAGGGTGGGCCAACCTGCCCAACCAGGTCAGGGCTTGCACTGCACCCCGCCCTCTGCCCAGAACATCAGGACACAGACCTGACAGCAGCTCCACCCATCAGAGACTCCCCCAGGGCCTCCGGAGAAAGACCTGAGACACGAGATCCAGGATTCGAGGCACAGAGGGCCTGGCAGGTCATCCTAGCTATCCTCCCACCCCAGCGCCCTGAGTCTCCACACACCCACCCACGCGCACACCCACCAAGCTCTCAGCTACACAGGGACGGAGATGAGATCCAGGGCCTCAGCAGCTATGCTTAGCTTTGTTTCAAAAGTACTTCCTGCTGTCTGTCTATCCTTTGTCTGAAATTCTGAGGAAATGAACACAGAGTAGGACAGTCCCCATTCTGGCACCAGCTCCTCTGGACTATGGGGCCATTGAACCTGAGACAGGAGTCCTAGGCACACCCTCTCACGGAGCCCTCCGCCACCTCGCCAGACTATATGTCAGATGAACATCTGCACATTCCTGTGCTCAGCACCAGGTGCTCAGGACCATCTAGTGCAAGGGCTTAAAAAAGGCTAAGGTTTTTTTCCTTCCTGTAGGAAGCTAATAGCCTCAGCTTGCTGATCAGTAAAATGGAGGTAATAATAGTGCAGACCATAAGGCTGTTGTGAGTATTAGATGAAATACCTTGTGAAAGTTCTGAGCACATAGCCTGGCATAGAGTAAGTGCTCAGTGAATGGCAGGCGTCATTGCTGAGTATTAACAGGACTCAGGGAGACCACATGTGCCCGTATGGGCTTCTGCAACTGAGTGGGTTCTGGCCTTGCAAATCGGTGTTTGCCCCTGCACTGCCGTTCCACCTGCAGCTCATCTCAGAGTAACCACCCTCCGGATTCAGACTGACCCTGCTATCTACCAGAAGGGACGCCAAGGCCCCAGGCAGAGGCAGGAATGGTCGGTGGGGGCACGTGGCTATGGGCTACATATGGGGAAGACTCACAGAGGGAGAAAAGGGCACCAGAGAGGGAGTCTTAGCCAATCAAGCTGCAGGAAGGCCTCAGGAGGACAAAGCTTCCAGGAGCAGGGGGAATAAATGGAGGGAAGTGGCTCTGCGTATCCCGGGCCAGAGATAGGATGGGGACAAAGAGGGTTAGGAGCGGGGAGGGCTAGGGGAATACACAGGGTGTAAGGGGATGGAGAGATGAGATCAGCAAACAGGGCAGCAGGGAGAGCAGCTCATCCCGGCGCTTTCCAGGCCCCACACTGGCTAGGACAGGCCGGGTACCAATGAGCAATGTTAGCATCAGGTGGGGGAAGCCTGGCTTCTCAGCCAACCTGTGCCTCTACGGAGTGTATTCATCTTCATGCACTTAATTCAGCAGTTTGGCAAGGAAGTGGACATTATTTACTGAACACTGACTGCCGGGTTCTGAGCATGGACAGTGACCGAGACAGTCAGGGTCCCTGAGCCTCGGGTGCCTGTAACCTGGACGGAGCAGTGACCCCTCAACTGAAGAAGCCGTCCTACAGACAGGGAGGGTGAGGAGCCAGGGGCTGGAGAAGGTAATGTGGGAGGGCAGAGCAGACCTATCTGAGCACCTCCCCCAACCAGGGGGAAGGGAAGGAGGAATGGCCTGGCCAATTGGAATAGGATCTGAAAGGCTGCTGGGAGGGATGCTGCTGGCACTCATTCCTGGCCTGAGTGGGAGGGGATGTCTCTGGACCAGCCAGCCCTGGACTCCGGCTACACTGACCTCCCTTACTTAGGCAGCAAGAGCCGGATGGGCCGCATTCCACAGAGGCCCAGGCTGCCATCCTACTGGGCTCGCATGCACCCCCAGGGGCAGGCTGGTCTCAGGGCTGGAAAAACTGGTCTTCCTGCTCCCCCCCACCCCAATACACATCAGCCTGGAGTTCGAGGATTCAGGAGAGGGGGCGGTCACAGGAACTGGAGGTTTCCTCCTTTCCACACTTCTGGACCAGGGAGGGCACGAGAGGAGCTTCTCGCCTGTGAGGAACATGGCTTGATGGGATGGTGGGGGCATTTTTAACAGATTCAAAAGCAGGATGGGATGAGGGTTAGATGGCTTTCCCTCTCCTGGCCTGACAGGGGAGATGTCCTGCTTATCAGCAGGAGAGTTTGAGGATTAGACATCAAGAACTTCCCCCCTGAATGAACTGGATGGCGGTGAGAGAGGAGTGAAGTATTCTCTAAGAAGAAAAGGAGAGAATGGCTTTCAGCCTAGGATGAACCCAGGAAGTGCAGCCTGAGGATGAGCTGACTGGCTCTTCACCAACTCCTCCTTCCTTACCATGGGGTAGGGGGGCTGTCCTATAGTCCTCATGGATCGCTGCCACTCCCTGGGCCAAAAACTCCAGCCCCTAGCACTACCTCTTTAAGAATATCCTTCGCAGCAAGAGATTTACTATAGACCCAGAGAAGTAAACTAGTGACCACAGCTAAGACCCCAAATTGGCCCAGGGACATGTCAAGCCCTGTCTGGGCTGTGGGAGTCCCACCTCCTTCCTTCCTCAGGCCTGTTGTGATGCTGGTGCAGAGCAGTCCCAGTGTGTGTGGGGGGAGGGGCGGGGATTAATGGACCATGGCCAAGCACCCGAGGTTTCCAGCCCAGCCCCTCTTGGAGTGAAAAAGACCAAATTTCTGCTCATGGTCCTTTCCTGAATGTAGGCCACAGATCACCCACCTGCCTCAGAATCAGGGAGCACTTGTTCAAAATGTTCCCACAATCTCCCCACTGAAATTCACTGGACCAGGAACCTGTATTTTATATGCTTTCCCCATCAAGGTCCCCACCCCCAAGTCCATCGCTGATTCTGCGAAGTTTAAAAACTTCTGCAAAGGACCAGCCCAATGAGCAGTTCCTAGAGGGTGGAACTTGGGGGACTCAGAGTAGGTAGGCAGCAGCCTTCAAGCCCTCTATTGTCCCAGGGAGAACAGTGTGACTGGAGGAGAAATTTCCCCATGACAAGTGACCCGAGTAACAAAGACCTTTTCCCAGTGTCCCGGTCCTTTCACTTGATATCCACTTAATAGTCTCTGTTGTCAGCAACTAAGTGATCATCTCAGAAGAGGTCCTGCTCGCCTGCCCGAGGGGCAAAGGAGGGGTAAGGCTGGAGGATGAACAGATGACCATTTAAGATCCCCTGGAGACCCAGAAGCACACTTGCCCAGCTTTCCCACCACGGCTTTCAGGATGGGCCAGTCCTCTCTGCCTCATCACACCACTGCCCCATCCAGACAAGAGTGACATTTCCTGAAGGTGCTGAGCCTCATGGAGGGGGAGGGGCCTCTGGCTCTGTAGTCTGATATCCCATGGATATGTTCCTACCAAAGTGGAACTCACTGATGGCTTCATCCATTCACACGTTCATCTGTGCACCAGGCTCCAGTCCCAGTGTGGGACTCAAACAGACTTATGGCACAGATAAGACATAACCTGTGCCATCAAGAGAGGCTCACATGAAACAGACACTTGTGATCCAAGTTGTTCAAGCAGCTAATCATTCACCCACCTATGCACCTTACACAAGGTTCTTGGCCTGACTATTTCCACCCGCTGGCATTATTGCCTGCAGTAGAAGGGTGCAAAGAGCAAGGGCTTTGCAGTCAGATGGTCTGCAGTTCAAATCCTGCCTTCTGGCTCCCTGGGGAAAACCAGCGCACTTCGGCTCTTCCACCTGGGACTTCCCCTGGCTTGTTAGAGTGCCAGGAACAGTGTCAATTAGGATAATTGAGCTAATAGCACATCAGCGAGTGAGTTTCTAATCATTGATTTCTCCTGTTGCAGCTTCTCCAGTCAAAGCGCTTATCACATCGTGAGAGCTTGGTCTCTGGGACACACACAACTCATACATGAGACTGTGGATCTCAGCACCTAGGTGTGCAGTAAGAGCTTGCTGTGTGAATGAGTGCTGGGTGCGAAGATTAAGAGTGAAATTAGCAACAGCCTCCGGAAGGAGTTGGGCGTGGCCTGGAAGGTTCTGCCTTTGATTAGATCTATCGGCAGGTTTTTGGCTGAGAATTCACAGACCTGTGGATCAGGTTAACACGTGAAGGGTTAATGCTGACTCCTCTGACCTGCTTAGTCCCAAGGTGCCACGTATTCTAAGTTGCTTGGTGAGTGCAGAGACAGACACAGCTTACAGGATGACTCCAATCTTCCAGCTGGACCAGAGGGGGTGGGGCAGGAGCCAACGCCAGAAACAACTAAGGAGAGGACACCTGGCTCTGCTTCCTTCCACCTCCCCGCTATGGGACCTACCGTCAGCACCACCACCCCCATCTCCCAAGAGAAGCTTTTGTATGTATCTGAGAAGCGCTTTGAAATTTCTAGCCTTAAAAGGACTTCTGTGTACTTCCCAGCCATTAAGACTGGCAGGTGAAAAGGTGCCTCGTGGGCCCACCATGCCCAGCCCTCAGTGAACACACCAGGAGTGATTCTTCAGACTTTCCTTGGTCTTTCTCCTCTTTTCTGCAAGAAGCTTCCAACAAGGAGAGGAGAGGAATGCTCCCTTCCTTCCAGTGCACTCACACTGCGGTATAGGAGAACAGAGCCTGCCCTAGCCCCCAGGCAGCTGGGAACCAGGCTGCCCAGGAAGACCCTGCCCAGGAGATGCAAGGAGGAAACAGCTCAATCCATCCCCTGGGACTTGGGTCAGACTTGTGGAAGGCCTTCCTGAAAGGCAGACCCTGCTCCCAGGATCAAACCACCAAGGAGGAGACCAGGATACCTTCCTCTAGGGATGATGACGCGCACACAGCATGTTCAGAAGCATCTCTCAGGAACCCCAGGCTGGAGCGAATGCTTTGTAGAAGTATGCTCCCACCAATGTGAAGGGACCAACATCCTTGCTGATCGTTACCTGTGATGGGACTGCCCAGTGCCTCCTGGTAAGAAAGGTTCACCAAGTTAGATTTCATCCACAGTGGGCGCTCTGTTTGAAAGATCGCTGTTTGTGTATGGAGATAGGAATGATGGAAAACCCAATCAAGGAACTGTTTGTTCTTTACTGTTTGTTAATAAAGTCCCATTTGTGTTGAAAAAATTTTTTTGAATGCTACAAAGTTCTGGTAGGAAGCACACCACCATTAACTGGAGTTATGGAGCACTTTGTATTCTACAGACTTCGGTCCTGCTTACAGAAATTCTGTATTCTAAGCATGTATTCAGCAGTAAGACCACAGCAAAGGCTAGGCTGGAACCCCCCACCTGGGCTCAGTCCCCTAGGCACACCCTCCTTTCTCCTTTCTGCGGCACTGGGAGACCAGAGCAAGCCCGAGTATCTGCTTCCCACACACAGGCATTGGAGGCTGCCTAGCTCTGCAGGCTCATTCTTGTCTTTCCAAGGCTTTGTCAGGATTCCTAACGCTTCCGTGGGACCCGGGGTGAGCCACTTGGCCTCCCTGTGCCTCAGTTTTCCCATGTGTAAAATGGGAGTCGGCCATACTAATAACTAGGATCAAAGAGATAATGTTTATGAAAATATTTCATATTAGTGGCTGCCTCTCTTTTCTAAATGAAGGTGGCCCCTTCTAGGGGGGCAGGAGGAGGGTTGGAGTGAAGGTGAGTACCTGCCAGGTCCTTCAGGGGAGGGCCAACCACAGCAGTTGGGCAGCACCCAGAGGTCTGGGTGGGAACTGCAGCCCTCCTGCCTGCTGGCTCACTCCACGGACAGGAGGCTGGGGGAGCTGATGGGAGTCCTGCTGCCCACCCCCACTCTCAGTGGGCAGCCTTCGGGTCTTCTGCAGGCTTCTGGGGTTGGGGCGGGCAGAGGGGATGAAGAGAGAGAGGAAAATGGATCTTCCTCCTGCAGAGGAATCTCTGCTGCTCAGAGAGGCCTCTGAACTTGGGCTGCCATAGTGGAGACCCCGGGCAGGATGGGGAGGAGGTCCTGGGAGGGAGTCAGGTCCCCTTGAGAGGTAGAGAGAAGAAAGGCAGGAGCTAAGGGCCAGTGGCATCCATGGAGGAGACAGGCTGAGAGCTGGAGATAGGGTAGTTGTTCAAGGGGAAAATGGAGCCATTTTGGCCAGGCCCCTGCCTCAAAACCCCTCCCAAAAGGGATGAGTTATTGTTTTTTTCTGTGAAAAATCACCTGAATCCCCTATCCCAAGGTCAGCTTCCCCAGGTCGAGCCCTTCTTGGGAAGTTCCTTCTGGAGCGTGACCTCGGATGTCCCCCTCCCTTCTGCCTGGGCTGGGGGGAGGGAAACCGCTGCTTTAGTCACGCCAGATAATCACCTCTGGTCACTCACTGTCTGGCCTCTTCCTCCAAGTAACTCCCAGTATCTCTTAGACATTATCTCACCGTGCAGGCCTGGGAGGGGGGCGCAGTGGGCAGCAGGGGGAGTGGTGGGGAGCCACATTCAAGAAAGAGAAACTGAGGGCAGAAAGGACAGACATGCCCCCTACCCTGCTTCCCCGCGTAGGCTGGGAAGGTGACACAGTGTCGTACTCCATATGCCGAGGAGGGGTAGCAGGCAGGCAGCAGAAAGAACCTCCAGGAAGACACTCGAAAGGGGCCTTTGGAGAAACCCAGTGAATGCCGGATTCTGTGTTAAGAGCTTTAGGGGGGCTGTGTCATCCCTTCTCACACCCTCTTATCCTCACTTTGCAGATGGGGAAACTGAGGCAACCACTTGTCTAAGACCACTTAGTAAGCAAGCGGGAGTGTGGGGCAGCCTCTTGGTGGAACAACAGAGCAGTCAGTCTGGAGGCTGGAGCACGCCTGGGGTGACCTCCGGTCAGTCCTCCCGGAGTAGAATGACCTTTAGGTGTCCATCGAGGGGAGGGTTGTTTAGTTGCTGTCAGGTCCTACTCTTTGCAACCCCATGGACTCCATCACACCAGCCCTCCCTGTCCCTCACCATCTCCCGGAGTTTGCCCAAGTTCATGTCCACTGAAGGTGATGCCATCCAACCATGTCATCCTCTGCCACCCTCTTCTCCTTTTGCATTCCATCCTTCCCAGCATCAAGGTCTGGAGGGTACACCTCTGCTAACCGTTGCTGCACGTGCCAGGCCTCAGCTCACCACACTATTGACCTTTTTCTCTCTAGCGTTTTCATAGAACCTGATTTTTATGTCTGGGAGAGGAAAATAAGCCAGAAGAGGACCAATGTCTTCCTTTTCCTGTGTGTATATGACCCTCAGGTCTTTTTTGGTGCTAATGCAGGTGCCTCCTTCCCTCTGCTATCAACTCCCAGCCTGCCCCGTACATCGCCCAGTGCCACAGCAGCAGGGTGGCCCTCCAAAACCTGAAGTAGGGGATTGACTCTCTAATTCTACCTCCCCGCAGACCCGAACCTGGCAGCTTTATTATCATGTACCTCTGTGCCCTGGAAGGTTCTTCCTGGCATCTGACCTTTTTGAACAGCACGGCGGAGGCTCTACATGGGGTAAGAAAGGCAACCACAGTCCCTGCCTCCATTTGGAGGTGAGAGAAACTGTCCAAAGGCCTTCTTGGACACAGGACATCATGGGATCCCAGAGGTCGTACAGCCCCAGGGCTCAACTCAGCCAAGGTGAGAAGGCAGGTGCCACGTGGGACCTGGACCCACCTGTCCCTCAGCAGCGTCCCTCATTAGAATAGTAAGTGGAAAGCCATGAAGGACTGCTTATCTGATGGGAGCCCCACTCCAGGGGAGCCCCCTCCCCCGGAAAAGCCTCATTACCAAGGCTCCACACCCGGCTCTGCCTGCCAGTTTACTCCGTCCTAGGAACAACACACTCAGCACTTCAAAGGAGTCTCCTGATGGTGTGTGTACTGCTGGGGGGTGCGGAGGGGAGTGGGCAGCCAGAGAACTGCTGGTGGGGGGCCTCAGGGCCGGTGAGCACCCTCTGGAAGCAGGAACGGATCAGAGACAGCATTGCTTCTACCCTCAGAAAGCCCCCATCTTCCGATGAAATACCACCCTGCCATGGGCGCCCCTGGTCTGATGGAAGAGGCGGCTCTCTCCTCCCTCACACACACACACACACACACAGACACCAGGACAGGTAGACCTGAGTGTGGAAATTGACTCTCCTCTACAGCAGGGCCTCAGACCTCCGGCTGCGGATTGAGGAAGGCAGCCCAGACATCCCTTCGCCGACTCTGGGGTCTCGACTTGAAGCCCCAGCAGAGCCTGAGGACTCACTGTATGACTGGCCACCTAGACTCCCACCCGAGTCTGACCAACACAGCCATTCCCATCCCCTGAGAATCCTCCTCAGCCGCTCTACCCAGCCTGGTCTGGTGGGACGTCTTCCCTGAATCTTCCTGCTGCGACTGGGCAGAGCTTCCAGAAGACAGAGGACCTTCTCCCCTCCCCACCCCATGACAGTCAGGATGTGCCTCCATGGATCACACCTGGGAGGACAAGTTGGGGGCTGGCAGGCACCATCTCTTGCTTCACAGCCCAACAGCCACCCGGGGACCTCCAAGAGAAGCCCTCGCACCTTCACACCTTCAGGGGTTTCTCTCCCCACCTGCTCTCTCCATCCCCAGCTTCATTAACGAAGGTGGTTAACCTCAAACAACAAGCAAATTAAAGTCCTGAAGCCGATCAAATAGGAGGCGCCCAGAGGGTAAATTGAAGGCAACCTGCCCAGGCCTCAGAATTATCCTGTTCCCTTCCCAACTCCCAGGCTCCCTTTTCTCCCAGGTTCATAAAAAGCAGAAGGTTGAAATGAGGGGCTCGGTTGGGACAGAGCATGGAATCCTGGGGTCCAGAGTAGGTACTCCTGGGAGAGGTCCCCCAGCACAGACGGCCCACCTGCTTTGGTGCCTCGTTGGGAACAGTGCCTTCCTGCGGAGGAGCCAGGCCACAGCGATATCCAAATAGCTCTGACATCTCACGGCAGAGGTGCTCGGGCAAAGCCATGGTGACAAAGAGGCTGATATGGATCCAATGACACTGCCCGCAGGAAGAGAGTATGGGCCGCAACTGGGATTGAATTAAACCATGTAAAATGATGGAGGAGCCTGGTAGGCTGCAGTCCGTGGGGTCGCTAAGAGTCGGACACGACTGAGCAACTTCACTTTCACTTTTCACTTTCACACATTGGAGAAGGAAATGGCAACCCACTCCAGTGTTCTTGCCTGGAGAATCCCAGGGATGGGGGAGCCTGGTGGGCTTCCGTCTGTGGGGTCACACAGAGTCGGACACGACTGAAGTGACTTAGCAGCAGCAGCATGTAAAATGAACTTGCACCAAGACAGCATGGAAGATTCATCTGGGACAGTTTCCCATCGGCAGTATGGAAGACAACTGTATAGTAATAGTTCCTAGTTTTCTCTAGTTGTTTTTTCTTTTTTTTTCATTTTGGCCGAGCTGGCAGCTTGCGGGATCTTAGTTTCCTGAACAGGGACTGAACCCAGTGCCACAGCAGTGAGAGCACCAACTCCTAACTACCAGACAGCCAGGGAACTCAAGTTAGTTCTCTATTTTAATGTACATGAGAAAATCTAACTCACCAAGTCACCACTTCACAGCCGTTATTGCTCGGAAGTATTTATTTACTTATTCTATTTGACCAACAGATAGCACTTTCCATGAGCCAGGCACTCTTCCAACAGCTTTATAAACACTAACTCATTTAATCCTCACAATAACTCCGTGAGAAAAGTACATTGTTATCCCATTTCACAGGTGAGGGAACAGAGGCACAGAGAAGGGACTTGCCCAAATCGCAAAGCTAGGAATTGGTGAAGTTACATTTAAAAAGCGGGCTGCCATCAAATCAGTCAACTTGAAAGATCTCACTGCAGAAGTCGAGCCAGTAGTATTCCCACAGCCGAGGTGTGGGAAGCACTGAACTCAATGGACATAATTGGGATTTTATGTCCAATTACTTATCTGTTTAATTGTTTGTGAAGATTAATTTAAAAATAAATGAACGTTTTTGTTCATATCTCCACCCATGTCCCTTGTTTTCCTCTGCCCAATCTCAGATGATGAGAAAAGATCCAGGACAGATGATTCATTTTTGCTGGGTCTCAAGCCCGAGTTCACTCCTACATCCCTACCTCCCCATCACCAATTCCATCCCCATTCATGTCCTGACTTCCTTCCTCACAGTGCAAGGAACTGGATCCTGGACACCATAGAATTCACATCCTTAGCTCTGCTTACGAATTCAAACAATTACTGAATGCCAGAGCTAGAGAAAGAATATATAGGGAGGAGGGAGAGGGAGGGAAGAAGAGAAGGACAGGTGCTCTTCTTTTCATACTGTTCATGGGGCTCTCAAGGCAAGGATACTAAAATGGTTTGCTGTTCCCTTCTCCAATGGGCCATGTTTTGTCAGCTCTTCACCACGATTCATCGTCTTGGATGACACTACACATCACGGCTCATAGTTTCTTTGAGTCAGACAATGCTGTGATCCATGTTTCATTCACAGTATGAAAAGGCAAAAAGATAGGACACCGAAAGATGAACTCACCAGGTCTGTAGGTGCCCAATATGCAACTGGAGGAGAGTGGAGAAATAATTCCAGAAAGAATGAAGAGATGGAGCTAAAGCAAAAACAATGCCCAGTTGTAGATGTGACTGGTGATGGAAGTAAAGTCCTATGCTACAAAGAACAATATTGCATAGGAACCTGGAATGTTTGCTCTATGAATCAAGGTAAATTGGAAGTGGTCAAACAGGAGATGACAAGAGTGAAGATTGACATTTTAGGAATCAGTGAACTAAAATGGACTGAAATGGGCGAATTTAATTCAGATGGCTATTATATCTACTACTTTGGGCAGGAATCCCTTAGAGAAATGGATTAGCCCTCATAGTCAACAAAAGAGTCCAAAATGCAGTACTTGGGTGCAATCTCAAAAACGACAGAATTATCTCTGTTTGTTTCCAAGACAAATCATTCAGTATCACAGTAATCTAAGTCTATGCCCCAACCACTAATGCCAAAGAAGCTGAAGTTGAACTGTTTTATGATGACCTACAAGATCTTCAAAGAAAGGCAATGCTAAAGAATGCTCAAACTACCGCACAATTGCACTCATCTCACACGCTAGTAAAGTCATGCTCAAAATTCTCCAAGCCAGGCTTCAGCAATATGTGAACCGTGAACTCCCAGATGTTCAAGCAGGTTTTAGAAAAGGCAGAAGCACCAGAGATCAAATTGCCAACATCCGCTGGATCATGGAGAAAGCAAGAGAGTTCCAGAAAAACATCTATTTCTGCTTCATTGACTATGCCAAAGCCTTTGACTGTGTGGATCACAGTAAACTGTGGAACATTCTGAAAGAGATGGGAATACCAGACCACCTGACCTGCCTCTTGAGAAACCTGTATGCATGTCAGGAAGCAACAGTCAGGACTGTATATGGAACAACAGACTGGTTCCAAATAGGAAAAGGAGTACGTCAAAGCTGTATATTGTCACCCTGCATATTTAACTTATATGCAGAGTACATCATGAGGAATGCTGGGCTGGAAGAAGCACAAGCTGTAATCAAGATTGCTGGGAGAAATATCAATAACCTCAGATGTGCAGATGACACCACCCTTATGGCAGAAAGTGAAGAGGAACTCAAAAGCCTCTTGATGAAAGTGAAAGAGGAGAGTGAAAAGGTTGGCTTGAAATTCAACATTCAGAAAACAAAGATCATGGCATCTGGTCCCATCTCTTCATGGGAAATAGATGGAAAAACAGTGGAGACAGTGTCAGACTTTATTTCTTTGGGCTCCAAAATCACTGCAGATGCTGACTGCAGCCATGAAATTAAAAGACGCTTACTCCTTGGAAGGAAAGTTATGACCAACCTTGATAGTATATTAAAAAGCAGAGACATTACTTTGCCAACCAAAGTCCGTCTAGTCAAGGCTATGGTTTTTGCCGTGGTCATGTATGGATGTGAGAGTTGGACTATGAAGAAGGCTGATCGCCGAAGAATCGATGCTTTTGAACTGTGGTGCTGGAGAAGACTCTTGAGAGTCCCTTGTACTGCAAGGAGATCCAACCAGTCCATTCTAAAGATCAATCCTGGGTGTTCATTGGAGGGGCTGATGCTAAAACTGAAACTGCAATACTTTGGCCACCTCATGCGACGAGTTGACTCACTGGAAAAGAGTCTGATGCTGGGAAAGGTTGGGGGCGGGAGGAGAAGGGGACGACAGAGAATGAGATGGCTGGATGGCATCACCGACTCGATGGACATGAGTTTGGGTGAACTCCAGAAGTTGGTGATGGACAGGGAGGCCTGGCGTGCTGTGATTCATGGGGTCACAGAGAGTCGGACATGACTGAGCGACTGAACTGAACTGAACTGAACTGACAAGATCTTCTAGCTGCTGCTGCTGCTGCTAAGTCACTTCAGTCGTGTCCAATTCTGTGTGACCCCATAGACAGCAGCCCACCAGGCTCCGCCATCCCTGGGATTCTCTAGGCAAGAACACTGGAGTGGGTTGCCATTTCCTTCTCCAATGCATGAAAGTGAAAAGTGAAAGTGAAGTCTCTCAGTCATGTCCGACTCTTCATGACTCCATGGACTGCAGCCTACCAGGCTCCTCCATCCATGGGATTTTCCAGGCAAGAGTACTGGAGTGGGTTGCCACTGCCTTCTCCACAAGATCTTCTAGAACTTACACCAGAAAAGATGTCCTTTTCATCGTCAGGGACTGGAATGCAAAAGTAGGAAGTCAGGAGATACCTGGAATAACAAGCAAGTTTGACCTTGGAGTACAAAATGAACCAGGGTAAAGGCTTGCAGAGTTCTGCCAAGAAAATGCACTGGCCATAGCAAACACCCTCTTCCAACAACATAAGAGATTACTCTACACATGGACATCACCAGATGGTCAATACCAAAATCAGATTGATTATATTATTTGCAGCTGAAGATGGAGATGCTCTATACAGTCAGCAAAAACAAGACCAGGAACTGACTGTGGCTCAGATCATGAACTCCTTATTGCAAATTCAGACTTAAATTGAAGAAAGTAGGGAAAACCACTAGACCATTCAGGTATGACCTAAATCAAATCCTTTATGATTATACAGTAGAAGTGACAAATAGATTCAAAGGATTAGATCTGACAGAGTGTCTGAAGAACTATGGATGGAGGTTTGTAACATCACAGAGGAGGCAGTGATCAAAACCACCCCCAAGAAAAAGAAATGCAAAAAGGCAAAATGGTTGTCTGAGGAGGGCTTACAAATAGCTGAGAAAAGAAGTGAAAGGCAAAGGAGAAAAGGAAAGATATACCCATCTGAATGCAGAGTTCCAGAGAATAGCAAGGAGAGATAAGAAAGCCTTCCTAAGTGATCAATGCAAAGAAATAAAGGAAAACAATAGAATGGGAAAGCCTAGAGATCTCTTCAAGAAAATTAGATACCATGGGAACATTTCACGCAAAGATGGGCACAATAAAGGACAGAAACAGTATGGATCTAACAGAAGCAGAAAATATTAAGAAGAGGTGGCAAGAATACACAGAAGAACTATACAAAAAATATCTTAATGACTCAGATAGCCACAATGGTGTGATCACTCACCTGGAGCCAGACATCCTGGAATGTGAGGTCAAGTGGGCCTTAGGAAGCATCACTATGAACAAAGCTAGTGGAAGTGATGGAATTCCAGCTGAGCTATTTCAAATCCTAAAAGATGATGCTGTGAAAGTGCTACACTCAATATGCCAGAAAATTTGGAAAACTCAGCAGTGGCCACAGAACTGGAAAAGGTCAGTTTTCATTCCAATCCCAAAGAAAGGCAATGCCAAAGAACATTCAAAGTACCACACAATTGCACTCATCTCACATACTAGCAAAGTAATGTTCAAAATTCTCCAAGTTAGGCTTCAACAGTACATGAACCAAGAATTTCCAGATGTTCAAGCTGGATTTAAAAAAGGCAGAGGAACCAGAGATCAAATTGCCAACATCCGTTGGATCATAGAAGAAGCAAGGGAATTGCAGAAAAACATCTATTTCTGCTTCATTTACTATGCTAAGGACTTTGACTGTATGGATCACAACAAACTGTGGAAAATTCTTCAAGAGATGGAAATACCGACCACCTTATCTGCCTCCTGAGAAATCCGTACACAGGTCATGAAGCAATAGTTAGAACCAGACATGGAACAATGGACTGGTTCCAAATTGAGAAAGCCTTCCAATATACAAGGCTGGTATATTGTTATATATATGTATAACATAACAGGGTATATCGTTACCCTCCATATTTAACTTATATGCAGAGTACATCATGCAAAATGCCGGATTGGATGAAGCACAAGCTGGAATCAAGATTGCAGGGAGAAATATCAATAACCTCAGATATGCAGATGACACCATGCTCATGGTAGAAAGCGAAGGGGCATTGAAGAGCCTCTTGATGAAGGTCAAGAGGAGAATGAAAAGCTGGCTTAAAACTCAACATTCAGAAAACAAAGATCCTGGCATCGGGTCCCATCACTTCATGGCAAATAGATGGGGAAACAATGGAAACAGTGACAGACTTTATTTTCTTGGGCTCCAAAATCACTGCTTATGGTGACTGTAGCCATGAAATTAAAAGACACTTGCTCCCTGGAAGAAAAGCTATGACAAACTTAGCATATTAAAAAGCAGAGACACTACTTTGCCAAAAAAAGGTCCATATAATCAAAGCTATGGTTTTTCCAGTAGTCATGTACGGTTGTGAGAGTTGGACCATAAAGAAAGCTGAGCACTGGAGAATTGATGCTTTTGAACTGTGGTGTTGGAGAAGACTCTTGAGAGTCTCTTGGACTACAAGGATATCAAACCAATCAATCCTAAAGGAAATCAGTCCTGAATATTCATTGGAAGGACTGATGCTGACGCTGAAGCTCCAATACTTTGGCCACCCGATGTGAAGAACTGACTCATTGGAAACGACCCTGATGCTGGGAAAGATTGAAGGCAGGAGAAGGGGACAACAGAGGATGAAATGGTTGGATGGCATCACCAACTTTATGGACATGAGTTTGAGCAAGCCCTGGGAATCAGTGAGGGACACAGAAGCCTGGCGTGCTGCAATCCATGGAGTCACAAAGACTCGGACATTACTAAGCTACTGAACTGAACTGAAGGAGCTCTTCTATTGATTCCCACTGAGGATAGCACACTTTTTCTGCAGCTGAGGTTGTGTCCAGACCCCCTCACCCCACTGGCCCCTGCCCACCATCAGAAAAGGCCAGGTGCCTCTCAGGGACACCTCTCCAGCCAGAGTCACCCAGACAACCAACCCCTTGCCCACAGCCCCATTCCTGGCTCCAGCTGGGGGTGGGCGGGGTGTACCCCTGAGACATGAGAGAGGACTGGCCAGGGAGCAGTCAGGCTCTGGGGAGAATGCCCCAGCCTCTGGAGGAGCAAACAGAAATCAGGGGACACACCAGGCCAACACTTCTGCCAAGCCTCCTCCACCTCCAGGCCTGTCCTCAAACCCTGCTCCAGGGTGGGTTTCAGTCGGATCCCCGCCACCACCATTATTCCATTGCCCCATCTCCCACCCCAGCCCCACCTCTCCCTCACCCCCATTTCCCTCCTTCCCAGCCTGGCTACCCCTGTCCTCCTGCTGGAAGCCAGCCCCAGCTCTTCCTCACCCAGCACCTGAAGCCCCTCTCTCATCCCACAGCCGGAACAAGGAGGCAGCCCCTTCTGTACCCTGGCAGCCACCCGCAGTCACTGGGGAGCCTCTTTCAGACTCTTCCATGTTGCTCCCCTTCCCCCACCTGAGTCATGTATACATACCTTCTGCCCACCAGGCGCCTAGCAGCCATAGCAAAGATGGGCAGGGCACATGGTGGCCTGTGTCCATGGCAGGGCAGGGGCTCAGTTCCTTGCTCAGGGCAGCATCTCTCAGTCCTCAGAGAGGATGACGGGTGGGAGGAGGGCAAGGTAGTGAGAAAGGGGGAAGGAAGGGATCCAGCAGGAGCCACCCGCGCTAATGCAAACACACGGTGCATAATGTGCAGCCTGCACTGCTCTCTGCTCAAAAAACCTTAGGTTCATGGACTCTCAACCCTCCCAGCAAGCCTCTGAGATAGGCACTATTACTGGTTCCTTTGTACTGGTGAGAAAAACGAGGTACAGAGAAGTTAAGTAACTTGCCCAAAGTTACTTGGTTTATCTAGGTTTCAGAGCAGGATTTGGACCCAGGAATTCTGGGTCTCTGCTCTTCTGTGAAACTTTCCTATTTAAAAGCCCTGCACCCACAGAATCAAGCTGGGGATCCCCACTGAAGTAGTCCAAGCCCTTCTCAAGCTCCAAGCTCCCTCTGAAGCATTTCTTCCACCTCCACTCTCTGTGGAGCTCAAAGAACTGAATCCCACCTCTGCCAGCACCCTGACTGTGTGATCTTGGGCAAGTCATTCTACCTTCTCTGGCATCAGCTCCTCCACCCCAAAATGAGAGCTACTGATACCTCTTCTCAAGCAGAGTTAATGAGACCACTTGGATGAAGTACCCACTAGGTGCCTGGCACTGGTAGGAGCTCAGTCCAGAGTAGGAAGGACGGAGGAAGACGGAGAGCTCTGAGGGAGTGAGCTGAGGTGGCTGGAGTCTTGGGTGGCCGTGAAGAGGAGGGGTCTCTTGCCAGGGGCCAGGGTAAAGAAAGGGACGTCACGCAGAGAAAGCTGTACTCTGCAGTGGCCCGGCCAGTCACCAGCAGCGGGGAGGGACCCATTCTAGCATTCTTCCCCCCAGGGTAAGAAGGCACTGGATCCCATCTCCCACCCACCCAAGGAGGAACAGCCCATCCAGTCTGGGGCCAAACGCGGACCCTATGCCTCCCACCAGCCCTGCAAGACCAGAGCCAGGATGCAGCCCACAGGATGCTGGCTGGGGCCACGAGGCTCTGTTCCTGGAGGAGAGTGGGCAGCTACCACACACAACTACCCCAGAAGGGGTCCTGAGTTCTGAGACTGCTATGGTCCCAGCTCTGAGGGGCTAACAGCTGTGTTGGGATGGGAAGGGTCTGCACTCAGCCAGGGTAAGCCCATCCACCATCCCCCGGCCTTGTCACCCTGGTCTAAACCAGACATGCAGCCCACCCACAAGGGATCCAAGGCTTCCTTGGCTCCAAGGACTGAACCAAATTATTTCCCAAACGTGGTAAGTAACGAGAGTGGGAAAGAAGGGGCCTGAGACCCCAAAACCTTTCTGAATGAAAACACACTTTCTGAATGAGCAGGGCTCTCCTCCTTGTTTCCTCACCTGCAAAACGGGAGACACGACATAGCTCCTGCGCATCTCAGGGTTTCCAGGGGCTCAAAATGAGATCAGGTGTGTGAATGTGCAAACTGTAAAATGATCACAAACTGAAGTAGTTCCTGTTTGAGATGGGTTGCCTCAGTCAACTGTAAATAAAGCTATTGGAGCTACTGTTACACTAGCTGGTTTGGGTCAGGAGAGCTTTCAACATTGGCAAAGGGGTGGTCCAGTCTCAGACCAGTTCCTCCAGAACTTTGATCTTCTATCAAGAAGAGAACGGGCTGATCTGCCATCACAATGTAGTTCTAGATCTGCCTATCCTTGGTCTCACATGCCTCCTCTTCCTTAAAACTGGAACCAGTCAGATGAGGGCACACATCCCCTGCTCTCTGAGATGCTCAGCTGATGTGGGAGGGCCAGCCTCAGGTCTCAGGACTAGCTCCCATCACCTGAATCTGGAGACCAGGCTCCGGGCAAAGAGCAGGTCCTCATGGGGGCCTGGGACCTGCCTTCTACCCTCCTACTCATCTCTGGGGTTCCCTGAGCCTGCTTTTGAAGCTGTGACCAAGCAGGATACTTTGGAATGAGTAGGTTCCAGACACCGCAGGGGCTCCTGTCCTCCTGGGCTCCGAAAGGGGAGACCCCTGCAGGGATGAGCTGGAGGCCCTTTCCACTGGCAGTCACCCCCTGGCAGGTGGTGGGAGGAGCAGGGCAGAGATGCCTGCCCCCAGATTTCCTGGGTTTAGGAGGGAGGGAGGGAGGGAGCGGGGCCAGGGGGAGTGAGCGGCCCTTGAGAAGGTAGGGAACCCAGGCTGACCACACCACCCTCTGCTATGGACCCCCTTCCTCTCCTAGCAAGGACAGGAAGGGAACCTTTGATTCTGGGCTTCCAGGAGGGAGTCTCTTCAAAATATTAGTGGGAGACTGAAGCAGGAAAAGAACTAAGCAGGGACTTTATCGAGGTTCTGGCTCCGAGGTCCTGGCTCCAGGGTCCTGGAGAGGCCTTGATGCTCACAATAAAGCCAGAGGCTTTAAACATCCAGAGTTTCAGGGGGAAGACGCAGCTGTCCCTGCACCCCTGTAGCCTTCAGGAAGCTGCCCAGGGCCTCACAGCTCAATTCCATCTGTCCCTCCGTCCCTCTCACTCCGAGACCCTCCCTCCACCCACCCTTCCTTCCTTTTTCTCCTTTCATCTATTCAAAGAATTGAGTGGCTGCCTTCAGCCCAGCCCTCTGTAAGTACTGTGGATCTTATAGTTCCATGTGGCTGGGAATCGTGTCCTCATTTCACTGTGTGGGCCCAGCTCTCTGGGTATCCAGGGTGTCTTGTTGCTCCCATGAAACTGAGGGGCTCCCCCCTCAGACTGGGGCTCCCCAGAGCCAGTGCAGCACTGTCTCCCTCAGATGGCCACCCCCGGGGTCCTTCCCTGCCGCAGAGGTGTGCTAGGACAAGTCTGTCTGGGGAGAACATGCCCACCTCAGCCCAAATCTCCCGTTTCTAGGGCAGAAAAAACTCCCTCACTCCTCCAGGCTTCTCCTCAGCCAAGAACCTCAGACTGGGGGCTCTGCCAAGTTGGCAGAGCTGGGGAAACAGGCCACAGTTGTCAGGTGGGGAGAGGGTGAGACCCAGGCAGCCAGGTGTTAACCCAGGAGCAGAAGATTCACAGGGGAGGAGCGGAGGCTCAGAGACGCTAGGGCTGCTGAGACTTGGGCAGAGCTGGAGCCAGTGTCCGGGTCTGGGAGCTGCCTCCATGACCACTGACCACCAGGACCCAGATGCTGACGCTGGACAATCACTCTCATCCCCCTCCCGCCCTGGGCCGTGGGATGATGCGGGGGAGAAGAGGCCGGGAAGCACTTCTTCACTCCACCTCGAACCAGGCCTAGAGACAGGGGCTGCCATGCCCTCCGTCGTGAACCAACCACCCCAACCTGGGCCCTGAGGACCCCCTTCCTGTCAGCAAAGGGACAAAAGAGTGTCTCCAGGTGCCTTTGGAATTGGGGAGTAGCCCTGGCACTTGAGCCCCAAAGGGTGGCTAAGTAGGAAAGGGAGAAAGAAGGGGGCAGGGAGGGACGACAGAGGAGAGAGGGAGGGGGTGGTGCTGACCTTAAAGACGGAGGAAGCCAGGGCATCACGCCTCTCACACAGCAGCACGCGCATCCACACACACTCGCACCTGGACTCATACCTGTCTGCTCCCTCCTGCTCTCGCTCACGTTTATGTGTAAATGTGTGTACACAGAAACTACACAGACCCTTTCGCATCAGAGACCCAAGTCAATTCTCACATCCACATGCACATCACGCATGCTCAGGACTCACAGACACAACCCTCGCCCTCATTCACATTCGAAATGACCTCACAGGATTACAGGCACTCACAAGCCACAGCGTCTCACACACTTGTCTAGAGAGTCACAAGCCCTTGCTCCCAGGCACAACACAAGTGCACACACACCCACAGTCACGCATGCTTGGGTACACACTCTCATACACTCACCCAGCATCACTCCCTCACAGCCATGCACACACACACACACACACACACAATCATACATGCCTGGGCTGCCAATTCAGAGGGGGTGCCCCCCAGCCTCTGGAGTTCCTGATCCCCTAAGCATCCCCCAGGCATGGTATCACCTGGGTCCTGCCCAGAAATGCCCAAATCGAAATCCCTGCTGAAGCCCTTGACTCACAAGCTCGCATCCACCCACAGGTGCCCATCTTTGCCTAGAACCTAAAACTGGCCAGAACTACCAAGTCCAGAGGGAAGTGAGGCCCCAGCCAGGAACATGTGTCCTGCCTTCCCTCCCACTCTCTGGAGCCTGAACTCCCACAGGGCCCTGAGCCCTAAGCCCAGCAGACTTGCCTCCCCCTGAGGAGCGACCCTGGATAGGGCACAGAACATCCTTGTGCCTCAGTGTCCTCACCTGTATAAAGATGGGGTCACCTCCGTTCCACACCCCTGTCAGGAGTCACAAGGCTCCCACGTGACCAGAAAAGGGCACCGTCAGCTGGAAAACACCAAGTTCAACCTCCGGGTTAGTCATCTCTTTCTTAGCATCACCCTCCTCACGGCATCCTTGCAAAACAGGCCCAGGGAGGCCCCAAGGCTAGTCCAGAGCTGCAGCAGGAAGGGAGGGCTTTCTCAGCCCTGGGGGTCTATTCACACCCAGACCGCTCAAAGCTCAAGGTCAGTCTCTCCAAAAGGGCCCGGGTCTGTGCCACCAGGTGTCCGGGGGGTAACAGGGAGGAGAGCGTCAGCCTTTTCTCTGATGGGGATGAAGCTCTTACACCAGAGGGAAGATCCTACTGAGCTATGTGGGCTCCGTCACAGGCCAAGATGCAGCCTCAGCCCAGTGCCTTGGAGGGCGGGGACTTGTAGGGGTCTGGATCCCCTACTTCCCATATTAGGTCATGGAGAGGCTCCCGGCAAGACCTCCTTCACCCAGGAAAGAGAATGACATGGTGCAGCCTGCCACAGGGCTGCAAAGGGGACCCACGGGGTGGGAGGTCAGCCCGGCCCAGAAAAAACAGACCCTGGGAGGGCCCGAAATAAGTCCAGGGAGGGGCAGGAGGTCCGGGGACTGTGCTGGGAGCCGAGGGCACAACCAGGAAGGAGGTGGGCAGCCTGGAGCTGGCCTAGCTCATTGCCCTGCGGGCTTGCCCCGGTGGCAGTTTCCACCAGGGAGAGGGTAAGGCCTGAGCCCCAGGTTCTGGGTGGGAAAGGCGTGGAGGAGGGCAGCCTTCAGTGTGGGGAGAGGATGCAGATCACATCAGAACGAAGAGGAAGAGAGAAAGATGGAAACAGCTTATAGAGATGGAGAGAAGATATGGCAATAAACAGAGAAGTCAAGTCTCCAGTCAGAGTGAGAACACACAGGAGACAGAGAAGGGGACGCCGCTCACACAGCAGCACACGCACGCACACCCGTGTGCACAGAGTCACACCTGTCTGCTCCCTCCTGCTCTCACTCACATTCATATATAAACGTGTGCACACAGATCCTTACATCAGAGACCCAAGTCGATTTACACGTGCACACACACACACAAGGGAGAGAACGTGCGTCTGTGGGAACTGCAACCTGGGGACCGGACTGAGGCAGAACGCAACGTGGGGACCAGGATGGTCCCTGCCTGGGACAGAGGATCAGAGCCACAGAGAGCCGAGGACCAGGAAAAGAGGGAGAAAGAGAGAGAGAAGAGAGAGAAAGACGAGTCAGAGAGCTGGAGCCAGACTGAGAGCAGGGAAGGGAGTGAGGGCGAGAGGCAGCCTGAGCCAGGCTCTAATTATGGGCGGGCGGGCAGGAGCAGAGGGCAGCCTGTTTGAAGTCTGTGGTGAGAAGCATCAAAGGGAAAGGAGGGAGGCCAGCAGGGCGAGGGGGAGACACAGGAGGGGCCGCCCTCTGCTCGGGCCCACCTGGACCTCCCAGTCTCCACCCCTGCCCTGCCCAGCCCCCAGCTCCCCGCCACCCATCTGCTCAGGACTGGCCGGAGTTCCGGCCACCTGGTCACCAGCCTGGGGCTCAGGCTCCTGCAAATCCCTGCTGCCTTCTCAGCATCCCCAGGGTCAGGGCAGGCTTCTGGGCTTCAGGGACTGCCTGGACTGGGGAGGGGCAGGCTTCCCTTGTGGCTCCTGCAGCTGTCCCCTCCCTATCTCCCAAAAAGTATGTCCTGGCATCTTTTGGGCCCTCCACTTGTGGGATCCTGAGGTGAATTCCAAACCGTTCCAGCTTCGGCATCTCAGCACCAGTTCCCATGATTGGTCTCACCTTCAATTGGGAAAGTTCTCAGGAAAACTCCCACCCAGGTCATTCTGTCCTCTTTGGCTGCAAGAGGATGTCTCGAAATGACCTCTGGGCCACCCCCTTGTCTCAGGTCAGCAAATCAGCTGTGCTGGAACCACTATACATCACCTTCCCCAAAGAATCTATGTGTCTGCCCTTCCTCTTCTGTTCTTTCCAGAGTTCTACAGCCCTCTAGGCCAGAAAATTCTTCTGGTGTTCTCACACAAATCCTTCATTATTTCAGATGGAGGCTAGCAGGTCTCTGTACAATGGCCTAGACACACGACATGAAGGTCCCTGCTAGAGACCATCTCCTTGGTCTCAAGCCTTCTCATTCTCTGGGGCATCACCTACATCCCTCTGGTGTGTCTTCCCAGCTGCTGTTCCTTAAACCTGTTCTAACCAGCTGGAGCAGGATGCAGGAAGGGGGTGGTGGGCTCAGTATAAGAAGTGGCACAAGCAGAGAAGCCAGGCCAACATGAATAGGAATCCTGATTTTACAGCCTCCTAAATGGGCAACACCAGGCACATTCTTTAATCTCTCTGGACCTTAGTTTCCTCATCTATAAAATGCGAGATATACTCACTTGAAAGCATATTGTGAGAATTGAATATGATGCTGTATGTAAAGTACCCGGCCTCCAACAGGTACAGGTATGGAAGTCAGGCCATCCAGGGTCCCAGAGGGAAGATTTTCCCCAAGAGAAAGGCAAATGAGAATCCTCCTGAAACCAAGAAGAGGCCTGACACCTGGGAAGGGGCAAAGAAATGATCGCAGAGTCCACTCCACCTATCTCCCTACCAAGCACACCCCCTCCTGGCATCTGACTTCCACAGCTTCCATCTGCCTCCTCACATTCGGGAAAGCAGGGCAGTGTCCACCTTCCATTGTTAGAGCAGAACTGCGCTATCAAGCTCACGTCAGCATCACACCACCTAGCAGATGCCAGGCTAGTCTCTGTGGTCATGGGCTCCTCCAGTGCTGACTAAACCTCGGGAAACCTGGAGGAACAGCCCTAGATCCTCAGGAAGTACAGCCTCTGTCCCTAGAGAAGGAAGGAGCCCACCAGAGAGTGCAGGAGAATCACACCCCCCTGTCTGCCGTCTGTAACCATCTGGGAGGAGATGCTGTCCTGTCCAGCATGGGAGGGAGGAAGAAGATGGCAGGCTGAGAGGAACAGGAGGTCTAGACTCCCAAGATGAGCCATACCTGTGCATAAGACCGACACATCACCAGCGTTCAGACCCTCAGACTTCAGAGCAGAGAGATAAAACCTACCCCTGAGTGTGATATAAATCAGGTTGCAACCAATCAGAATATTCTAGATTTTTCTAAACATTGTTTCTCTCCATCAGTTCAGATGATTGAGAGCTGACCAAAACCAAAATACTTGTGAAAAATTCATTTTCTATGTATAGCCTGTCTTTCAAAAGCTCCTTCAGGCTCTCAAATCTCACCACAAATCCACTCACTCACATATCTACCCACCTTCCCATCTCTACCTTTTCATACATCCATCTATTTATCCATCCTTCCATGCCTCCATCCATTCACCTACTCTTCCACCCATCTGTCCATCCAACCATCCTCCACCCACCTAATAATCCATCCATTCAATCATTCACTCATATATCCATTTATCTAAATACCTGACCACCCATCCATCTTAACACCACCCACTCACCCATCCACACATTCCCCTTGCTCACTTGTCCGTCCATCCATTTACCTGCCAATTGACACATGCGTCCCCCACCCAACTCATCTGTGCATTCACCCTCTTCTATACATTTATCCACCCACTCACCACTATATGTCCATCTTCATACACTGATCATCTCTTATATGGAAGGCATGGAGCCAGATCCCTAACCTCCATGACCATTTGCAGTTACTGGGAAATCCCAGCTTCTTGGTATTTTCCATGGACAGAATGGGGCTGGTGCCTCATTGTCTCTACTAAAGACTGAATAAAAGGAGATAGGAGGGGACTAAACCTCGGAATAATATTTTGATAGAAAAGAAGAATATGGGACAAAGTAGATCCCAACCCATTTGGCAAAAGGAGGAAGAGAGCATCCATAAATACCTGCAAATCCCAGGATGGATGCAAGGACTGTCCATGCCACAGGCCCCCGATTGCTTCAGGATGGGGTGTGACTCAGGGCGGAACCAGGTCAGCTCATCCAGCTCCCACTGGCCTGCCCCCATTCCAGAGTCTCCCAAAGCAGCAGAGTCTTCAGGGGTGGCAGGGACTGATGAGGTAGAGACCCAGCCACAGGGATTAGGAGGGATGCAAAAGGTCTCCCCTGACAGTTACAAACCAAAAGCTTGGCTGTACCTATTGCTCACCAGTTGTGTAACTTTGAGTAAATCCTTTAACTTCTCAGAGCCTCAGTCTCAACACCTCTGAATTGGGAAACGTAGACATACCCATCCTTTGTTGTTATTGTCTAGTCACTAAGCTGAGTCTGACTCTTTGCAACCCAACAGTAGCCTGTAGTCAGGCTCCTCTGTCCATGAAATTTCCCAGGCAAGAATACTGGAGTGGGTTACATGCCCTTCTCCAGGGGATCTTCCCAATCTAGGGATCAAAACCACGTCTCCTGGGTGGTTTCTTTACCACAGGCCAGTTCTTCACCACTGAGCCACCAGGGAAACCCCAATACCTGCCCTACCTGTTGAGAAAATCCTTGAGAGTAAATGTGAAAGAACTTTGAAAATCATTTCTGATTTTTCACAGTACAAAGAAAGGGCTAGACTTAAAGCCTCAACATGAGGTGGTGCGACCAGCCCAGTCTACCAGTCACCCTCCCCATGGAGAGGCCATAGGTGGCTCTCCAGAAAGAGGACACCCAGTGTCATTCCCATGTCTCCTGCACTGAGCTCCTTTGAACAGTTCTGCCTCACTAGGGCTTCCCTGATGGTTCAGTTGGTAAAGAATCCGCCTGCAATGCAGGAGACCTTGGTTCAATTCCTGGGTCAGGAAGATCCCTGGAGAAGGGATAGGCTACCCACCCCAGTATTCTTGGGCTTCCCTGGTGGCTCAGTTGGTAAATAATCCACCTGCAATGTGTGAGACCTGGGTTCGATCCCTGGGTTGGGAAGATCCCCTGGAGGAGGGAAAGACTACCCACACCAATATTCTGGCCTGGAGAATTCCATGGACTGTATAGTCCATGGCGTTGCAAAGAGTCGGACACAACTGAGTGACTTTCGCTTTCACCTCACTAGGATCAGCCGAGCCCTCCCCAGAGGGTCACCCACTGGTGCCCACCGCCTTCTCTTTCTTGCTCTCAGCACTTACTGGCCAGATCACACCCTCCCCCAGGAATGCAGAGGGAAGGAATGGGAGGTCGGAGCTGCAGTCAACTGTGGGGGAGGGGTGCAAGAGCCAGGAATGAGAGGTTCAAAGACATAGGGGTGCCGCCCCAGATGTAGGCCTGCCAAGCACATGCTGAGTGACAGAGAAGTGGAAACCCAGGGGAGAAGGTGGCTCCACCAGCAGTGGAAGGTGTGTGGCTGCACCTCTGCTCCCACCAAGGTGTGGGGGCAGGGAACACACACACACACCCTCCAGGCGGGAAAGGCTTCCACGGTGAGGGCACCGCCCCTGGGCTCGGAGGTGTCGGTGCCAGCCGGGTGGGCTGGCATGAGGTGGGGAGAGGGCGGCGCGGGCAGCTAATCCCCCCAGCGTCTCCCAGACGCCCACAGAGACCAGGGTGAGCTCTTTGTCTGAGTGCAGAGACGACAGAGGGGCGGCGGGCAGGCGGGCAGGCTCCTCTTTCTCTCCCCTGCCTCCCGCCCCAGGGCAGGTAGAAGCCTGCCGTCTGTGGGGATGGTCGGAGGGAGTGGGGGTGAGAGGATTAGGAGAGAGACAGGCGCTTATGACTTGTAGGGTTCCCTCCCTCCGGCCCAGAGGGCCTGTGGCTCTGGGGTAGGGGTCCCCAGAAGGGCAGTGGGCCGTGACCTGCAGTGGGAGCAGGACTCATGTGCAGTGGGAAGCTTAAAGCCCTGCTACATTCACATACCCGGTCACACCCAGAATGACAACCTACACACACACACACACACACACACAGCCTGAGTCCCAAACTCTGCATCCACACGTGTGTTTACTCCCAGGCTCACACGCACAGAGACCAACATCCAGGGGGATAATTACACAACCCCAAGGATCAAAGCTGGACAGTTTAAAACAGCCCTCATCTACCACCATACTCATAGGCTGCCCCCCAGAAACATCACGATGGGGTCACATGCTGTCCTAGTCACTTACAGCGGAGCAATGCCATAGCCACTGGTGTGTCCTCTCACACCCAGGAGCCACCAGATCCCAGCAACACAGTCACCCACACCACACAGGTCCCAGCCCACCAGCCCCATCACACAGAGGGTGCCCACCGCCTAAAGCCTGTGGCACTGAGTCAAACACACCCAAAACCCTCACCACCTAGCACCACTCGGCACCACGTAACTGCCTCTCTGTGTTCCTGTTTCTTTCTGTCTAACACAGATATACCTGACCCCACAACCCTCCACCTTCTCCAAAACATCAATGCCCAAACATGTCAGTCTCCTTAGAGAGAATGGAAAGGCCACCCCTTTCCTGTCCCTGCAATTCTGCCCCCTGAGCACCTCTCCTGCTTAATTTTAAGTACAGGCCCCCAGGCTCCCAGGCCCAGCTAACCCCATGCCACAGACACACTAGGCCTTAGGACCCAGGCTCACAGGGGCAGGCAGCAGGTCTACCTCCAGGCCAGCCCTCCAATGCCTGTTGTTTTGTTGCTAAGTCGTGTCCAACTCTTTGTGACTCCATAGACTGCAGCCCACTTCTCCAGAGCCTGCAAACCTAGACACATCCTGAGATTGGCATTCAGAACTTAGAGGCCCTGACTGGCACTAACACTGCCCCCGCCAGCCACAGAGATGCACAGGATCACATGTGCCCTTTCTCCTCCCTGACCCGGCTCCCTGCCCGAAGCCTGTCTGCCTTGCAGCCCAGGAGCCCAGCGTTGGCAAGCTGAGTCCTGCTGTGGCCAGCGCCTCCAAGGATGAAAGACCTCTGGCTCCTCCAGAAACCAGGGCTAAATATACCCCTCGCCAGCTTTCTTGTGCCTAACTGGAACCAGCTGGGCAAGACCCACCCTTCCGCCTGCAGGACAGGCCACGGGCCATCAGAGCAGGGACCGGTAGATCAGCAGGCCACTTCCTGGGAGTCGCGCCTGACAGAGCACTGGGATCCAAGGAAGTGGATGAAGCACCCTTCCCCAACCCCCATCCTTCCACAGGATGCTCCCTGAGCCCAGCACACAAAAAATGGGCTCCTCTCGAGCCTCAGGTTTTCTATTTGTAAAATAAGGATAATTCATCACTGACCGCGCAGTGTTGTTGTACACAGTAAATGAATTCACACAGGTAAAGTGCTGGATCAGTGCCTAGTACACAGTAAGTGCCCAGTAAACTATTATACACACTCTGGGCGCCCCTGTGGGACAGGCCCAGGGCTAACAGCCTGAAGTCAGCAGGGCTGCAGGCAGGGGGCAGAAGGATGGACCCTGGGGGGTGGGAGGGGGGCAGATCAGTGAGGGGCCCCGGGAGGGGTCAGATGAGCCAAGGACACGCCCCCACTGGGCCCTGCCTCAGGTCTGGCCACGTCCCCACTTCCCTCCCCCTGCCAGGACTCCGCCCCGGGCTGTGGTCTGTGCTGTGGCTGCAGCTCCCACGCCACGGCCCAGTTTAGCGGCTCCAGCCCGCGGCCCCAGGACAGCCCACTCTCTGGCCCAGTCCAGAGGCCTGAAATAGGAAGGAAGAAGGACCTAAAAATAGCCCTAATTACAGAGGGGCCCAACAGGGTGGGGGGCGGCGGCTCCTCTCTGGCTCCTGGGCACTGCCACAGCCGGCCCAGGATCCTGCTCCGGCCCTGGGGAAGGGACCCCACCCTGGGCCTCCTGTCCCCAGCCCACAACAGGCCTCCCAGTGGGACAGGGGGTGGGGGGTGGGGTGGGGGGATGGGCCAGTAGGGCAGTTGAGCCCAAGTTAGGGACAGTGTCGTCCCCTCCCCTGACTCCAGGGCTGTGACAGCCCACCCCTGCTGCTCCTCATTCATGAGGATCACTCAGCAGCGGTCACAAAGGGTGCTGCCTTCACTCAGCCTACCTTTCCCTAGTCCTGACCCCTGCCTCCTCCAGGAGGCCTGCCTTGAATACCCTCACCTGGCCCTGGCTCTATACCAGGAGAGGTTCCCAGAAAGCTGCACCTCTGTGTCCCCCTTTCGATTGGCTCCTGGGGCAAGGTTGTGTTTCCCACTATCCTGGGGGCTCCCAGAAGGCAGGGAGGAGCTGCCTCTTCTGCATTTCAGCCTTACTAGAAGAAACAGAGCATGAACATACATAGAGAGGCCAAAGGGAAAAGAAGAAACTGGTTAGATGCCTAAATTCTGAGAAGACCCAGAGACTAAATAGCGGGCACTTTCCTGGTGAAGTTCTGTGTCAGGTTTGAAAGAGACACCAAAGAGAGATTGAAGGGGCCTTAGCATGGAAGAGAGTGCTCAAGGGCCCTACCTGCTCTGGTGACCCCTGCCCAACTGCTGCCAGCCCAGGAACCCCAAGGTCTGGGAACCTGCAAAGCTGAGGTTCAAGCTCCCTTGCACTACACATTTGCCGTCTCACCCTGGGTAACTGACTTCATTCCTTTGGGTTTCATTCTCTTTGTGGGTACAGTGCACCCTACCCAGGAGCTCACTGGTTTGAGGTAGAAACCCTGTGATGTGTGCGAATACCCTTTGTGAGATAGGTGTTACCCTAAGGGGCATTAGAGCCTCTCTAAATAGCCCCTGGCCCCTCCCCTGGCCCTGCCCATGTTTTGCTGCATCTGTTTTCCTCCATGTTTAAAGTCTCAGGAAGGTGTTGGGCAGGGTGTGGATGTTGTGAAGGGTTAAGGGTGGTTAATCACCTTGGGCTAGGGGTATGGAACGGGGAGGAGGGGGCGGGGGGGTACCCGCATCTAGGATGGGACACATGGTACGCTGATGCCATCTGGTGGCTACAGAGAGCAATGCTAGTTACTGGGTTAAGAGAAGGGAGGAAAGACAGGAAAGTGGGTGTGAAAGGAAAGGAGGGAGACAGAGGCCAGCACCAGGGAGCGAGGGGAGGAGGGAGTGAGATGGAAAGAGGGAGACAAGCCAGGGGCCCACAGCAAAAGGGGAGATGCCCAGGACTGCGCCTGTTGGATGTTGCCACAGGCCTGGGCAACCCAGAACAACAGCCCAGGAAGATCTGCAGCCTCTCAGAGGCTTCCAGAGGCCATGCGGCTCCAACCCCAGCATGAGTTTGAGCCATGAGGCCTGACGGTCAGGAGGCTGAGATCCAGCAGGTCAAACCAGGTGTTATTCCACAGGGACCCCCAGTTCTAAGGCCACCCCCATGGGCCTTCAGCTCTTGGCCCCCAGACACCAGTGATGGAGTGAAATGTTCCCTGGAAAAGGTTGGCCACAACTCCCCCAAGGATGTGTGTGAAGGTAAACATGCTTCTGTACATGTTGCCCACATGTAAGAGCCCAGTTCACACCCCACAGGCCCCATGGACACCCATGACACGCACCTGTCATGCAGATGGCTTGGGCCGAGTGGAGTGCTTAGAGGCCCCCACCTCACCCTCTTTCCTGCTTCCTCCCAGGGGCGGGAGGCAGAGGGCAAACTTGTTTACCACTTCTGCTCTGGGCAGTGGTGATGAGCTCAGACTGGCCCATTGCCCTCCATGGGCAGGGCCAGGCCTGAGTCATGGGGGTCAGATGACTGCAGAGGCTAAATGGGCCCCATCCTGCAGCCCCCAGGACCTGCTGGCAACCCCGCCCTTTCGCTGATGGTGGGCCACCCTTCCAAAGCAATCAGGATGGGGTGGGGAGGGGGATTCCCAGGCTCAGGCCCCAACCAGCCCCTCCCCTGACCAGAGGACAACAGGGCAGATGACCCCTTCGATCTATGCCCAGCCAGGCCTGGTCCCCTGATCACCCACCCAGGAGCAGCATCTCCCTCTGGGACATCCTGGTTCAGACCAACGCCCTCCCAGAATGCCAAGCACTCCTTCAGTCTTGTGCAAGGCCCCAAACACATCTCAGAAATAAATGGAATGATGCAAAAACAGTTGTGCTGGAGATTATGATACTTCTCCCTGGGTCTCAGTCTGCTGCACTCTGAAATGAGAAGAGGGATCAGTGTCGTCCAGGGGCAGTTCCCAACTGACACCTGCCTTGGCCTGCAGTATGTCTTTGGGGGGCTGCAGCTGATGGGAGCTGAGAGAAAGTCCTCAGCTCTGTCCCCCACACAGACCTGCAGGCCTTAGAATTATCTGCCAACAGGAAGACCACAGACTGATCCCCCTTGACAGCAGAGTAACCAAGGTCAGATCCAGGTACCCACCTTTATGATGTCTTTTTGTCTTGTAAAATCCTTCCTAGTACCGTGGGTGTTTGATTTCCATTGAAAATAAATTCCTAATGATTTTTAACACCTCTCTATTTTTTGGAGTTCCACCAAAACTACAATTTCCAGGAGATCCCTCCCAAAGGTATCAGCTCACAGGAGGTGCACTCCACTATTGACCCAGAACATTTCCCCAGGGGCACAGGTGGTCTTCCACTGCTGCTGGGATTGTCCTCACCTCCCCAAGGCCCACTAGCCCCCTTAGTCAAGAGCAGAGTCCTTTACTCTTGGTGCCCCTCACCTCCCAGCTCTCCACGCTACCCTCCACTGGTATGGCAGAGACAAGGACACAAAGCCAGGTTCCATCCAGGTCATGTCACTAGACTCACCAGGTGGCCTCAGAAAGGTCAGTCCCTCATCATGGGTATTACTGGCCCCACCAGTACAAAGAAGGAATTGGAAAAGACGACCCCAGAAGTCTCTCTGAACCCTGAACTCTAGGTTTATAATTCACCAACAGAGGCATCTGTTTTTATTACAAAACTGAATGAGAACTAAGGCAAGAATAAATGTGAAGGTTCCCTGCCTCCCAGCCCCAAGCTGGCACTGACTCTTTCCCATTGCTCCTTTGGCACTGCCCACTTCCTCCTGGCCACCCTCTGGCTTCACTGATCCTCACACTCCATCCACCGCCACCCTGCCCCCGGCGGCCTCCTGCTTCAAGCCCTGACAGTGTCCTGGCCCTCCCCCATCCGCTCCTCTGATCTCCAACCCTGGCAGCCCCTCTCCCCATCTTGGCACAGCATCTTTCAGCCTGCTGTCTGCCAAGCCTGGGCATCGCCCACTCTCCATACCTAGGCACCAGGGTTTGGCTTTTGCCTCCCCAAGCCTTCAAGCCTCAACACTATCCTCGCCCACCCACCCCCCTGGGTGCCAGAGACTTGCTGACTCCTGCCAAAGTCGGCATGGTCATCCCCCCGCCTCAGAGCCAAACTTCGGCTCCAGCAGCACTGACTGGTCCAGCCACTGTCACCCCTTGGGTCCTCAGATGAATCCCTCCCAGGGTGATGACTCCATTTACTCTTTGGTAAGAAACAAGGACAGCTTCACTGTAGCAGCAGCAGCAACAGCAAAGACTGTCAGCACCCCTCACAGGATCCAGACCACAGGAAGTCCCCAGGTGGACCACTGGCTGACGATGGGCCTTCAGGACCCTCTTGTCACAACTCTTAACAGGAAACTGAAAGCAGAGCCTGTGCCTGTGGGCTCAAAACACTGGTGGGAGCTTGCCTACCCCGGGTCAGCCCAATTTCTGCCCCCAACTCTGTCCCTGTATCTTTCTCCACATTTCCAGCCTGTATGGGAAGGCGTTGGGGGGAGAATGGATCCATGTATATGTATGACTGAGTCCCTTCACTGTTCGCCTGAAACCATCACAACATTGTTAACTGGCTATACCCCAATACAAAATAAAAAGTTCAAAAGAAAAAAAAAACTTTCTCCACATTTCATCCTGTTAACCTTTCCTTTTTTCAACTTCATTTTCCCTTATAATCCCTCTTTTTTTTCAAAATGTTTTAATTATATCAGGCACATAAAAATGTATAGATAATAACTGAAACAAACTTCAATGCTCACTACCTAGTTTGGTTTTGGGGGGCTGTTTTGTTTTTTGGTCACATGGCTGTGGGATCTTAGTTTCCTGACCAGGGACTAAACCCAGGCCCCTGGCAGTGACAGCATGGAGTCCTAACCACTGGACTGCCAGGGAATTCCCTCACTACCTAGTTTAAGAAAGGTATCATTACAAAGAAAATTGAAACCACTTGTGTTCTCTCCCTCTTCCTCCTCCCCATGTATATGTTCACTACATGTGTATGTCCATTATAATATGGATATATGTTTTTCATGCTTTTAAATTCTATGTAGATGGACCCATAGTCTAGGTATCCTGATATAACTTGGTTTTTTTAGCCCAACACTTTATGAGTTTTATCCACGTTGATATACACACTCTAACTTATTCATTTTTACTGCTGTGTAGTATTCTATTGCCACAATGGACTTACCTATTTTCCTGTTAATGGACATTTAGATTATTTCTCATCTTGTCTTAAATTGTAAAGGTAATAAGTGCACATATTCTCACTGTAAAATATTCAAGTCATATAGGGTACTGCATAAATAATGGAAACCTCCCTTTACCTACTTCTCCATCTCAAAATTTACCACCACGACCACCTATGTGTATACTGCCAGCCCTTTATCTAGGCATTAACATATGCATGTTTGAGGTGAGGAGGATTTGGGAAGCCATGAAGGGAAAAAAACGCAATCCCACATAACTCCTTTGTTCTAAAACCTTCAGTGACTCCACTGTCTGCTGGATGAAAGCCACACTCCCCAGTCTGGCATTCAGGGCCTCATCTCTCGGTTCCCCAATACACAGGCAGCCTGTACAGGGTCTCACTGAACTCAGCATTCCTCTGAGAGCCCACATGTTCCAGACTTCGGTCAGAGAGAGCAGGACAGGGATCAATCCTGAGTCTCATGCCCCACCCGCACTAGCCAAGTTAGCCCACTCATGGGTGCCACTTCCATTTCTGAGTGACTGGCTCCAGTGTCCTCCCTGACTTTAGAAACAAACTGTTCTGCAGACAGTGGGGTCTGGAGGCTCCACTTGGTAGACAAAGAATGGTGCATTATAATTATATTTTCACTTAGCAGTTCATTTCTCTGCCACACTCGCTAACTAAGATGCAGGAAGAAAATGCCAATTGGATTCATGAGCTTCGCCTCTCCCACTAATGGGGTCAGGCTCTGGCGGCCTTTATTGCACAGAGGCTCTAGGAGATGCAAACACACATGCAAGACTTCACCACCACATATGAGGCGAGGGCTGAGCAGAACCCACATTCCCTAATGTGGGGTATTGACACACCTCCCTCAGCATCCAGGCCTGAAGCTTCTGAACCCTGACTTTAAGGCCGGGCACACTGAACCTTGTCAGAGGGACTTGGCCACAGGGAGTTCCTAGTCTGAGAGAGACCCAGTTCCTGTCTTTAGGAAACTCTTGACCTGATGACAAAATATCAGGGAATGCCGAAAATGACTTTCTTTAATCTGGCTTTCCTGTAAAATAGGGATAAGTGTTATTGTTTAACTATAGTATTAATGGCAATCATAATAGCTAACATTTACTAAGGCCTACAATGTGCCTGATGCCGCATGAAGTTCTTTTATGCACTACCTCATTTAAACATCTCAACAACCTTTTGGAGTAAGTATACTATTATTCCTATTTTATGGTGAAGGTCAGAAAGGTTAGGTGTCTGAGTTTACACACTGTTAAGCAATGGGGTCAGAATTCAAACCTGGAGTCATCTTCTTAGACACTACACTTTGCTTCTACTCTTTTTTCTTTTCTCCCTAATAAAAGTGTTTTTTCTTTAATTAATTTGCTTCTCTTGACTTGCTTCCTTCTTGTGGATAAACACCGCCCCCCATCCCCGCCAGTCACTGTGCACATTTGTGTTTCCTCATAGAACCTAATTGCGAAAAAGACGTGGGTAGGTGGGGGCCAGGGACCTGGGGAGAAAGGTGATGGAGAAGGAAGGGAGATGGAGTGAGAAGTCCCAGGGCCATGGGCCTGGGCCAAGAAGCACCTTTGGTGGTGGGCAAGGGGTCTGATGAAAAGGGCAAGAACAGGGACTGTTTTCAATCATTCTCAGGACTCACGAATTTCTGGTACTGGGCCACCTATACCTTCAGGCCCTCTCAGAAATCCTTGGGATATTATTGACAGGCTGCTGCTGCTAAGTCGCTTCAGTCGTGTCTGACTCTGTGCGACCCCATAGACGGCAGCCCACCAGGCTCCCCCATCCCTGGGATTCTCCAGGCAAGAACACTGGAGTGGGTTGCCATTTCCTTCTCCAATGCAGGAAAGTGAAAAGTGAAAGTGAAGTCGCTCAGTCGTGTCCGACTCTTAGCGACCCCCTGGACTACGGCCTACCAGGCTCCTCCGCCCATGGGATTTTCCAAGCAAGAGTACTGGAGTGGGTTGCCATTGCCTTCTCCAAATTGACAGGCTACAAACGCCAAAGGCAAGGCAGGCTTGGGCCAAATTATCTGCCATGCCCACACAATTTGTGGGCACAGAGGGTTATGGCTTCATTTGCTCCATCTATAATCCATGTGTAGAGACCCACTTTTCCAAACCCAAAGTGTTCTGTCTAGGTCAAGTGTCTGAAGTGCCTGTGCATGCGTTCAGTTGCTCAGTCAACTCTTCGGGGCCCCATGGACTGTAGCCTGCCAGCCTCTTCCATCCACAGAATTTTCCAGGCAAGAATACTGGAGTGGGTTGCCATTTCCTACTCCAGGGGACCTTACCGACCCCGGGATGGAACCTCGTCTCCTGCATCTCCTGCACTGGTAGGCGGATTCTAAGTGTACCCATACTGTAACCACACTGAAAATATGAGTAAAGAGGGCCCAGGATTCTTATTCTCTCCCCCAGATAGCACTGCCATGGCACTTTCCACGCTGTTACAAATGTTACAATGCTTGTCGGTTTTTTCAGCTGTGTTGTGGGGCAACTCCCATGTTGTAAGGTCTTATCAAATGCAAAATTAATGCATTAATGTAATCTCAAAGATTCGCAGTAAAACTAAGCCATTGCCGCCGAAAGGGTCCAAGCGCGGGGTGCAAAGATTACTGCCCCAATTCCACACTCCGGGCTACTTGTACCAGTAACCACCCTGCCCTCTCCATTGGAACAACCGCGCTGCGCATCCCAAGGAGGCTCGCCTCCTCTGGGGGCCCAGCCTCCCTTTCTCCTCGCGTCTTTCTATCCAAGGGGCAGGCCGTGAGACTGGGACCCAGCTCTGGCCCCTTCCGGATCCGCCAACGCCAAGTTCTAGAAACGCGCGCGGAGGTGGGGTGGGCGAGTGGATTGGGCTTCAGAAGGAGCCTCCACGTGGGGGCGCTGGAAGGGCGCGGGAAAGACAAGCAGGGTCTCTGCGGCGTCCTCTGAGGCTGGGGAACCCAGAGAGCCAGCGCCCCCGCTCCCCTTCCCGCTCCGGCCCGGCCCGCCCCTGCCCCGGCTTGCGTTTGCGTTCTCAGCCGCAGGGAAAGAGGCCGCTCAGGCTCCGGGCTCCGCGGCGTCACAGCTGGACGGCCTCAGTCGAGGCACCCAGCCTCCGCGAGCCGGCCGGGAAAGTGGGCCCAGTCTTTCCACCTCCTTTGGACGCAGTCGGCGCTCGGGAAACGTCAGCTTCCTGCCCGCACCCCGCCCTCGGCTCGTGTTTCCCTCTTCCGAGCCGTCCTCCCTCCTGCGTCCTTTCTCCTCTCGGCTCCGCAATCCTAGCCAAACCGCAGCCTTTAACAATCGTGCGCGCCCACCCGGCGCCCGGGCAGCCTCGCCGCGGCCGCGACTCACCTCGCGGCCCACCCGCCCCCGGCGCCGCCCCCGCCCCAGCCCCGCGCTCGGCCAGCTCCAGAGGCCTCGTCCCGGCTCCGCAGCGGCTCCCCAACCCCCCGCCGGGCCGCGAGGATCGGGCGAGGAGGGACCCGCAGGCCAGGGAAGTGCCCGGGTGGCCGAGGGCACCGGGCGGGGCGGCGGGCTCGCCAGCCGGGCCGAGAGCGCCAGCCTGACCGCAGCCCGAGGGCAAAGCTGCAAATAGCCGCGGTTTCCAGCCGGTGTCCGGCCTCCCTCCCAGCCTTCCGGACCTTCGGGATTTTCTCTCCCTTCTTCCTGCCGCCCTCTCTTCTGCCCGGTGACCCCTGCCCCCTCCCCGCTGTGCCCCCACTACACCCTGTCAAACTGGGGCCTGGAGACCAGCGCTAAGGTCCAGAGTTCCAGAGGTAGAATAATCACAAAAGTTAGGACTAACTGAACACATACTATGTGCCAGTCACTGTACTGAGCTCTTTAAGTGTGCTGAGCTCTTTAAGTGTAGGCATTCATAAAACCTTTACCACCCCTAGATGAGGGTTGGCTCCAATTTGCAGATGGAGAAACTGAAGCTCAGAGAAGGTCCCCTTGGGTCCTAAGGTCACTGGGTTTCAACCTGCAGAATGGGAAGCCATGTCCCCTGTCTAGAGGTGAATGCTATTACTCTGCCTCCAGCCATGGACTTCTTGCTCTTGTGGGAAAGTGGGCTAACCAGGGACCTGGGATGCTAGTCAACCAGTAATTCTCAGTGTAACCTACAGCAAGCCCAACTTGCTGGCTTGTGAAATCCAGTGTCAGTTTCCACGTCTGTAAAGTGAAGGGGCCATTCATCTCTGTAAGGAAAAACTTGTTAACAAAAGTGGAGAACCAAAGTGGATTGTAAGTTATTAAGTGCCCTGCCCGTGGGAAAGTTAGCTGGGGGCTGTGTAGATTCAGACCCACAAACTAGGGTTGACTAGGTCAGAAGGGGCTGAGCTGGGGAACCTGCATTTTAGCAAATGCAGGGATTCTGAAGCCATCAGGGTTTTGGGGGGTTTGTTTTCATTTTAGCTGCTCTGCGTCTTCATTGTGGTGCCTGGACTGTTTGTTGCTATATGCTGGCTTCTCTAGTTGTGGCACTCAGACTTTTCTTGTTGTGGAGCATGGGCTCTAGAGAGCAGATTCAGTAGTTGTGGCGCAGGCTTAGTTGCCCCAAAGCATGTGGGATCTTAGTTGCTTGACCAGGGATCAAACCTGTGTCCCCTGCATTGGAAGTAGGCTTCTCAACCACTGGACCACCAAGGAAGTCCCTAAACTGTCAGGTATGGGATTCACCAAGGAGATTCCCGAAAATGAGTGAAAGTAGTGTGTCCTTGCCCAAAGCTCCACACTTGCCCTTACAACATCTCTGCCTTCACTGGCCTGGACATGGAGTGACTGCATGTTTCTTAAGGACCTGCTGTGTGCCAAGCACACATATATCACAGCCCCACTCTCAGAGCACTCATGGCATAATAGAGCAGCATGGCAGGGCTGTCCTCAACCCAACTGACTCTGTGAGAGAAATGGAGCCAGACACCTTCGTGCAGGGGGTGAAGCTTCATGCCAGGCTGTACTGCACAATGAGAGAGCAAGGGCCAGGTTCTGCCTGCACTCCCCCCGTCAGCAGCCTCCTCAGCGCAGGACACAACCTGCACAGTCTCTGACCACATCCTGTGCAGAGCTGCCAGAGATATGAGTGAGTGCGAGACATAGGGAAAGCCTAGGGAAGGGGCCAGTTAATTCTTGCTGGAATCAGGAAAGAGAAAAACTCTACTGGGGGTGACCATTAAGCAGACCTTTAATAAGTGGGAGTTTACCACATGGAAAAGGAAGTCCAGGCAGAGAAACAGCTAAGGACAGCGTGTAGGGGCGGGGAATCTTGTCCTGTATAGGAGCAGGTGGGGAAGCTGTCTGCGGGTAGGAAATGGGCAGACTGAGGGCATGGAGCACAGCCTTCTCTCCCCCCACCACCACTTGCTGGCACAAGCAAACTGACTGCAGCTTATCTGCCAACCAGAGTTCTCCTTTCCTAGAGGCTGTGAGATGCTGTTGGGCAGGGACGGTGCCTCATTCATCTTCTGTCACCCAGCGTCCATAATAGTTAATGGGTATTAAATATTTACCGTCATGCACTGTGCTAAGTGCTCCACATGCATTATCTAATTTCATCCTCAAACAACTTTGGAAATACATTCTATTAATAATCTCATTTTACTAATGAGGATTCTAAGTAACATGCCTAAGGTCACACAGTTATTTAGTGAGGGCCCTGGGGATGGAATTCACAGCTCTCTGACCACAGGGCCCTTGTTCTATATCTGTTGGACTAAGTGGAGAAGGGCCCTGAATTCCATGCTAGGGAGCTTGAACTTTACACCATGGGCAATGGGGAGACACTGGGAGGTTGTAAGCAGGGAGAGACAGGTCAGGTTAGGGCTTTGAAAAGACCACTTTGACAGCAGTGGCAAGATACTTTAGAGCTGATGCCATTTCAGCAGGAGGCCATTTTTCTGGCAAATCCCAATTCCTCCTTGTATTTTTTTTAAGTCTTGCCTTATCTCTTAGGGCAAGACTTATATGCACAGTACATCATGCAAAATGCTGGACTGGATGAAGCATAAGCTGGAATCAAGATTGCAGGGAAAAATATCAATAACCTCAGATATGTGGATAATACCACCCTTATGGCAGAAAGCGAAGAGGCACTGAAGAGCCTCTTGATGAAGGTGAAAGAGAATGAAAAAGCTGGCTTAAAACTCAACATTCAAAAAACAAAGATCATGGCATCCGGTCCCATCACTTCATGGCAAATAGATGGGGAAATAATGGAAACAATGACAGACTTTATTTTCCTGGGCTCCAAAATCACTGCAGATGGTGACCGCAGCCATGAAATTAAAAGACACTTGCTCCTTGGAAGAAAGCTATGACAAACTTAGCCAGCATATTAAAAAGCAGAGACATTATTTTGCTGACAAAGGTCTGTCTAGTCAAAGCTATGGATTTACCAGTAATCATATATGGATGTGAGAGTTGGACTATAAAGAAAGCTGAGTGCCAAAGAATTGATCCTTTTGAACTGTGATATTGGAGAAGACTCTTAAGAGTCCCTTGGACAGGAAGGAGATCAAACCAATCAATCCTAAAGGAGATCAGTCCTGAATATTCATTGGAAGGACTGATGCTGAAGCTGAAGCTCCAATACTTTGACCACCTGATGTGAAGAACTGACTCACTGGAAAAGACCCTGATGCTGGGAAAGATTGAAGGCAGGAGGAGAAGGGGATGACAGAGGATGAGATGGTTGGATGGCATCACCGACTTGATGGACATGAGTTTGAGCAAGCTCTGGGAGTTGGTGATGGATAGGGAAGCATAGTGTGCTGCAGTCATGGAGTCTCAGAGTCAGACAGGACTGAGCAACTGTACTAAACTGATCTCTTAGGGCAAGACATGGCGGGGAACGCCAAGGAAGAGGTGCAGTAACAGGAAAGGGAGACTAGTGGGAGAATACTAAGTTCTGGGGATAGGCCTCTCCTACAGGGGAGGAAAGAAACCAGGCAGTTCCCCCTCTCCATTTCCAAGATGCCAAGGCCCCCTCAGGGCTTCTAGTCAGGAAGCCAAAAGCACTAGGCCCTACACACTGCCCCATTGTGCACCTGCCTCCTGGGGGAACACAGCCAAAGGTAAGGTGGTGTTGCAACAAAGATCAGTTGCTGGGGGTGGCAGTGGAGGAGGCCTGGTCTCTTCTCTGGGCAGCTCATGGTATCACTGGCTTTTCCAGCAAGTGGGGTGGGGAGTTACAGGAAATGGCCTGGGGCATCAGATAAGCTGAAGGAAGAGGCCGAGTAGATGGAAGGAGGGAACAGGTGGAGCTTCCCCCACCTGCTAAGAGGAGCCAGAGAGAGGACCAATCCTGCTTGAGGCAGTCTTTGGGCTGAGAGGCGTCCCCTAGGGTCTCAAGATGCTGCTCTGTGTCACCTTGCTTCTCCTCCTGGGGCTGTCTGCATGCACTGTGGCAGGTGACAAGGAACTGGCAGTTGATGCTGAAGCAGGCTCCTGGTTGACTGTGACCCTGGAGGTAGGTACCTTTGGGGAGAGCAGGGTATGATAGCAACAGAGCAGGTTATACATTGCACGGTAGGGTGTCTGCCTGCCCTCCCTGGACACGTTCAAGGCTGTCGCCCCTGGCCTGATAGACCCCCAAAGAGATGCAAGCATATTTTGTTCTTGTTCAGTCGCTCAGTCCTGTCCGACTCTTTACGACCCCATGGACTGCAGCATGTCAGGCTTCCCTGTCCTTCACCATCTCCCAGAGCTTGCTCAAACTCATGTCCATCAAGTCGGTGATGCAATCCAACCATCTCATCCTCTGTCGTTCCCTTCTCCTCCTGCCTTCAATCTTTCCCAGCATCAGGGTCTTTTCCAGTGAGTCAGTTCTTTGCATCAGGTGGTCAAAGTATTGGAGCTTCAGCTTCAGCATCAGTCCTTCCAATGAATATTCAGGACTGATTTCCTTTAGGATTGACTGATTTGGTCTTCTTGCTGTCCAAGGGACTCTTAAGAGTCTTCCCCAACACCACAGTTCAAAAGAATCAATTCTTTGGCGCTCATCCTTCTTTTATAGTCCAACTCTCACACCCGTTCATGACTACTGGAAAAACCATAGCTTTGACTAGACAGACCTTTGTCAGCAAAATAATGTCTCTCCTTTTTAATATGCTGAGTTTGTCATAGCTTTTCTTCCAAGGAGCAAGTGTCTTTTAATTTCATGGCTGCGGTCACCATCTGCAGTGATTTTGGAGCCCAAGAAAATAAAGTCTGTCACTGTTTCCATTGTTTTCCTATCTATTTGCATGAAGTGATGGGACCCGATGCCATGATCTTTGTTTTTTGTTTGTTGAGTTTTAAGCCAGCTTTTTCATTCTCCTCTTTCACCTTCATCAAGAGGCTCTTCAGTGCCTCTTCGCTTTCTGCCATAAGGGTGGTGTTATCCGCATATCTGAGGTTATTGATATTTCTCCCTGCAATCTTGATTCCAGCTTATGCTTCATCCAGTCCGGCATTTCCCATGATGTACTCTGCATATAAGTTAAGTAAGCAGGGTGACAATATGCAGCCTTGACATATTCCTTTCCCAATCTGGAATCAGTCCATTGTTCCATGTCCAGTTCTAACTGTTGCTTCTTGACCTGCATACAGGTTTCTCAGGAGGCAGATAAGGTGGTCTGGTAGTCCCATCTCTTTAAGAATTTTCCAGTTTATTGTGATCCACACAGTCAAAGGCTTTAGCGTAGTCAGTAAAGCAGAAGTAGATGCTTTTCTGGAATTCTCTTGCTTTTTCTATGATCCAAAGGATGTTGGCAATTTGATCTCTGGTTCCTCTGCCTTTTTTAAATCCAGCTTAAACATCTGGAAGTTCTTGGTTCACGTACTGTTGAAGCCTAACTTGGAGAATTTTGAGCATTACTTTGCTAGCATGTGAAATGAGTGTAATTGTGTGGTAATTTGAACATTCTTTGGAATTGCCTTTCTTGGGATTGGAACGAAAACTTTTTCCAGTCCTGTGGCGACTGCTGAGTTTTCCAAATTTTCTGGCATATTGAGTGCAGCACTTTCACAGCACCATCTTTTAGGATTTGAAATAGCTCAACTGGAATTCCATCACCTCCACTAGCTTTGTTCATAGTGATGCTTCCTAGGACCCAATTGACTTCACATTGCAGGATGTCTGGCTCTAAGTGAGTGATCACACCATCTTGGTTACCGGGTCATTAAGATTTCTTTTGTATAGTTCTTCTGTTTATTCTTACCACCTCTTCCTAATATCTCCTTCTTCTGTTCAGTTCAGTTCAGTCGCTCAGTCATGTCCGACTCTCTGCGACCCCATGAATCACAGCACTCCAGGCCTCCCTGTCCATCACCAACTCCCGGAGTTCACTCAAACTCATGTCCACAGAGTCGGTGATGCCATCCAGCCATCTCATTCTCTGTCGTCCCCTTCTCCTCCCACCCCCAACCTTTCCCAGCATCAGAGTCTTTTCCATTCAACTCATCGCATGAGATGGCCAAAGTATTGGAGTTTCAGCTTTAGCATCAGTCCTTCCAATGAACACCCAGGATCGATCTCCTTTAGAATGGACTGGTTGGATCTCCTTGCAGTACAAGGGACTCTCAAGATTTCTGTCCTTTATTTTGCCCATCTTTGTGTGAAATGTTCCCTTGGTATCTCTAATTTTCTGGAAGAGATGTCTAGTCTTTCCCCTTCTATTGTTTTCCTCTATTTGCACTGCTCACTTAAGAAGGCTTTCTTATCTCTCCTTGCTATTCTCTGGTCTCTGTATTCAGATGGATATAACTTTCTTTTCTCCTTTGCCTTTTGCTTCTCTTCTTTTCTCAGCTATTTGTAAGGCCTCCTCAGACGATTTTGCCTTTTGCATTTCTTTTTCTTGGGGATGGTTTTGATCACCACCTCCTATACAATGTGAACCTCTGTCCATAGTTCTTCAGGCACACTATCAGATCTAATCCCTTGAACCTATTTGGCACTTCCCCTGTATAATTGTAAGGGATTTGATTTATCTCCTACCTGAATGGCCTAGTGGTATATGGAATTAGCAGTGTGTGTGTGTGAACAGTATGTGTGTTCATGCTTCATTTAACAAACTTATTTAACATATACATGTTCCTGACACTGTCCTAAATGCCTCATAAATAGTAACCCATTTAATCCTCACATCCACCTTGCGGGACAGGCACCATTTCTATCCCCATATCACAGATAGGGAAACTGAAGCATAGAAAGGTCAAGCAGCTCGTCCAATATTACACAGCATCAAAGCACAACTGTACACCTTGCCCAATGTCTTATTCTGTGTATCTGTGCCTCGGAGGACATTGTCCAGCACATCCTTTCAAGGGGGTCAACTTGGAGTGGGATCACTCACGTGTAGAAACTTATTCCCTGACAAGTAATGGTTTGATTGCCAGCCTCTCCTACTAAGTGGACCTGAGTGCTGTCACTGAGAAGAAATCTCACAAATAGAGACACGGCATCTGTGCCCCACTCCATCTGGTCAGAGACAGAGATCCTGACCTCAGAGGTTCCCATCAGACAGGGGAACGAGGCCAGTGGACTAGAGACACACAGGCAAAGTGCTCAGGGAAAGCCTCCAGGAGGGCAGACGGGACAGGGCTGGGCCTGCTCCCCCTAGTCCGGGGACGGTGAGGACACTGGGGCTGCAGGACGAGCCATCAAGTAACAGCCATGCCTGGCGGCTTTCCTTCTGGTGGGCTTCCTTCCTGGTTTGTCTGAACTTGGAAGTGTGTGCCGTTGAGGAGACAGCAGGCTGAGGAGATGAAGGTTCAAGTCTCAGCTTCGCCATTGACTCTGTGTGACCTGGGGACATCAGTTTCCCCACTTGTAAAATGGGAGAGGGGGGAAAGATGACTCCCAAGGTTTTTTTTCCAGCTCTGACATGGAGTCTGTGCCAAACATCAGGGGACATGGCCCAGGCGCTGGGAAGCTGTGTAATAGGGACCACCCTACACAGTTACATGGGAAACATCACCGATTTCAACCAGCGACTCGTGGGGCTTTCCACGCTGCAGCTGTGTCTGATGCTTCTTCCTGGCTCACTCTCGTTTACAATCCCTCTGCTTCCCAAGACACAGAATTGTGACATAGACACCCCCTCATCTGAAAGAGGAATGATGCCTCTGTTAGGGATGGTCTGATGTTCTCCCTTGCTCTCAGGTCTCCCGGCCTGCAGTTAGCCCTGGAGCTGGGGATTTGAGTTAAAGGGGTAAGAAAGCCTTCTGGTCAGGGCAAGAGTCCTTCTTGAGTAAAAGACACCTCCTAAAGGGCCCCAGAAACCTGATGGGTGGGAGGAAAAAAAAACACATTCTGTCCAGCTTGCATTTGAAGACTGCCTTTTACCGAGGCAAAGTGCTTTTCATAAGCTTTTCAGAAACGGGTCCAAATCTCCAAAGACACTTTTCCGGTTCCTGGCCAGGCTAGATGACTCCAGCCTGAGACAGCTGCCCCAGCCATTGATGTCCTGGAGAAGAGACAGACTGGAAGTGACTGAATTAGTCCAAGGCTTAGAAAACAATCCACTCCTGATCCCAAAAGTTGGGATAAGCTGGGAGAGTCGAGGGGGTTTCCATTGCACCCCAGCCAGGTCCCTGCTTGTCCCTGAAGCTTCAGTGCTGCCCCTGGGGAAACTGGGAATGGAAGAGCCCGTGGCCCAACCCCAGCTGCCAGCCTCCAGGCAGGCAGCTTGTGTTTAGTCTAGGGCTCTGGTCACCTGTCTCACTCTTCCCTATTCCCAGACTATCAGAGAAAGGGCCTTTCATTCACCATCCTGCATCCCATACATGCTGAGCTCCTGTGTGTACCAGGCACTATGCCAGGTATTGGGGATACAAAGACATGGAGATGGTCTAATGACTGTCACTTCCCCCACTGGCAAGCATCTCTCAGTCTCAGCAGAGTCAAGCAGGCCCTTCATCAGAGGCTCCAGTAAAAGCCAGGGAAGGAGGCCTTTGGCCAAGGTCACAAAGGTTAATGGAGAAATGAGAACTTAAATCTATAGTCCTTGGTCCAGAACTTTTACCCCACCAGCTCAAGGATGAAAATGTCTTTGCCTGAGGGAGCAGCCTCTGCCCCAGGCCACATGCCATGAGAGGCCCAGGTTAAATCCAGGACAATGAGGGGAGTGCCAGAGGAAGAGGGAAGAGCAGGAGTCTAGAGTCAGACTGAGTTTGGATTCTGACTCTACCACTTCCTGTATGACCTCGGACAAGGCACCTCATCTCCACAAACCTGTGTCCCCACCTGTAAATGGATATTTCACATGGTGGTTGTGAAGCGTAAATGAGATTATGCCTGGAGTGTCTGAGCCTTTGAGTTAGATGACCCGGGTTCGAGTCTGGCTTCGTCTCACATCCTGACTGGTAATCACTCTGAACCTTAGTTTCCATCTGTAAAATGGAGACCCAAATAGTACTTTCTTTATGTGGTTTTGGTAAGGATTGAGTTAATATATGAAAGTGCTTAGGAACACTTTAACATTAGCTATTTATTACTGCTGTTATTATTTACAGTATTGCATAAAATGTGAGGAGATCAATGCCAGCACAGAGCATGGGTAACTGAGATTGTTATTGTTCAGACTGTCTTGTCAGTCTCCCCTCAACTCTAAGGAACTCTCTGCTTCTTCAGGAAGATGTCATCCCCAGCATCCTGCTTCAGCTACGGGACGTGAAGAAGGGGAAAGCGAGCCAGTTCTTTGGGCTAATGGGGAAGCAGGCAGGAGGTAAGTGACAGATGTGGGTGGATGCCCAGGGAGGAAGGCTTCTGGGTGGGTTCTGTTACCCCAAACAGAGGCCCTAACTTAAAGTCCAGGACTCAGCATCCTTTACTTCAGTCCAGTAGTGGTCACTCATGCCATGGAATGGGATACAGTGTCCATATCAATTGTTATCCAAATCAGGACATTTCAGAGTGTTAATTATGCCAGGCAACAGGTACAAACCACTCCAGCATCTGGGGAGTGCAGTGACCCTAAGAGTGGGGACAAATATTTTGCACCCTGCTGGTGCCCTTCCTTCCATACTGTGGAGGTCTATGGAGAGAGGTGGTAGAACTTGAGATCTGCCTCTGATGTGAGTAAAGCTGAAGACTAAGCTTTCTATGAGATTCTGTTTGGTTCAAGTAGAATTATTAAAATGAATCTATGTTCCCTGAGGGCACTCTCCACATGAAATCTGTATCCTGGGAGGACAAAGATAAAAATAGTCTGAACAGAGAGCGGTTTTCTTATTGACAACTAAATTTTTTAAAGTGGTTTTGGTAAGGATACGAAAGAACTGGCACTTACATACACTTTAATACACTGTACATTTGGAGGACATGTTGGCAATATCCATCAAAGTTGGCAACATCCATCAAAGTTGGCAACACATGCATACCTTCTGACTGATAGGTTCGCTTTAGGAAATCCATCAAATAGAAATGCTGTTGCTACATAAGCCCTGAGGTATTTGTGCCAAGTAGCAAGAATGTGAAAATAACCTAAAAGCTATCAATGGTGGGGGGATAATCAAAATACATTAGACACATCCATGGCCTTTTTTTGGGCTGTGCTGAGTCTTGGTTGTGGCACTTGGACTTCGCTAGTTGTAGCATGGGCCTGGTTAGTTACCCTGTACCATGTGGGATCTTAGTTCCCCAACCAGCGATCGACCCTGAGTCCCCTGGATTGGAAGGTGAATTCTTAACCACTGGACCACCAGGGAAGTCTGGCACATCCATAGCCTTTGTGGCCATTGAAATGGATGAGGCAGATCTGTGGATAGATAGAGAAAGATTTCCAAGATATTGGCTAAGCGGAAGCAGCAAGTTATATGACAGCTGGAGAAGACTCTTGAGAGTCCCTTGGACTGCAAGGAGATCCAACCAGTCCATTCTAAAGGAGATCAATCCTGGGTGTTCATTGGAAGGACTGATGCTAAAGCTGAAACTCCAATACTTTGGCCACCTCATGTGACGAGTTGACTCACTGGAAAAGACTCTGATGCTGGGAAGGATTAGGGGCAGGAGGAGAAGGGGACGACAAAGAATGAGATGGCTGGATGGCATCACCGACTCTGTGGACATGAGTTTGAGTGAACTCCAGGAGTTGGTGATGGACAGGGAGGCCTGGCGTGCTGTGATTCATGGGGTCGCAAAGAGTCGGACATGACAGCGACTGAACTGAAGATAGGGGCCTACATGTTTAAAGAAGTCACTGCATACTTACACACACACACACATATGAAAACATAGGGAGAGTTCCAGAAGGATAAATATCAAACTGTCACCAGTGTTTTACATCTAGGATAGGAAGTGAAGGTGAGGGAGAGCAAAAGTTAAGGGGGACTTTTACTACACTAACCTCTACCTTACCATTTCATAGTAAGCATTTATTCAGAAACTGCTTTTATAATTTTAAAAAATACATTTAAAAATAGAGAAAATCTTCCTGCTACATGCACCATAAAATAAAATAGAGAAAATTAACTTGTGACCAAACTTTGGCCTCAGCTTCTTCTACAAAATGAGTTTTGGCCTGGGCCATTTCAGAGGTCTCTTTCAAATCCAGAAACTCAGGAAGCAGGAGGTGGGGGTTTATGGGAAATATTTACTGAACACTGTGCTCACTTGTGATTAAATCTCCTAATATCCCCTTTACCACCAGCAGGGAAACTAAGGTTCACATAGGCTAAATACTTTCCCAAGGAGGCCTGACTAGCACCAGGTAGACTCCACAGTGTGCACACTTCCCACTACCCTGCCTCCTACCCAGAGTGTACCAGGACAACAGGGGGTGACCAGAGTCCCCAAAGACCCACCAAAGGCATGGATCCCAAAGAACTATGAGCCGTTTCATCTCACTGGGCCCCCAGGGAAGAAGTGCAACCCTCATTTCTTCTCTTTCCCCAGGAATACCTCCCATCCAGTCAGAGGGAACAGGTAAGTGTTGTTCACACTTTCCCCCCACATGCTCCCTGGGGAAGACTGAGTTGTCAGGGAGGTGGGGGGGATGCTCTGGCCAGGGTGCACAGGCTGGCATTGTTGAGGGTGGGGCCAGAGTGGTTCGGCTGTATGCTAGGCTTCCTGGTTGTTTCCTTAAGAGAGGTGGTCTGTGCATGCCTAGGGAGCAGCTGCAAGAGATGGCAGTGAATCCAGTTCTGCCAAAGGTTCAAAATTACTGTGGGTCTAAAGCCTAGAGTTGAAGAAACTCACCAATCCAGAAGGACCTTAAAACTGAAAACCCTAACCCTGTCTAAAATCCTTCAGTGAAAAGGGAAAATCGAAATCAAAACAAACCAGCCTTTACCCAGTACCCTTCAGTGATCCCAGGAGCAAGCCACACACATCCTCCCGGCCACCCTCACTGAGGGGACTCTTAGCTCTACCTCTCCTTCTCTGCCCACCTGCCCTACCCAGAGCCTGTCTTCATGGCCTGGGCATGGCGCCCTCCTTGGCACACTGCCCTGCACTGTTCTGCTGGGTCACATGGCTGGTGTCCCGAGTAACAGCCACCCCACGGGCAGGTAGAAGTCTACCATCTTCTCTGTCCCCGCAGTTTCATTAGAGGCACTCATGAGGTATTTGTGGAAGGGCGGGCAGAAGGAAGGGAAAATGGGAGAAAGAGGAAGGAATCAGTGAGTGAATGAACCTCAGTTCCTAGAGAAGTTACTCTATTCCTGAGTCCCCAGTTCTGGCCCTGTCTTTCTTGGTTCCCAAGGCAGTCTTCCTCTGCTTCACTTTCTCCTTTTCTTCTGTCTCCTCTCTTCATCACCAGGGTATCAGCAAGAATCAGTGGTCCAGGGCCTCCTGGGTAAGGGAGGAGCAACTACAGAAGGTGGGTGATAGCTTCTCCGCCAGCACACACAGGCACATTTTGCTCCCCACTCTCAGGGCCAGCTGAAGCCACAGAGAATGGTGTGTGGTTCTCCAGACCCTGGAACATTCCCCTTATTCCCTCACTAATTGTTGAAGTCTTAAGGTATTTTCTGTCTTCAATGACCTAAATAAAGGCAATATCACCCTGGGAGGGGCTATCAGGTGACACCTTCTGGCCTGGGCCACAACCACAAAAGCGTTCAAAGGGATGCTCAATAAACAAGAAGGTAAGTGAATCAGTAGATAAGTGACTCAGGCTGGGGAAAGATCCAGAGCTCAAGCTAGCAAGCTCGAGAGGAAGGGCAGGGGGTGACATACCTGAGCAAAGACACCAAGCTCGTCTGCTTCCTTAATCCTGACCTCTCCCCCAAGAGCTGCAGACCTGTGGGCCCCTCTCTAGCTTCCGATAGAACACCTGCTCCTTCCAACAGAGGCTCTTGGGAATCAAGGTGGAAAAGTTCTCTATACTCCCCCAAGAGTTTTTCCTAAGTGTTTGAGCCATTTCATTCGAAGGGCCATGGAAGTTGCCCCAGTGCCAACATGGAAATGCACATCCCCCCATGCAAAGTGTTGGCAAGAACCTTAGAAATCATTTTCCAGGGATGGCAACAATCTGCCCAAAGTCACACGGTGAACTGTTAACAGAGCCAGGACTAAACACTGTCTCCTGCTCCCTAGTCCGGGCACTTCATGGAGCCCTCAGAGGGCCATGGGAATTTTAAGTGCTGGATTACCACTCCCTTTCTTCAGAGAGGATTAGTGAGGGTTGGCTCATCCACTCTCTAGAGGCATTTATGATTGAAAAACGGAAGCTCTGCCAGATTAACCTGGAATTTGATTGCCCTAAATAACTATAGAGAAATCTGATTTGGGCAAATGGAGGGCCTTGAGTGGATGACCAAGGAAGGCCTCCAAGGGTGGCCTAACCACTGCACTAACCACTGCTTATGTGCAGCACTCTTCCCAGGCAAAGAGGATGAGAACCATGGGTGAGTGTGAGCCCCCACCCCACGCCTCCCAGAGGACGAAACCCTTTTCTCCTTACCTGGACGTGGCAGCCAACCAGCCGACCAGGCCAGCCCTCTTCTCCATGTCTTCTGTGCTCATCATGTGTCCCTCCCACCACACTGAACTCCTCCCAGGACTCTCGGTCTCAAGCAGCAGTCATGCACAAATGCACCACTGTCACCACTGTAAGCTAGCTAATGACCCCACACACTCTTGGACCTCACCGCATAGCAGGATGAGTCCCACCGAGACCTTCCTACCCCGTTTCTCTAAATCCTGTGCCCGTAACACAGCAAGGGTTCAATAAACCAATGAAGAGCGAATGATTTCTTCTCTGGTGCAGGGCAGCAGACAGGGATGGCCAGGGCTCAACACCTTGCCCAAGGGCCCGGCATGTCAGCAGCCAGGAGACCTCTTTGAGAGTTGTAAAGGAAATGCTAACCCACCTGGACCCACCTGAAATGGGAAAACAGGCTTGGCACACAGGTAGCCCTTGCCTACCCACCATCATAACCTCAAGGACCCAAATCCATGTGTCTTTGGACTTGGAGAATTGGGGCCCAGGTCCTTTATCAATTCTCGTGTATGACGTGGCCCCTCAACTGACTGCCCTGCTTTGGGGTCAGAGGCAGCCAGTCATTCAAAGAGCTCTAGAGTAAGGAAAGCGGCTGTACCTCAGGGAGGTGACGGGGGATCACTGTCCTGGCCCAGATGTGGTCCTGGGAGATGGCTCACTGTGTCAACTCAACGTGAAGAAGCAGAAGAGAAAACTGAAGATTTTATTCCCATGTTCGAAGTTGGAGACATTCAAGCTTTGGCTGAAGCCACTGACCATTCAGTAAGTTCCCTCTTTGGGCTGGCACTTTGCTGGGCCCTCAGGCGGGACTGGGAGCAGGGAGGGGGACTGGAATTTGTCCTTGAAGAACTACCGACCACAGAGGGCAGAGGTGATGTACTCACTCAAGGCAGCCGTTGCTCTCCAACAACCCTTTTCACACCCACCACGTCCCCTCAAGCTGGTGTCTGCACATGCCATTCTCCTCCTGTGCTGGTGAATTCTTACTCAGAGGTTCCAACCCGGCAACTACTCATTCACTCCCTCCACTGAGTTCCCGCAACACTTTGCACATTCTTCCACTACAGAACTCATATCTGATAAAAAATTAACAGTTTATCTCAATAACAGGGTTTGTCAAGTACACAAACCGCTTCTTAATTGTCTTTACCCCCATACCAACAATAGAGCTCAGAAGTCCTTGGAGAGGGTTTTCACGAAGGACTCACATAGAATGCATGGTCCTCAAATGCTCAGCTCTTGATCTCCAGCCCCAGGACTAATTGCTCTCGTTGGCTCAGTTGGCACAGACGGCACTGCCACACACCCTGCTGTGGGCTAGAAACCTGGGAGTGACTCCCAGCCCTCACTGCCCCATCTAAACACCTCCCCCCAAGTTGGTGGTTCTTCCAAACATACCTAAATTCATCTTCTTGTTGCTCTCATTACACATTCACAGGAGGTACTATCTTCCCTTGCCTAAGGGGCACCAGCATCCGTGCTTCCCACCTTACTGCTCTCCATCCAGAGCAGGACCTTTTAATATGGTGGACCCGTCCATCCCCTACTGGCCACAGTTCAGTTTCCTAGGTCAACTTGACATTCTTGTTGGGGCCTTCAAAGCCCTGTGCTCCCTGATCCTTCCTCCCACCCCATCAGCCATTACCAGACATTCTCTCAGACCTTTAGGCACACCAGAGGCTCACCAGCTTTTGTGATCTGTGCTCCGGCTCTCCCTCTGGGAACACTGCCCACGCCCCCCCTCCCCACTCACTTGGCTAACCCAATCATCTGTCAGGTCCCAGGATAAAGCAAGCTCCCTCTCAATCAGGGCTTCCGGGATAACCAAGCTCAGCTAGTTCTCTCCAGTTATGCTTACCCAACACTTGTCCTTTGCCCTTCAGGGCACTGATCACAATTTGGAATTTAATGCTGATATCTTCCAGGAGACCAAGTTCTACATCTTTTGTGTACAAATGAATGACTGAATATATTAGGCACTCTGAAAGACAAGTTACCTCCACAAGTATTATCCTCAATCTGCACCGAAAATCCCAGAGCCAGGATTTGAGGGAAGGGTCCTTCACTCCAAGCATATTTGACCCCTACAATGACTTGGTCTCTGCCACAATTACAGACGTCTCAGGCAGAAAAATAAGGAAGTCTTCACAAGGAATTCCTTTTTAGTTGGGCCATTTCAGTAAGTACCAAAGAAACATCTAAATGTCTGCCCCACAGCATACTGGTCTCCAGAGAATCCTTCCAGACCATTTTAGGAAACGTTACATTCTGTCTCCTTCTTGGAAAATCCCGAGAGGTTCTGAGACGCCCAGAACTCAAGAAACATATCAATATCCATCCTCAACTGTGTTTTCCAAGTTTGACTACAGTACCCATTTTACCTGTAATACCTTGTTTAGTGGGACACACTTGGGGGAATGCTGACAAATGAAAACAGGAAAAAAGACTAATCCAGCTGCATGTGGAGGATGTGTAGGGGAATGATGAAAATTACCCAGGTGGAGTCCACTTATGGAATCTTGAAAGCCAAGATAAATGGGAACTTAATCCAAAAATGGGAAGCCACATGAACTCTGGGGGAACTGGAGAGCTATTTCCTAATAGCAGGATATTCACCTTTCCTGATCCACTTCTGTAATTCTAAAGCTAGGCAACTGAGAGGCAATTTGACTGGAAGCTGAGATATCAACCAGGGTTAAACTGGGTCTGTGGGTGCCACTGCATGAATAGTGTTCCCCTGGAGTTACACAAGGAGGAGGTCCTCCTCTGGGCACATCTGGTTTCTAATCACAGGTAATCATTTACCAAAATAAATCTACAAGGCCCAACCTTGAAGGCAGGCAGGTGAGGTTTCCTGCCTTTTCACTGGAGCTTTCTCAAACCAGTTTTATTAACCCAAGTTCAGAAATGACTTCAAAGTCAGTTTCCTGAACTGTATACAAATGTGTGCATATCTGCATTTATGTATACTTTTCTTTTAAAAAACCCAATACTTTTATTAGATTCTCAAAAGTTCAGAAGGAAAGGTCTTTTACTCTCCTTTTTTCACTTACCCACTGCTATATATCTATATGTATATCTAACCATCCCAAAATGGTCAATGGTTTAAAATACTTCCAGGGACTTCCTTGGCAGTCCAGTTGTTAAGACTGCACATCTACTGTAGGGGCCATGAGTTTGATCCCTAGTCAGGGAACTGAAATCCCACATGCCACTCAGTGTGACCAAAAAAATATAACAGCACTTCTCATGATTCTCTAGGTTAGCAACCCTCAGCTAGATGATTCTTTAGCTTCAGGAGGTCAGCAGGGGTCATTCTGAGGCTGCATCCAGCCTGAGTACAGGGTCTGGATTTTTGACACTTAAGCTTCTGGTCTGAAAATATGTCAGGTTTCCATCAGCAAAAGCAGAAACAGCTAGAATATCACTTCTGGCACCTTTGACTAGTGAAAAGTCCAGTCCACACCCTGAAGGAAAATTAGCTCTTACTGGAAGGAGCAGCACTCATATACAGAGATGGGATTGTTGGTGACCATTTCTGGAGGTGATGTACCACACCTTTTGAGATAAAGGTAAAGGTTTCTAAAAACTCTGCATATGATTGAATAAAACGTGAGTGGTTCCAAAAACATGTACCGAGTTAAGAAACACTGGTTTCGTGAATGGACCTGACTTGTCCAGGGTAAAGATGTTCTCAAACAGAACATCCGGGGGGAGCAGCAGAGCCAGAGCTGTGCAACAACACAGGTTCTTTTCTCCACTCTTGGGTACAAATCAACAAACCCCAAGGCACGGAACAGTGGTAGCACCTACAGGTATCACATAAGACAGAAGAGACAAACTGGTATTTCAGCACAAGGGACATTTTTCACCACTGGGCAGTCCTTTTGTTCCCCCTTCTTAGTGACATTCATTGGCATTTTGTTGAAGATACCACAAAGGAAGTGGGCAATTAAACTGCCCTCATCAGCAGGAGACAGTCTGGGAGATGCAGTCATACAAGTTTGTAGCACAAAGTGCTGGAGTAAAACCAGTGGTCCAATTCTATAACTCCATGATCCCAATGAATAGCAAAAAGTAGTTTTTAGAACTCCTAACATACATTATATTTAGCAAAGTTTCACCTTATTCTCTGAATATGCAAAACCCTATACAGCACTGTGTATACAAGTGCATCTGTGAAACCATGGGCAGGCAGGATGTTAACCTTCAGTAAGGCCTTCTCTTTGGTCATCAATGGACCTCACTTAATGGGACCTGTCACCTGGGCCTGCACAAACCATGCACAAGCCAAGGACTGAGTGAAGACAGGCAGGTGGGGCTCCTGTCTGCCTTTTCACTGGCACTTTCTCAAACCCTCAATCTCCTGAACTGTAGACAAATGTGTGCACATTTGCACTCCTGTATATTTTTCTTTTAAAAGACCCAACACTTATTAGATTCTCAAAAGGTCAGAAGTTAAAGTAAAATGGGTAAGGATCACCACGGAGAGCAACACTGCTTGATCCCAGTACCTGGGATCATAAAAACCATGCTCCTTCAATGTCTGGCATATCAACTGCTCTTCAAAGGAGGAAAAGGCAGACATGTTTATGCCTAGTTACTAATATTCTTTCAAAAACTGCTTTTCACTCATTTCATATTTCAGAAGGAATGCGTGATGGAAGCAAGCTGTGGTATTTTTCTATACTGGCTTCACATGAACTCCATTAGAGGCCATTCCTAACCCCAGTCAGGCAACCCGCCCAGAACCACAGGGATAAACCAAAGCTCAGGTCCTGTCAAGAGAATCATCTTGCCATATAAAGGGCACACCATATTCTTAAAAACTACTTAATGTGACTCATTGTTCCCCCTTGTGAGAAATGGGAAAGCAGGCACCGAGGCATCAGATGACTCACAGTAGTTTTGTCAGAAGCATGGGATCTGGACTCAAGAGAAGCAAAGCTCTCATTCTGTTTCTATAACCCAGTAGTAAAACTTCTAAGCTTCAAATTTTCTCCTGTGGAAGAGGGCTACAATATTTACCTTACAGTGATGATGTGGTAAGGACTGAAGGAAACCACAAAAGTAAAGGGACAGTGCTTACTGAACAGTTTATTCCTAAATCAGAAGCAGAACCAGAATGAGGCACATATCTGTAACCTGGTTTAGGTCTCTGACCTACAAATGCTGCCTACAGGAGTAACTAAACTCAATTCTTTCATCTTAAAGTTTTCACCAGTCTTGTCATTTTTCTGGCAATGGAAGCCACTAGAAGCATGGGGGACTGTGGCTGAAGCAAAGAAAACTAACTAGAAGGGAGAAGGTAAATCATTAGGGAATCAAAAAAGCCAAGAAAGCAAATGGCAGAGGGGAGGGTCAAACAAGGCAGTGTTAAAGTACCCAGCACAGTGCTGAGCAGAAAGGAAGCAACCCGCACATGCTGGAGCTTTCTTCCTCTAGAAATGTTTGGTGCTTCCACTTACGGAGTCTCAGCAAGATGCAGGAATGACTCCAGACTTTTGCTCTTCTAACGAAGGAAGCTAAGAAGCTAAACTTCTTTTGTGCAGGTACAAAAGGAGCCAGAGGGAATAGTCTGACTCAAAACAGCCAAGGAAGTGAATGGTCAGTTCCCACACCTGTAAGGATTTAAAGCAGAGAAATGTTCCTTTGATTTCTAGGTGAGGAAAGAGGGATGGCATTCACCAAAGACTTGTGATTCTGCACTGTCTATTCACTATCATGGTCCATATTACCTTCCTCAATTTTTCCAAAATGGGAGAGACAACAGAATTCCCCTGTGATGCAAAGGCCTAGGAGAGGGAAATCAGGGCACACATTTCTCTAAGACGTGTGTAAGAATGGTCTTTTTATAAACCTGAGTTTCTCTCATCCCATTTCCCACCCCAGCAGGTGACACATAGGACTATAACCTTACCAAGACACTTAGTTTTTCTGCCAGGAGAGGTTTTCACCATGCTGGCCACAGGGGGCAAAACCACTCCAACAAATACAATTTCCACCCGCCTCCTCTCCACCATCCAGTTAAGTGCCTGGTCTCCCGTTTCTCACACTAGGTAAACACTACAGGAAAGTGCAGCTACTTTCAGAAATCACCTCAACCTGAGAGAGACAATGATTAGAGATGGCATTGCTGAGTACCGGCAAGTAAGCCTGGAGATAAAAGAGGACACGTCTGTTCCCACCTCCCACAGCTATCCCACCTAGCCATACCTCCTGCTGGGTCTTCACATGGATAACACTAACTACTCACAGCCACGCATACCTGTTAGCTGGAACCAGAGTGTGGCAGAGAATTTACTCCATCAACTAGACAAGCTCAGAGTAAGCACTCCCTCCAGATAGCCTGCATCAGAGGAAAAAACAACTTTCCCCACCCACAAATCATGTCCCTGAACAGTTTACTGCTTAGAAAATAAACCCAAGTGCATTTCTTATTAGCAGTAGGCCAGCAGCACCATTTCATACTCAAATGAGAGTACCTGGGTGAAGCAAATTTCAGCAGAGAACATGCTTTATTGAAGAGTAGATATAGAACAGCACATTCTACCACATTTGGGGAAGGGTTAGCTTCTGTAAAAGGCCTTTACCCCTTAAGAAAACCCCCAGTGAAATTGCTTTTGGGTAAATTTTAACAGTGACACTGAAACTGGCAGGGAGCTGCCACTGAACATGCTCAAAGTTAGCTCCCCCCAACCCACAGTGAATATAAGTAGTGTACAAAGATGACAAGAGAAAGGCACAAATGACCAGAGTTGGGATTGTGGTGAGGGCTCCACATGAAGACAGCGGTGTTGCAGGAGACCAAGTTGGGAAGGGTGACATGTCATACATCAAAAGCTGCCCCAAGATAGCAGGTTATAATGGGCTAGAGAGAAATTAGAGGGAGCATCTCTTCCTTCACTTAAACGACACCAAAAATAGAGGAGACCAGAGAATGGGGGGATGGTGGTAAATCCCAAAAAGGAAATGGAGTTCTTGGAAGGGCATGAGCACTCTAGTCCTTAGAGGGAGGGTGAGGCACTGTTGAAAAGAAAAGCAAACCTTGGCAGGGGTGGCCATTCTGCCTTGCTGAGTCATGGGCTGAGATACGCAAGTCATTTTCAATCACTTCTCCAAGGACGTTCAGACAAAAGCAATGCAACTTATGTGCAACTTAGGTGTGCAATATCAGACCGGTACTGGTAAAAGGTTTCTGCAATATAACTAACCGGTTATCATGCAGCATGAAAGGGAGAACTGGAATTATTTTGGCACCTGCAAAAGTAAAAAGAGGCAGGGAGTAAAGAGAAGAAAACATTTACTACTGGGCACTTTCTGGTGAGGCAAAAAGTAGTATTTCATTCCCTTTCACCAAGATGTTGCCCACTGCCCACGGGTGAACTCAAATCCAAATAGAGAATCACCACCTCTCAATTCTTTTCTCCATCTCATTTAGCTCATGTGCTGTAACCAAGACTAATCCCTGTGAGAGTCTTCAGAAGTATTTGGCTCTGGTCAGCCTGATACTGATCAAAAACAGGTCTTTTAGTAAAAATGGAGGAAATAACTTAAAGTGAGATGAAATCCAAAGGGAAGGGACCCCTCCCAACACACACTCAGAAGTGTCACCTCTTCCCTGCCCCTCCAAAATCACATGTAAGGAATAACTGGAAAGATCCTGGTGGCAGTAACCGTACTTGGTGGTGGCAAGAAGCACTATTACAAAGTTTAGAAGACACGACACAACCTCATGGGGCCAGAGGAGAGAACCAGTGACTGGACAGGTACAGTACCAAAACAGAACACCTTGGGTCAGTGCTACAAGGGATCTGCACTCAAGTCTAATAGAGATCCCATCCAGGCAACCTCACTGAGGCCGAAACAACAGTTCCTCAGAACCAGCGTCTGCAGTGTACACAAAGGTCGGAGCCAGGACAGTCCTGAGGGGGATGGCCTTCCCAAAGGATACTGTACTTGCCAATCACAAGAGCAACAGAAATGACAGACAGATCCCTAGGGTACGGATTCCTACTGCTGGGGTTCGCTGGCTCGGAGTAACTGGTCACTTTAAGTGCCCTTGGGAGGGGTCCATTTTAAACAGCTTGGATCCATGGTTTTATTGGAGTTGGATCTTTTGGCCTCTTTGGCTATCCACTCATCAATGAGATCCTGAGAGAAAACAATGGGAAAAAATTATTATATGCATTCAACTAAAACATCTTTATATGTGGATTCCAAAATGATTGTTAGCAAAGAAGAAATCACCAAAGGTTTCATAATACACTAAGGTGTGAGACAGGTATAAAAAAAGTTATTTTGATTTACCTAATGTTCTCCTACCTAATCCATTTCTTCCTATTATGCCCTCAGCAAGACCTGAAAATCATTACCCATCTTCCCTTATTAAATGTTGTGCATACGTGCTAAGTTGCTTCAGTCGTGCCTAACTCTGTGCAACCCTGCCAGGCTTCCCTGTTCATGGGATTCTACAGGCAAGAATACTAGAGTAGGTTGCCATGGCTCCTCCAGAGTAAATGTTGTAAGTCAACTTAAAAAAATTTTCAAGTTGACATGAGTTGAGATGGCATTTGCTAAAGGTATTTAAAACCACTTCTACAGGCCCTGGAGGTTATGGAGATTCTCCCCCACAGATGGGCACTCTTCTCTGATGTAAGAAAATCATCAAAAGGACAGAAGTACAACAGTGCAACATAAAGCTGCTTAACTGGAGCTGTTGATGCTTCTGTCATCCAAGTATGAGACAGGAGCTTACCAGAAGCTTCTCATAAGGGTACAGTCAGAGACAAGCCTAACAATGAGACCACGGAAAAGCTGCATGGAGTCAGACTCTTTAAAAAGGGAAGGTTACCTTTAAGGTGTGAAGGCTCCACTTTGCTAGGCCTCAACTGACATAAAGTAATGAGTAAGAGGCTAACAAAAACTTTACCTGTCTTTTCAAAACTAGGTGTTTTCCTTTCCAATATTTGAGCATCTGAAGGGCTTGCAGAGTGCTGACAATGTCCACAGGATTCACAGCTGTCTCCTGGCTAATTTCTGAAACAGAAGAGCTATTTGGTCAAAATGCAGACTTCCCCATCCCCCTACCAAGGATCCCTTTCCTTTGAAGGAAATCTACACAGACTCCAAATGTTTGGAATCTTTGCTACTTGACCCAAGCTGTCCAGAAGTTTATAAAGTATTTATTTGACCACTTAAAATAACTACAAAAGAGGGACAGTACAGCAGGAAACCACTTTGGCTCCTACAGAAATTGAAATCAAAGAACAAACTAAATTATTTCACTCTCACATAAATATTTTGGGATGTTAGAAGTTCCTGTGTGCACCAAATGACTTGAAGTTTTTCTTCTTTCTTGCTTTTGTTGAGAATTTTGTGAATTAAAGTGCTAGCAACCTAAAATTTGAGAAACCAAATCATATAACCAGTCCCTAGGGCCAAATGCTCTGGAATCCTTAGGCACCTTAGTGAGTGGTCCACATTAGTGAGTCTTCCACTCTCATATTCAGATGAAACACAGAACGTGGCATTATCTTTGCAGATTACAAAACATGAACAGGGCCAAACAGAAAAGTCAGAATATTCAGAGGAGCAAACATCTCAGGTAACATTCTCTAAGAGCAAAAAACCAACCTTTGATAGAAATCTCTTTGCCTTGGAAATTATGTAGGTAACGAAGAAGCACTTCTTTCCAGTAACTGCGATAGCTTATGAGCCCCAGATCTGAGAGCGGACGTTCTGGGGAGCCAACTTTTTCTTCCACTTTGGAAAGCAAATAACCTGCCAGAGAACAATGCAGACACTGTATCTCATCCTAACAAGAATAGTGTACTAAAATGGATAAAGATTTAAGGAGTAGAGTCTGCTTGGCAATATCCATCAGGGTTCAGTCATTTAATGCAATGCTATGTATTAGCTGTGGTACAGTTGACTGCCTTTGTACAAACAAAAGGGGACGAATGTGTTTTCACATTTACTTATAAAAGACATTTAATATAAAAGCCTTTTAGTGGAAGCCTGCACTAGAAACTTATTAATAGTTATCTGTAGGTATGCATTAAGAACAAAGTAGATGAGGAATCCCCTAGAAATTCAGTGATTAAGGGGAGAAGGCAATGGCACCCCACTCCAGTACTCTTGCCTGGAAAATCCCATGGACAGAGGAGCCTGGTAGGCTACAGTCCATGGGGTCGCTAAGAGTCGAACATGACTGGACGACTTCACTTTCACTTTTTACTTTCATGCATTGGAGAAGGAAATGGCAGCCCACTCCAGTGTTCTTGCCTGGAGGATCCCAGGGACGGGGGAGCCTGGAGGGCTGCCCACTATGGGGTTACAAAGAGTCAGACATGACTGAAGTGACTTAGCAGCAGCAGCAATCAGTGATTAAGACTCAGTGCTTTCACTGCCTGGGGCCCAGGTTTGATGCCTGGTCAAGGGTCTAAGCAGAGAAGGTAATGGCACCCCATTCCAGTACTCTTGCCTGGAAAATCCCATGGACGGAGGAGCCTGGTAGGCTGCAGTCCATGAGGTCGCTAAGAGTTGGACATGACTGAGTGACGTCATTTTCACTTTTCACTTTCGTGCATTGGAGAAGGAAATGGCAACCCACTCCAGTGTTCTTGCCTGGAGAATCCCAGAGACGGGGGAGACTGGTGGGCTGCCGTCTATGGGGTCGCACAGAGTCGGACACGACTGAAGCGACTTACCAGCAGCAGCAGTAGCAAGGGTCTAAGATCCCACAAGCCAAAAAAAGAACAGAATAGATGGAAACAGATTTGAAAGCCATTTCACTATATAGTTTTCAAGCTTTTTCAGATTTTTGCACTTTATGGATTATCTCAGGACTTGCCTGGTGGTCCAGTGGATAAGAATCCTCCTGCCAATGCACGGGACAAGGGTTCAATCCCAGGTCCAGGAAGATTCTACATGCTTCGTAAGCCTGTGCACCACAACTGATGAGCCCACACCCTTAGGGCCCAAGATCCGAAACTACTGAGGCCGAGTGCCTAGAGCCTGTGCTTCGTAATGAGAGAAGCCACCGGATGTGAAGTCTGAACACCACGCCAAAGAGCAGCCCCCGCTCGCTGAAGCTAGAGAAAGCCCAGGCAAAACAACAAAGACCCAATGCAGCTAAAAATAAAATAATTTAAAAAAAAAAATTTTTTTTTAAGTAATCCTAAAAATTCTTAAAAGAAAAATATAATGGATTATCTCAGTACTGCTTGTGAAATATTGGTGGGGGGGGGGCAGCAGATGGGAATAGACATGATCTGAATTTCACAGTCTCCAGTTTTAACAGCTAAACATCTAACTTTCAACACCAGGGGGATGCAGTCAGCAAACTCATACTTCAGGAAACTAAAACTACTGGACAACCAACTTAAATAAATAGCAAAGAAAAAAGAGATGGAGCGGGAACCTCTAAACTAAAAACTGATTTATAAAAGACACAGTTCTATCTGTATTTGAGTAAAAACAACCTTTTTTTTTAAAAAAGAATCGAACCACAAAATAATGAAAATTTGAATAGTGTATTTTATGACATTAAGGAATTTTTTGTTTTGTAGGGCTTTTTTAGGTATAACAGACCTTATACTTTTAGATTCCAAAATAACTGAGGGTGAGACTATAGGTAAAACAAGACTGGACATATAATGGTAATCATTACAGGGGGGTTTATTATACTATTATGCTTCTTTAGTGTATGTTTGAAAATTTCCACAAAGTTTGTGAAGTAGTTGTTACCTATTCAAAGATACACAATCCCCTCAACTCCATTAGTGGATTATGCCATCTCCTGATTTATCTCTAACCAGGTGGCTTTAAAAAAGGATCAAAAAGCTGATTCTAGGAATTCTAATTTGACCAAAATACATCATGTTACAGTGAACATAGAATAAAATACAGCTGAATCTCATTATTTACAGTAATTATATTCTATGAAGTCACAGCAAATACTGAATAAGCTATATTGAACCGCTGCTCTTGGGGTAAATACAGGGTTAAGTTCCTGTGGGCCCCTTGTCACATTTTCATCAACCAACCAATATATAACCAACTTTGTTTTATGTGTTTTTGTTTAAAGACACCTATTTAATACATACTGTTGATTTAACACTGAACTAAACGTGTTCTGGAGATGGAAATGGCAACCCACTCCAGTGTTCTTGCCTGGAGAATCCCAGGGACGGGGGAGACTGGTGGGCTGCCATCTATGGGGTCACACAGAGTCGGACACGATTGAAGCAACTTAGCAGCAGCAGCAGCAAAAGTCAACAGCACAATCACAAATGCCTGAATAAAAAACCTGTCTATAAAACACATTTTCTCTGGAAGGCACATCGCAACCTTACTAGACAGTACTTCAGCACTGTGCTCAGGGGCCACTGAAAATTAACAAGGAATTCCAGTGACTGGGACTCTACCCTTCCACTGCTAAGGGCCTGGGTTTGATCCCTTGTCAGAAGAATTAAGAGCCCACAAGTTGCGTGGCATGGCCAAAAAAATAATAATAAAGATAAAAATAGCAACAAAAAGCATAAAAATATGAACAACATGGCTCTAAAGGACACCAGCTTAAACAAAGCCAAAATAAGTATCTGTTTGACCTCATCTGGAAACATGTGGTGACTTTTTTTTGCTGCCATGTGCATGTTCTTTGATTTTAGGGTTACAAATAAATTTTACTGAGAAGGCAAATTCCCAAATACAACATTCATGATTAATGAGACCCAAAGCCTCTATCAGGTAATCGAATGCCTTTAAAGAACAACTTACAAAACTGAACTTAACACCCATAAACACATTTGAAGCTTTATGTATGTATATGCTATTCGTAAGTGTCACATTAGGATAATACTAAAGAGCTTACTTTACTATCCTCTATATCTCAGACTATTAGGTACCAACTCAGGGTCTTGTATTCATCTGAGTGTTCAATGTGTATCAGGCCAACTGACAATGTTCAGGTTTTTTCCACTTACTCATTCACTTAATATGAGTGTAATTCCACTATATGCCAGGAATTGTGAAGACAGACCATAGAACAAAAAGACGACAATACTTCACATGGTCCCTGCTTATGCAACTTATGACTTGGCTGTTTTACTTACTGAAATCAATGAGCATCTTGCCATAGCCCTGTCTCATGTACTGAGGCATGGTAAGGATACAGGATACATTGTAGTTGAGGAATGAATTCTTTTCCTAAAATCAAGAGCAAACAGATGAGAAGATTGGAAGAATATGGGACCAAAGGTGTCTCAGCAGTCCCAGATACAAGCAAGGCTGCTTGCAAAATATATGCTAACTAGTCCTGGGGAGTGGCTGTCAAGCCTCATAGCTGGTACATCCACACCCTTTATGCTGATGATCCCAGGGTTTCCCTAGCTGAGAACTCCAGTCTCACCTTAAGGGCACTGACTCTAAGATTCTTTTTTAGAGGCAAAGGGCAAGGCAAGACGGTTTAGAACACTGAATCCAGTCTAGAGCAGCACTCTTTAAATCACATACTGTATGATTCGTTTATGTGAAATGTCCAGAATATGCAAGCTTAAATAGAGACAGTGGGCCTGGGAACAGAAGGAATGGAAATGAGGAGTGACTACTCATGAGTATGGTGCTTCAAACTGGGAGTAACAAAAACTGACGGCACAACTCTGTGACTGCACCGTACGCAGTCAATGAGTGAACTGTATGCTTGTGAAAATTACATTTCAGTAAACTTGCTGTATTGAAAAGCTGTAAGTAAAATCTGGCCTTAAATCTTTAAAGGTGTAGTGGTGTTATTACTGAAGGAGCCCAGCTAGAAAACCAGGCAAAAGGAACATATTTCCTGGTTTTAAGCTAATAACACAGAGGAGAGCAAAGCCAGGAGAGTTGGTTGGCTTGGATGGCAAGATGTGGGCTTGTGGGTTAGTAGGCCGGGTGCTGGCCAGCAACTAATGGGTAGCTTCAACCCACAAGTCCAGAAATGAATAAACCAAAAGCTTTTCATAAAGACTGCACATTTTCATTAAATAATCTTTGATACGTGGATGTCCACCCCACCCCCTGCCACCCTTTAAGAGAAGGGCAATCATCAATGCCCAGGGGACCACCTCTTTCTGTCAGTGATTTGAGGCTTCATATGCCAACATCAACCACCCTGCTCTGGTCATCAGCTTCTTAATCTCCAGATCCCGCTGACCTTGGAAAAATATCCAATCAGGTGACAACCAGTGCTGTCTGCTTCTGTCATAACATAGAACAGGAAGGGTTCCACATCATAATATAATGTCTTGTGGTCCAGAAAAAGCTTGGCCAACAGGCACAGGTTTTGGCAGTAGATCTGGAAGTAAAGAAACAGCATTTATGTATGGACAAGTGATTCTTATACTTATCAGGTAAAGGCCTAAAATTAAAGATCACACCATATTGTTAATGAAGCAGAAACTGTATTTTGGCCAACAGAAAAGTTCTATCTTCTTTACAAGCTGCAGATAAACTTCTGAAACCAGTGAAAGTACAGCATTTCCATCCCTTTTTCTGATGTCACCATTTTTACCTTGTTTTTCTTGCCATCCACTTCAAATACAGAGATTGAACCTTTGCGATATATCTCATCACCAGGTGGGTGTTTCCACACACACTTAGCCTGTAAGAGAATGGAATTCACATCAGGGAAACAAACCTTCCCAGTAAGACTTGCTGCTCAAAAGGGAAAAGGAACCACAGGTCGAACTGGGTTAGCTGAGATGGACAGTTTGACAAACTGACAGCGAAATGGATTTTTTTCTTTTAGTGAAACAAATAAAGACTTCTAAATTCACTGCAATATATTTACAGACTTTTATAGCAGTTTGGAACAAGTTTTCTGGATTATGTTCTGGCATTGCTCCAACCCAAGAGATTAAATCTTCTACTATGTAAAAGTAAGATAAATAAAAACTACCCCAGGCTTATTATAAAATGGCTTTTGCCAACAGGAAATTCTTAAGCAGCTTATTTCCAGCAGCTTAAGAGTTGCTAAGTAAAGGTACTCTCACCTTTACCAGTAACTTCTCATTACCACCTAAACCATTATGGTCTTCTTTTCAGATTAGAAAACAGACCCAGTGATAAAAACCAGGCCCCCTCTCCAAATGTTCCCTTTGTTGTACTATAATGAAATAGGACATGTCCTTCTGCGGCTTTAGAAAAATAGGCAAGGAAGCCTGATTGAGCAACAGGAAGACAGGCTGGGGTTGGGGGGAGGGACAACAACTTGGCCACAAGAGGGCACAAGGTACCCCTTCCCTCACCCTCAGGTGCTCACAGATTTATTTTATTTTTATGATTTACTTGAATTTAATAGATATTAATGTATTTTACATTACTGGGGCAAGCATAAGAAAATTTCTAGACACTTTAATTCTAAAATAATTGGTTTGCATAGTTTTAAAGTAGTTCATACAACAGAAGAGCTATTTCACAAAACATAAGATATATTTTGTCATTTAAAAATGTATCCAGAGTAACTATAGTAAGGGCTACTTGGCAGTTTTCTAGATGAGCTTCAATATTACTTATGGTGGAAGAACAGTGTTTGGGAAAATATTTGAGAAAACAAACCTTGGAGGAAGAGAGAAAAGCTTATTATTCATAAAAGTTTGATAATCTTTACTTAATAATGTGTTACTCTGTACTGTAGAGAATATACAGCATATATTCTCTGAATATTTATTTGCAAATAATACCACTTTAATTTTTATACAAACCAAACAATAATAAGATAGTACAATGTACTGCTGCTGCTAAGTCACTCAGTCATGTCCGACTCTGTGCGACCCCATAAACGGCAGCCCACCAGGCTCCCCATCCCTGGGATTCTCCAGGCAAGAACGCCAGAGTGGGTTGCCATTTCCTTCTCCAGCTCACAGATTTAATGCAGGGAAGCCACTACTGTAAATAGGTGACTTTTTGAAAGGTTTTATGTAAATACTTTAAAAAATATCATTAAAAAGCATATGGTTTTCCAACAGTCATGTACAGTTGTGAGAGAAGGCTGAATGCCGAAGAACTGATGGCTTTGAACTGTGGTGCTGGAGAAGACTCTTGAGAGTCCCTTGGACAGCAAGGAGATCAAACCAATCAATGCTAAAGGAAATCAATCCTGAATATTCGTCGGAAGGAGTGGTGCTGAAACTCCAATACTTTGGCCACCTGATGCAAAGAGCTGACTCAATGGAAAAGACTATGATTCTGGGAAAGATGAGATGGTTGAATGGCGTCACCAATTCAATGGACATGAATGAGTTTGAGCAAATTCTGGGAAAATGTGATGGAAAGGGAAGCCTGGTGTGCTTCAGTCCATGCAGTCACAGGGTCGCACACAACTAAGCGACTAAACAACAAAAAAAGTATATATATGAATATTTTTTATGAAATTGTATTCGAACTTTTTGGGTCAATCAAGAGTCATAAGGGCATCTATGGTGGTCCAGGGGTTAACAACCCACCTGCCAATGCAGGAGACCCACATGTTGCGTGGCAACTAAGTCCACGTGCCAAAACTACTGAGCCAGCACTCCAGACAGAGCCCAGGCACTGCAACTACTAAAGCCTATGTGACTAGAGCCCTGCTCCGCAATGAGAAGCCCACACACCACAATGAAAACCCAGCTGAGCCAAAAATAAAATAATAATTAAAAAAAGAAGCATGCCCCAATTTGTCACATATAAATCCACATATTCATTTAGTAATGAGAGCTCCACCTGTGGTTTCTTCCTGTCTCCACCCCTTTACTCATGTTGGCTCTTCCCAACAGTGAACAAACTAACAACAATTATCTGTTCAGAAACAGAAGCCAAACTGTTGGCCAAATAGGCAAAGAAAGCCCATTTCTGTGATTATGCCTAAAGCAAGAAGACTCTTCAGAGGTATCAATTAAAACAGGTTTTCTATTTCGTGAAATCTGATTTTTATAACACATAATACAATAGACATCGTCAAACATTCAGACTGCTTACTTGATCCTCAGACTATATAGGCCCTTTGTTTTCTCTCCCTACTATTTCTTGCCTTTTGGCTACTTCGTTAGTTAGTACCACTAACTAGAAACAGAAAGAAAAAACAACAGTAAGCAGTTCACATCAATAAAAATACCAGTCTTTCACAAAGCAAACTCTGAATTAGCTTATCTCCATGGTCTACAATCATGGAGCCCAGTCCTCAGTTATCACCCACCTGTCCCCTACTCCCAGCATTCTTCCCCACATAGTCTAGTGGGAGCCTATTGTGCTGCAGTCTAAAGGGCTTAATTGGCAATGGTGGTTCTGGGCCAAAGTGTACTCCAGAGCTGGCAACACAAAAAAGCAGTTTTAGCACCAAACTGGAATGAATACTATGACAGAAACTATAGGAATGCTGGGCTATAGATACAGCCACAATCACTTGTGACTATGGAAATAACAAAAAACAGAGGTTTCCTCGACTTACAGACCAATCTCCACCCCTGCTCCACGGCAGAAATTAAGACAAGACTTTTCATTCCACAATTAGGAGAAGAAACATGGCTTAAAACTATAAAATAAGTAGGGAATACATTTGTAAAAAAACAAAATGATTCAACTGTTTATTCCTATTTTCACAAGAAGGCTGTTCAGAAACCAGCAAACACTAAACAACTCATGGGAAAGGCTGACCCAAGGACCTCTTCTGTTAATTTCATAATTTGTCTTTCTTAAGCAAGAGTTCCTTCAACATACATTTATGGGGCGTTTATTGCCAAGGCTAGTTACTAGAGATACAAAGGTGAATCACGTTGTCCCAGTTCTGTCTAGTGAAGTCCATCCATTTTTATCCACTTTGAGACAGAAAAACTGTGGGCAGAGGTAATTCATACCCCAGGAACAGAGAAGAGCAGGCAGCAAGAAAAAGACAGGGAAATGAAAATGACAGCATGTGTTTAACAGCCACCCAGCACCAGCCTTGCCAAAGGCTGTATACTCCAACCCTGAAATGTGGCTTTCAATTTCCTGTGCCTTCATTCCATTTCTGTGGACCACTGAGAGGTATTCAGATAGATGTCAAAATCTAGAATCCACCCCCCCCAGGCCGGTAGGTGTCTAATATGCTACTGGAGAAGAGCAAAGAAATAGCTTCAGAAGGAATGAAAAGGCTGAGCCAAAGTGGAAACAACACCCAGTTGTGCATGTGTCTGGTGGTGAAAGTGAAGTCCGATGCTACAAAGAACAGTACTGCATAGGAACCTGGAATGTTAGGTCCATGAATCAAAGTAAACTGGAAGTGGTCAAACAGGAGACGGCAAGAGTGAGAGTCAACATCTCAGGAAATCAATCAGTAAACCAAAAAGGACTGGAATCAGCGAATTAAATTCAGATGACCATTATATCTACTACTGTGGGCAAGAATCCCTTACAAGAAGTGAGTAGCCCTCATAGTCAACAACAGAGTCCAAAATGCAGTACCTGGGTGCAATCTCAAAAACGACAGAATGATCGATCTCTGTTCATTTCCAAGGCAAACTATTCAGTATCACAGTAATCCAGATCTATGCCCCAACCACTAATGTCAAAGAAGCTGAAGCTGAACAGTTTTAGGAAAACTTATAAGATCTTTTTTCATCATCAGGAACTGGAATGCAAAAGTAAGAAGTCAAAAGACACCTAGAGTAACAGGCAAGTTTGGCTTTGGGAGTACAAAATGAAGCAGGGTAAAGGCTTAGAGTTTTGCCAAGAGAATGCACTGGTCATAGCAAACACTCTCTTCCAACAACACAAGAGATGACTCTACACATGGACATCACTAGATGGTCAATACCAAAATCAAACTGATTATGTTCTTTGCAGCCAAAGATGGAGAAGCTCTATATAGTCAGCAAAAACAAGACTGGGAGCTGACTGTGGCTCAGATTATGAACTCCTTATTGCAAAATTCAGACTTAAATTGAAGAAAGCAGGGAAAACCACTAGGTCACTCAGGTATGACCTAAATCAAAGCCCTTATAATTATATAGTGGAAGTGACAAACAGATTTAAGGGATAAGATCTGATAGACAGAGTGCCTGAAGAACTATGGACGGAGGTTCGTGACACTGTACAGGAGGCAGTGATCAAAACCATCCCCAAGAAAAAGAAATGCAAAAAGGCAAAATGGTTGTCTGAGGAGGCCTTACAAATAGCTGAAAAAAGAAGAGAAGCGAAAGGCAAAGGAGAAAAAGAAAGATATCTCCATCTGAATGTAGAGTTCCAGAGAATAGCAAGGAGAGCTAAGAAAGCCTTCCTAAAGTAATCAGTGCAAAAAAATAAAGGAAAACAATAGAATGGGAAAGCCTAGAGATCTCTTTAAGAAAATCAGAGATTCCAAGGGAACATTTCGTGCAAATATGGGCACATAAAAGGACAGAAACGGTATGGACCTAACAGAAGAAGACATCAAGAAGAGGTGGCAAGAATAAACAGAAGAACTATACTAAAAAGATCTTAATGATCCAGATAGCCACAATGGTGGGATCACTCACCTGGAGCCGGACATCCTGTAGTGCGAGGTCAGGAAGTAGGAGGTGACAGAACTCCAGCTGAGCTATTTCAAATCCTAAATGACGATGCTGTTAAAGTGCTGCACTCAATATGTCAATGAATTTGGAAAACTCAGCACTAGCCACAGGACTGGAAAATGTCAGTTTTCATTCCAATCCCAAAGAAGCACAAAGCCAAAAAATGTGCTAATTCAGACTACATTTCAGACTAATGTAGAATTGTGTTCATTTCACATGATAGTAAGGTTATGCTCAAAATCCTTCAAGTTAGGCTTCAAAAGTATGTGAACTGAGAACTTCCAGATTTATACAAGCTGGATTTAGAAAAGGCTGAGGAAGCAGAGATCAAACTGCCAACATCTATATGATCATAGAAAAAGCAAGAGAATTCCAGAAAAACACCTACTTCTGCTTCACTGACTAATGCCTTTGACTGTGTAGATCACAAAAAACTGGAAAATTCTTAGAGATGAGAATACCAGACCACCGTACCTTACGCCTCCTGAGAAATCTGTATGCAGATCAAGAAACAACAGTTAGATAGACCAGACATGGAACAACAGACTGGTTCTGTCTAATCAAAGCTATGGTTTTTCCAATAGTCATGTACAGATGTGAGAGCTGGACAATAAAAAAGGCCAAGAGCTGAAGAATTGATGCTCTTGAACTGTGGTGCTGGAGAAGACTCCTGAGAGTCCCTTGGACAGCAAGGAGATCAATCAATCCTAAAAGAAATCAGTCCTGAATATTCATTGGAAGGATTGATGCTGAAGCAGAGGCTCCAATACTTTGGCCACCTGATGTGAAGAGCCAACTCACTGGAAAAGACTGATGCTAGCAAAGATTGAAGGCAGGAGGAGAAAGGGACAACAGAGGATGAGATGGTTAGATGGCACCACCAACTCAATGGACTTGAGCTTGAGCAAAAGGAAAGGAAGCTTTGAGGCAAACCTGGAGTGCTGCTGTCCACGGGGTAGAGTGTTGGACATGACTGAGCAACTGAAAAACAATCCAGACATCCTAGAGCTTATACAACTTACCATGTGTCGGCGAAGTATTGTTTGGCTCTTCATGTATTTCAAACAGAATTCACACATGTAAAGACGTCCCAGTCGTGCATATTCTTCAGGATAGGGAGAATGGTACCAAGTATCAAGCTCATAGCGACCAAAAGCAATTGTTTTAATCATGTTGCTCCCCTCTGTGATTTGGCCTTGCAGCCTTAACTTCTCCTGTATTGCAGAGAAGAAATCAAGTCAAAGGAGGATCAGAATTAATCATTTCTATTGTAAGCTATGTGCATGCCACCACAACTGGCTATGAAAAAAATAGTATCTGGCTTTTATCTCATGAGAAACTTGCACTGAAGAGGACTATGGGGGCATGGGTCACCAGGAAGGCTAGAGAAAATGTACTGTCTACACTGCCCAGAGCACAGATCTTGAGAGTGGCTTTTCTCTGCTACCTACCCACTTGGGCCTCATCTCCTGAACATCAGAACAAGCCCTTCGTAAAATTTTACTTTTTATCAGTCTGAAACAAATCGAATTTTAAAAGACCATCTATCATAAACTCCCTACACCTTAACAAACATTCTAAACCTAAACAAAAGCTTCTTGAGAATGTGCTTCATACGTGTGCAAAAGCTCTTATAAAGAAAGCTGTATGGATCTGCATGACATGCACCCATGCTGGCATCCTCTCAACTTGGGTCCTTTAAAAAACACTTTTGAAACAGGGATGATGCTTTAATTCTGGAATTTAAAGCTAGAAAGTAGAAGATATTTTTGAATACCTGTCCCCACTCAGTGGCTATGAGTTAGCCACAGAAAAAATTCTGAAGAATAATCAGGCAGAACTCTAAAAAGCTGGCCTAGGAAACGTTCAGTACCAGGGTAGCATAGAGAAAACCAGCAGCGGTAGCCCAGCCTAAACAAGGGCAGCAATCAAACCCTGCCTCTTTCAACATGTCTCCTCTATGGAGCCTTATACCAAGGTCACAGGACAAAAATTTCTGTAATTAACCAAGGTCAGTAGCAATTGTTGCCATGAGCCTCTTGATCTAAATCAGCCAGGTCCTTTACCCTGCATTAGGTAAAATACCCATCCTGAAACATTCTAACCAATCACTTAATGTCACCCTTCCAGTTGGAATTTTCTCTGCCTTGAGGCTATAAAAATTGGCAACTAGCCCAAGAAAGGGGTCAGCTCTCCCTTGAGCCAGCCTGATGTTCTAATAGCATCTCCCACTGTAAGAAACTGTTCTCCTCTCATTCTGCCTCATGTCTGGAAATTCTTTTCCAACCAGCCCATGGACCACTACATAATCAAGAATTCTTAAATAAAGTATCTGATTATAACTTTTTTTAAAAAAAGCAAGATGAAATTCACTTTACAAACTTTAAGTTTCTTTGAACATATTTAATTCATTAAATCAGAATTCTAAACTAAACTATCTGACAACAACCTTGATCATTATTCCTCTCCCATTCTTTTATAGCTGTAATGAAAGGCTGAAGCAACCCACAAAGGGGAGTTCCTATTTAGGTTAAGAGGACAACAGAGAGGGGTACCTTCCAGTCTAGAGGTTCTCAGAATTGCAAATTATCCAACTGACACAAAGGGGCACCTACTGTTCTATCCAGATAACTTACCTCTACCAAACAGGTCCTTCCAGGAGTTGAGGTGGAGAGAGAAAACTTTAAGGGACAAAGGAAGGGAGGAGGGGTAATTAATTTTAAATATGAATGGGAAGGAAGTCTCAAACAAGGATGGCCGGGGAAAGGGAAAAAGAGTCAAGCAGCAAAGTAAGTTTAATCCCTAGCAAACTGACTGCTAACTTTCCTTGGCAGTTCCAAGTGACCCTCACAAGTGGTCCTCATCTTAGAAGTTTTAATACTCACCAGATCCTCTGAAGCACGGGCTTGTGCTCTTCGGAAAAGATCCAAATCATACTCGCTCGTCAGGTTTTCCAAGAGAGGTTCCCGAGTGTTCCCATAGGTCTGCCTGTGTTCCTAGGAAAATAACCAGAGCATGATACTTTCTGCTTCTAAGAACTTAACCTATTGCATTTCATCGGAGGCCAACCAGAGGGCCAAGAATAACCATAACCTATTTATTTAGTGCCTACTATTAATATTTGCCAGACATTATACTAGGCGCTAGGAATCAAGTACAAAACATACTATTTATCAGACAGGTTAATTCCAGAAGATACCCACTACCCACTCTAGTGAATCTGGAAAGGAAATGTTCTTATAACCACCCCAAAAGGGAGTTTCATTCTTCAGAACTCTATGCTTCCATTTCTTCCTCTGAAAATGTGTATGGCAAAACAAAGAAATAAAATATAACAAAACCCAAATGCACTACCAACTCCTAGAATCCTGAGATCTAGTTGGACACTCATTTAAAAACAAAACCAAATAAAAACTAGAATCTCTCTAAGCCTTCAATTCTAAGATTTTAGGCTGAAAATAAAATCTACAGGTAGGAAGGAGCAACTGGACTAAGCAGGCTTTTGTAAACTCTTTCCCTTGAACTGCTACACAATCCACCAAAGGTACTGGAATACTCCCACTTTAGAACTCCAGTCCAAGTCTACAGGAAAAGATTAGCCTCCTTGAGAAAAGGTTTACTAAATATTAAGCAAGTACAAGAGGGAACAGTCACTGAAAATTAGAATCATAAAAATAATCCAGTTTTAAATAAATAATATCAAATCTTACCATGGCAGTCAGTACACAAGTATCCACACACAAGAAAGAAATTCCATAGGGGCAACTATCCTTTTAACCTTCGATTCTAGCCCTTCCTACTCCTTCTTGGACTCCACCTCCTAGCAGAAGGTGAAGAGGATCAGAAGACAGTAGAAGATAATGGCTAAGAGGATCAGAAGGCTCATTCCAGGAAGAACACTGTAGACTTTACTCATATATTAGCATATGAAGAAACCATTCAACAGTACTTTTACCCCTATTAAAATTTCTTCGGGTTAATCTGGGCCTCTTTGATGGATATCTTTTTAATTTTGGGCTCTGTCATCTAAGACTTGGGTTCTAAGTATTTCTTCTAGTTTCATGTACTTTTTAAAAAAAGCTTTAAAAAATTCTACCCAGCACTTTTACCAGGAAGGTTCAGCCCAAACTAGAAAGCAGACATAAGGTAAATTTCAGGAGCTTTTATTCAGACACTCTCTACCTTTATGATTCTGGGAAAATAACCTCTCTAAATCTCAGTTTTCCATCATAAAACAGCTGAAATACCACCCATCTTTGTAACAAAGATTATGGGAGCAACATAACCACAGTGCCTGCCTAGCACATAAGCACTTAATAAATAGTATTATCATATTATTACATCTCTACCCAACTTGTAGATAAAAATACTGAACAAGACAGAGGGGAAGCATACAATTTTCACCCAAAAGCCCAATTCTACAGCTGGGTCTTGGCTGCTGGGCTTGGGCTTCCTCTAGTTGCAGTGAGTGGGGGCTACTCTTCCTTGAGGTGCAGGGGCTTCTTATTGCACTGGCTTCTCCTGTTGCAGAGCATGGGCTCTAGCAGTGAGGCTCAGCAGTTGCAGCGCAATGGCTTAGCTGCTCCAAGGCATGTGGGATCTTCCCGGACCAGGGATTGAACCCGTGTACCCTGCACTGGTAGGTGGATTCTTAACCACTGGACCACCAGGGAAGTCATAAATGTACACTATCTTTAAAACTAGAAAAATAAAAAACTACAAAAAGATTTACTATATTTATCACCCAATTAAAACCTTTTATCACGTAGGTGTTTATTCTTTCATTTAAAGAAATGGACTGATGCTTGGCTTGAATATTCTTCCTTATCTTCAACATCGTATTTGTTCAAACAAGAAAATTTAACCCTTTAAACCTAAAGTGAGGTTTACAAACTAGAAGATTCTATTTTTTTAATCTAAATTCTAACAGTATTTGTTTTTTGAGGACTCCCAGTTCCACTCTTGTTGGAGAATTATATATACAGTGAACTCTAACTGCCAAAGAAGAGTCCTGTTACAGAGCATATCAAATGGCAAATGTGAAAAGCAGAATCTTAGCAACCAAAATGGCAACCCACTCCACTACTCTTGCCTGGAAAATCCCATGGATGGAGGAGCCTGGTGGGCTACAATCCATGGGGTCGCGGAGAGTCAGACAGGACTGAGCGATTTCAGTTTCATTTTTCACTTTCCTGCATTGGAGAAGGAAATGGCAATCCACTCCAGTGTTCTTGCCTGGAGAATCCCAGGGACGGCGGAGCCTGGTGGGCTCCTGTCTATGGGGTCGCACAGAGTCGGACACGACTGAAGTGACTTAGCAGCAGCAGCAGCAACCAAAAGGAGTCAAATGTGATAGCAAGAGTTCATGCTATTAAATATTTAACTTATGCTCACCATATATTTCTCTTTCTGTTCTTTGCTCAGCCCAGAATTTCTTTTCTTCCTGAGTTCAGCAACCTTTTCCTTATATCGCAACTGCCTCTCTGATGGTGCCTAAAAAGAAAAAGGAGAAAACCGAGAAGCTAGCTAGAAAACTCATTACATAATTAAGTCTTTAGATGAAAGTAACATACACCAAAGAAATGATGGAGGGAAAAACGGTGGGGGTGGGATGTGAAGTATATTACAGCCACCCTGTGAATGCTGCAGTAATTTTTAAACTCCAAATGGGGTTCCCTCATCACCTAGACCACTACCCTGTCAGTTAAGATGAGTTCAGGAAATGTACTCACTGTAATGTTAATTCAAATGGAATATAGATTAAGGATGGAAACAACAGCAATAAAATAAAGATCATTTCAATTCATTAGGCATTTATTGAATGCTTACTGCTTTTCAAGCACTGATACGGAAAATGAACAAAAATTTAAAAACTGAATAAGAATAGAACCCAAGATAAACAATGAAGAAAAGTGTAGCCACCACTTACTGAGTGCTTATTACCTGCCAAGCACTGAGGACAGGTACTTTACATGCATAATTTAGCTGACTACACTACCAGGTAGGTACTATTCAAGGAAATAAAACTGAGGAAAGTTAGCTGACCTGCCCAAGACCACACCACTAGAGTAACAGAATCGCAGTATTCAAATCCAGACCTGTTTGGCTCCAAAGTCAAATTTCTCCCCATCACCGTACCTCCTCTGCTATCCACTTATAATCTAACCACAAAAACAGACATCCATATGATGAGCTATGAGTATATAAAATGTGTCAAAAGCTAAACTAACATTCTGAGAACATTACAAACAGGAATACATAAGGAAGAAATTCATTAATGGTACATGATCTGGGAAGAATTCTGACAACAGCTAAGAGTTGCACAAGGCCTTGAAGGAAAAACACAATCTCTTCTTGGTATAAGTATAGAGTTCTAGGCAGAAAAACAGCAAGAGAAAACACCAAAGGCATTCGGGGGCAGGGGAGGGGACAAGGAATTAAGTATAATCAACGTACATGAATGTTCAGAGAAACAGAAAGATTAGAGCAAAGCAGCATCTTGGAATCCAATAGAAAAGAAAAGTAGAAGAAAAATGACAAAATCAACAAGCATCAATGCTAAGAAAAAGTCACTGATGCCATTGGAAACATACCAGCAGAGTAGAGGGGCCTGAAAGTAAATTATAACGGGTTAGAAAGTGGATGAAAATGAGGAAATAGAGCAGAGAGTGTAATCTTTCAAATAATCAAGATTGCCTACTATTATCACAAGCAGCACGATTCCTTCATTTATGAGGTAGAAGTTTTGTTTCTAGAAAATTTACTATTTGGAAAAAGCACTGTTTCTAAGTTTATGACTGAAGACCAGTTATGAAGACACAGCACAGGAAACAAGAGGTGTGGAAATAGCTACAACCGTCATGGGGCAGAGACTTGGCTCTCAAACTGTGAACGGCCAGAGCTTTAACAAGGCCCGTACCTGGTGCCTGGTTGCATGCCTGTTGTTGTCATCTTGCCTGTGGGACAGCATCCTTTCTTCTATCTGCTTATCCCGGCTCTGTGCTCTCACCTGCAACCATCAACAATGTCAATCAATCCACCTGCTTCTAAGACTATGTTTACTTAAAGCGTAAGAATACAGCAGTAATCCCTTCAATGTACACTATACTTTTACTTTCAAAGAGTCTTCATATTAGCACAATCTGTGTAACAAACAGATAAGGCAAGCTTCATATTCTGTTTTCTCAGCCATTATCCGAGAATCAGAAAGTTAAAGCTGGATGGTGGTAAAGCTAGTATTTTAACTAAGTCTGATGACTCTGAGCCTCTTTCCACTGTGCAATGGTAAGTGTGAGGAAGTGCAAGAACAGAGTAAAGAAGTACAAAGAAAAGGTTAGATACTTGAGATCATGTCTACAGGGAAACTTAACTGCATTTATGACCTTAGATAAATCACCTTCGATTGCCAACAGTCTCAGATTCATCTACTGGGCAGTGAGGACTCATATCCAACTCCCTATTTGACATCAACGCTAAAGCTCAACATGGTCAAAACAGGGTGACTAACACTCTCCCACAAATCTGCTCCACCCCAAACCTCCTCTATAGCAATAAATAGTAACACTTTTTAAACAACCGATCAGGTCAAAAACTTGAACATCAATGATGTTTGATTCTTCTCTTCTCTCCCACCTCACATGACATTCATCAGCAAGTCTATCAGGCTACCCCTCTCCAAAGCACATCTTGAGTCCAACCAATTCTGACCTCCACTGACAACAGTCCAAGCCACCATCTACTGCCTGAACCTCAGCGTAGCCTTCCTACAAGTCTACCCTTGTCAACTCTTTCCCCCTCCAGTTCATTCTCCACATACCAGCAAGCTGTGATTTTTCAAAGGTGTTTTGGTATTTTGCTAAAGCCCTCTGAATGCTTCCCATGGCTGTCAGAACAAAAGCATGCTCCTTTTGCCAAGGCCTACAGGCCCTTCATGATCTGGATCCTACTTCATTTCCTATCACATTTCAGCCACACTGGCCTACTTTCCATCCTTCAAACCCAACCATTTTTTCCCCACCTCACAGCCTTTGAGCTTACCCACCCTTCTACTCAGCATCTAGACACAACTGCCTCTTTGCCGTCACCCATGGCTCAGATACATTAAAATGTCTTTCTTCATAGCCCAAGCAAAAGCAGTGCCGCCCTGTCACCTCCAAAACAGTCACTCTCTGTTTAGTCTTTTTTTTGTTTCTCACAACATTTACCACTAAATGAAATTCATACTAATTTTCTATGTTGATTATGTCTCTCCCCATGAAAATGTAAACTCAATGAATACGGTCTTTTGACTGAATAAAAATGGTAATATCACTGATTGCAATCATTTATTGGAAAACTCAAGAGTAATTCTGTGCATGCCAAGTATTTAAAAAACTCTGGGGCTTTTAATAAATGTGAGCAATTAGTCCAGTGTTTCCATTTGAGATTTTAAATGTAATAAAATATGTCTCTTTCAGAAATACTCCTGATCCTCTAACCACATGGTCCAGTAGTAAAGATGGACTATCCTAAGTCTGATTCCCTTTGTAACAGAGACCACAAAAGAGTAAAGTTCAAGAAATGTGTTCCTTTTTCCAAAATTTTCTTCCCCAAACTGAAAATTGTCTTTTTTAAAATAAATTGCTTAAGGCAACATGGTCATACTGCTATCACCCAACAATTTTATACCTTAGGAAGACTTTTATGTAAAACCATCCACAGTATTAGAGCGTTACATTTAAAGACAAGGAGAAGGAAATGGCAACCCACTCCAGTGTTCTTGCCTGGAGAATCCCAGGGACGGGGGAGTCTGGTGGGCTTCCATCTATGGGGTCACACAGAGTCGGACACGACTGAAGTGACTTAGCAGCAGCAGTAACAGACAACTCCCAAAAAACAGGGATCACAGTTATTTTCAGAGAAAGAAGCACCTAATGACTTGTCAGCTTCTGAAGGAGAAGATGGAAGAGCTATTCCTGTTTTGATCTGGTCTCACACTAACGGGAAGAGAATGACAAGACCTACCACTTCTACAGTCAGCAGAAGAAACTGCCTTGCTTATAAGAGAGAGTTGAGATGAAGGAAAACAAGGGCAAGAGTCCACAAACTCAAAATTCACGTTAAGTACCGAAAGAATACTATTTTACTGAAAGACTAAACACAAAACATAAAAATGCTTTCCCTCCTGTGGTCCACTTGTAAGTAAGAGAACACATTCTTGAATCAGGGAGGATTAACATTAACTAGGGAATCTCATTTTTCTCAGGAGGAATCTGGCCCAGACAGGAATAAACCTGTTATACTGGCCTTATTAGCAAAATAATCACCACAAAAGCAACAATTAATACTTTGGTCTAACCAACCTGGATACCCTATCCAAATACTACCTGAGCAATGCGTTTAATTAATAACATTTTCAACTTGTTTGCCCATAATTCGTTTTTTGGTTCCTCCTTGGTAGCAACAATCCAGACAGAAACATACAAAATAGGGTATTAGGTTATACTCCTAAATCCATTATTTCAAATTCCAAAAGTTATTTAGAACTGTATTTTTCAAGACTGTGAGACAAGAATTAGCCAAGAGTAGGTATGAATGAGAGTAACAAAAAGGAAAAGCATTCCACAGAAGTAGACAAAGAGGAAGAGAATTCAGAAAAACCTTTAAAAAGTAAAATATCTTCATAGATTTATAAAAGAAACTAATGCATAAATACTGAGATCACATATTTATGCAAATCATTCCTTAGTGGAAAAGGTCACTAGCAATTTTTGAAGAAAATTTTCAATAGAAAATATCGATGCAATTAGAGGGTGATGTCCAAAATATTCCATAGATAATCCCTTTGTTAATTTCTCTCAAAGCACTCCTTACAGACAATAATTCTTTTATTAGTCTGTTTTCCTTTTTTAAACACAGCTGTTTCATAATGTTTCCTCCTCCACTAGTATGTAAGAACAAGGACCCTGCCCATCTCGTTCACACTGTATCCCCATTGTTTAGCCAAGTGCCTGGCAAATGGTAAGCACTCAATAAGTATATGGTGAATAAATGACAATATAATTACCTTGCATTCATCAGCTGAGAGGTTATGATAGAGAGGGCATCCTGATATGGAGAAATGTCTCTCATGTTTTCCTGTAAGGTGTCCTGTTAAAAGAGGAAAAAACTTAACCTCAAGATGAAAGATCTAAGCTTGGAAAGTAACAGTTTCCACTAAAGTAAACTTTTTTTTACAATACCTTTTTATCAAGTATATGTCTGATTACAGATTAAATCCATCAAAGGTAAGGGTCGTAACTTGCACCCAAAATAAATTCTTTTCTTCTACAGGTTGGACTTAACCATCTCTGAACATATTTGCATATATTCAATATAAATTGTATTTCCTTCTCTTCTGATTACGAATTTCTCAAATTCCAAAATGTCAGAAACCCATAAATTTACTTAAAAGGCACAAAGTTATAAGCAAGAATATTTTCTTTTGGTAGAACTTAACTTTCCTATGCTAAATTGATCAAGTCATATGTATAAGTGTACTTTCTATTGTGCAATGTTATCCAATCTAAATTGAACTTCTTAGAATAATCAAAAGAAAATGGAGATGGAAGTGGTCTATCATATGAGGAAATATACTTTGGTAATTTTGGACCAGATTAAATATATTCATTTTTGTGGAGGGGTGGCAGATTTCGTTGAAAGACTTAGGCTTCTTTTATAATCAAACTTTTATATTACTACTATTTTATTTTTAAAATACATAAACTTTTAAACAGGCAGTTTGTGCAATGGAAAGAAGGAAAAATATTAGAAAAGACAATATAGAAAGCTCTTTTTTATCTAAAAGGGTATTTATTTTTCTATTTTTCACATGGTTTGTGAAAATACACAAGTAATTGATTATTTCATTTTTATATATCTCTTTAATCAAAACATTCATCAAACATCTAAGACTGAAACAGATGGTGAGACAATGCTAATGAGATAAATTAGCTAAGTTAAACTGCAAATCTACAAAAATCTTTCTTTCATGGAAAAAAGACATTTAATTTGCAGTAAAGGAGACATTTAAAAGAGATCTAAAAATTATACAAGATTTATAGAGTAAGCTTTAAAGGGTAGCAACAGGGAATTCCCTGGTGGTCCAATGGTTAGGACTCAGCATCCTCACTGCCGAGGGCCCAGGTTTGATCCCTGGCTGAGGAACTAAAATCCCACAAGCTGGGCAGAGTGGCCAAAAAATATATAAATAAACAAAAAAAGGGTAAAAACAGTGCAAGTATTGCAGGAGAGGAGAATTAATACAGGGCTTCACAGGTGGCACTAGTGGCAAAGAATCCACCTGCCAATGCAGGAGATGTAAGAGATGTGGGTTTGATCCCCAGGTCAGGAAGATCTCCTGGAGGAGGAAATGGCAACCTACTCCAATACTCTTGCTTGGAAAATCCCATAGACAGAGGAGCCTGGCAGGCCACAGTCTATGAGGTCGTAAAGAGTTGGATATGACCGAGCACACATACACAAGAACAAGACAAGAGGTAATATGATGATATGCAGGCTGTCATTTCTCCAAGACTGTATTATTAAAAATCCTGCCTGCCAATCCAGGAGATATAAGAGAGACACGGGTTCAATCCCTAGGTCAGGAAGATCTCCTGCAGAAGGAAACGGCAACACACTCCAGTATTCTTGCCTGGAGAATCCTATGGACAGAGGGGCCTGGAGATCTACAGTCCATAGGATCGCAGAGTTGGACACGACTGAAGCAACTTAGCACAGCACAGCACATGTTATTAAAAATGCAATCTTAGAGATTCACACATTTATCTTAGACAACAAAAACTACCCTCAGTGATCAAACACTATGTACAAAATGTAAAGTATCATGGCTCTAGCAAGCCTTTTAGGTATTATGCATCTATCTATAACTTCTGAATAAATTATTCAAGTTTATTTTATAGTATGTAAACTAAAACCAATCTGCCTATATTAAAAGTTTATAAATGATAGCTCTATTAACCTAGCAATTCCACTGCTATGAATTCATCCAATAATTTCTAGAAAGACACCAAAATATTATACATACATACAAGTCTATCAACTAGAGTATTGTTCTAAATAGCTTTAAAAAGAAGCTAAAAAAATGAGAAACAATATAAATATCAATCAATACAGGGCAATTCAAGTAATTTCTAAACTTTCAAATATAATGGAATTCTCTATATCCTTTAAACAAGAGGGACCTCTGAGTGCCAATAATGTAAAATATCTAAGATGTCAAACCAACCATTGTTTATATTCCTTTTTATAAATAACAACAGAGAAAGAAATATACATACACATATACATGTGTTATGTATGTATAGAAACTTACTAGGAGTACTCATACACAACTAGCAATAGTAGTTTTTATATCGAGGACATATTCTGGGGATATGAGTAAATAGGAGAACTTTTACTTAGCACTTTTTTCTGAACCTGGAGGCCACATTCAAAGGCTAAATTGGTAGACAGAAAGAGAGGCCCATTGTCTCCCAATCAGCACCTTCCAACTCTAGACAAAAGTTTAGACCAACATCTGCACCTAAGCTCACTTAAAGAACACACGTAAGATTTTTAAAACATTACTAGAATCCCTCAGTAAGGAGAAAAAATAACTCTTAAGGAAACAATGATATAATTCATCTATCTGAGAAGAAATATTTATCTAGTTTATACTTCCTAAGCATACAAAGCCGGAAGACCTAAAACTACTGAAGTCACAAAAGGTCAGGGTCTCATATAAACTCCTAACCTTCAGTGCCTCTTGACCAAAAAAACCTGTTTTTCTCACTTCCTTAATAGCTATAGCCATATAACCATAATTTATTCACCTTACACTCTATTATTAGTCCTCAGTACACTCGAACTATGCACCATACAATGAGATATTTGGAGATAACTGACGTTCTGTTTTGTTTTTGTTGGAAAAATGAAAGAATTTTTCACTGGGAAGAGTTCTCAATAAACTGAATGGTGCATCACAGTTAATTTCCTTGTAACCAAATCTGTAATTATGGACAATAAGCCAAGAAGCAGGAATGCTTTTATCCAAGTGAGCAATTCAGTGTTACGCTAAGCAGTGGTCATTGAAGAGCCTAAGAAGCTAAGTTGCAATGGAACACTAAACATTTCTGGGTGATTCTAATTCCAGAGAGAGAAAACCACACAATCCACGGTGTCATGAGGTGAGGGCACACTTACCTAGGGAGTTACATCCTGGTGTAGGACACTTCATATTGAAATTGTAGCTTTCGTGGAAGCGGCGGCGCTTGGGGCGATGAGAGAGATCACTACCCGAGTCCTTCAGGGACATGTCCTTGGCAATGCTCTCATCGTGAGACACGTTGGGGCTGGAGATGTCTATGTCAGATTCAGAAGAAGGGGCATTTCCAGTTGGTGTTCGAGGTGGAGACTCATCATGATCAGCTGTATTTTTAGTTTCTAAAGTAAAACAATTGGTAGAACTCATGAACGGAGTTTATTTTACTTAGAGGATTATTATATTCAAAAGAGTTTACAGGCTTCCCAAGATCCTCTTCCTGTGATTTAACCAGTAACTTTTGCCATTTATCTGCCATAAAACTAAATGGAAAATGAAGAAAAATTAATAACAGCACTCCTCTTCTGCAACTTTAAATTCTGACTAAAATTCCATTTGAGATTTACATGATACATTTCACTAATTTGTGCTTCTCCCAAGCCCCAAATCATGAATAATCAAACCTGGATGGAAATAAACTTTTAAAAAGCATTATCATCCTACTCTCCTGCTGGGAGATACATAGGATGGTATATAAATGAAAACGATTCTTTCTGGATGACACTGAACACACCTGGTATGAGTGTGAAAGGACTTGACTCTGAATCAGGTGTTGCAAACCAAATGCCAACTAGTGCTGAACAAGGCCAAATCGAGAGCCGATTGTCTCTCTCAAAGGGATAACTACTATTCACTTCCAGTCAATTATGTGGTGAATGGCCACCTAATGTTCCCAGAGCTTTCCATTTTTAAAAGAAACTAGTAACTCATGTTTTTACATAGAATCTTTGTTTTTTCAAATACTGGCCACTTTTTTTTAAGAAAGTAAATATGATGCCATCAAACCAACAGACCATGTTGGCAGGCTAGAAGTTCAGCAGTCCATATCTGATTTGGCCGGGTGAATCACAACCTCAACAGCTTACCATTCATTCCCCATTACTGACAGTCATTCCTCCTCAGAACTTCAGAGATAAATGGACCCATAAGCACAACTGTAAGAAAATCTGCTTTAAGCCTTCTTCATCTGTGGGTAAGAGGTCGTCAGTTTCTTTTGCCTATTGCAAGCCAGATCAAATATACTCCAGCTACTCTGGACCTCAAGAGTAGCAGAGTATCAAATTGTCCTCAGCAAAAGGTAAGAAAGGAATCAGACAAACAGCAATCACCTAGCTGAATTTTGTACTGGGCATCTATCTGCAGTGGCTCCAAGCCTCTTGTAAGAGAAAACTGATTAGATTCTCTCTGCAATGAGGCCAAATCACCCATACCCACTCACCTTTATCTGAGAAGTCAACCACTTGTTCAGTTTCTGAGCCCGATGAACGAGTCTGCCGAAGCGGGTATTTTTTCGGAGTCACTGGAGTAGGCTGTTGCTGACTACGAGTCACTCTCCTGGTAGAATAAGCAGGCTCCTCAGTGCCAAAAGACTGCAAATTTCGAACAGGACTGGAATCTGATCCCGATTTTAAAAATAATAAAACAATTAAAGAAAAAAGAAAGAAATCTGTTTTATATTCCATTAGTGTGACTTATTAGCATGCAGTTTCTCCTAAACATAAGCAACACAGAGACAGCAGAGAGGTGCAGCACAGCACAGACTTAATGGCTTGGGCACTGGGATCAAGACTGAATGTAATTCAATTCCACTTCATCATATTAACTAGTTAGGCATACTGAGCAAGTGAATCTCTCCAAGCCTATTTCCTAATCTATTAAAAAAAAAAGGGAAAATACTAGTAGCACATTTCTCACACATTTGCTGTGAGAAATAAGTGAAATAACTCATATAAGGGACTTAATAAGATCCTTAGATATCTAAATGCAGTGCTTTATAAATATTAGCTACATGCTCTTTTAACCCACCAGAAAAGAGATACTCTACTACTAAAGATATACTAAAGATATAACAATACACAAATATTTCCTTTCTTTAAGGATCTTTTTTTCTTCCTTATTACCCTGACACTCTAAAGCAAAATAATACTAGATTCATAAAGGGTAAGGCAGGGATACAACTTTAAAAATTTTTGGATGCAGAAATCTATTCTGAAGCAGCCAATAGTTCTATGACATCTCCAATCTGAAGATACAGGAATAAAAGCAATTCAGAGCTGAAATTAAAGTCTATTTTAAACAACAAAAGATCCTAATATGTAAATCTTACAGATTCTTCAAAGAAAACTGAAATTCTCAAACTCTTGTGTAAAAGTTAGCACACAGCTCAGTTTTCAGTTTGCCTATCTCCAAGGAGCTCCATTTACAAGGCAGTCTACATTTTGTTTTAGAAAGGGCCATCTAACATGAATCATACTGTGAATGGTATCCTCAGGAGTTGTGTAACTTACAGGTGATAAAGTATAACTAGAAAGAAACCAAGGGCTCCGGTATTAGGTTGGTGCAAAAGTAACTGTTGTTTTGCATTGCTGAACTTTGCTGTTTGATATTGGAATACATTCTTAAATAAATGTGGTTATGTTATACATCATTTTAATGCGTATTTCTTGCTTTTTTTTCTGCTAATGACTTATTACTTTCTGTTTATTTTTAGACTATAGACATAATATTAGACAAAAAGCAAATTCAAGCAATTTTTTTTTACTGGAGCTCAAAATCGGTTATAATGCAGCAGAGACAACTCGCACATCAACAATGCACTTGGCCCAGGAACTGCTAATGAACATATAGTGCAGTGGTGGTTCACAAAGTTTTGCAAAGGAAGACAAGAGCCTTCAAGGTGAGGAATACAATGGTTGGCCATCAGAAGGTAACAGCAACCAACAGAGAGCAATCTTCAAAGCTGATCCTCTTACAAATACAAAAGAAATTGCCCAAAAACTCAGTGTTGACTATTCTACGGTCATTTGGCATTTGAAGCAAATTGGAAACGTGAAAAAGTTTGGTAAGTGGGTGCCTTATGAGCTGATCAAAAATTTAAAAGACTGTCATTTTGAAGTGTTGTCTTCTCTATGCAACAAGGAACCAGTTCTTGATTGGATTATGACCTGTGACTTGACGACGAAAAGTGGATTTTATATGACAACCAGCGACCGACCAGGTTAGTAGTTGGACTGAGAAGAAGTTCCAAAGCATTTCCCAAAGCCAAACTTGCACCAAAAAAAGTCACGCTCACTGTTTGGTGGCCTGTTGCAGGTGTCTGATCCACTACAGCTTTCTGAATCTTTGTGAAACCATTACATCTGAGAAGTATGCTCAGCAAATCGATGAGATGCACTGAATACCACAACACCTGCAACCAATATTGGTCAACAGAATTCTTCTCTACTACAATGCTTGATCACACGTCACACAACCAATGCTTCATAAGTTGAACAAACTGGGCTACAAAGTTTTGATTCACCCACCATATTCATCTGACCTCTCACTAACTGACTACCACTTCTTCAAGCATTTTGACAACTTTCTGCAGGGAAAATGCTTCCACAATCAGCAGGAGGCAGAAAGTGATTTCCAAGAGTTCACTGAATTCTAAAGCATGGATTTTTACACTACACAAATAAACAAATTTATTTTTTGCAATAAAGTGTTGATTGTAATGGTTCCTATTTTGAATAAAGATGTGTTTGAGCTTAGTTACGATGATTTAAAATTGTCTGAAACCGCAATTACTTTTGCACCAACCTAGTAGTAGATGATGCTTCAAAACAATCCTTTTTTTTTGATTTGTGGTCAGCTCATGAGGCACTCACTTATCAAGCTTTTTCACCTTTCCAATTTGCTTCAAATGTCAAACAATTGTAGAACAAGCCACACTGAGTTCTTGGTTAACTTCTACATGTAGTTGTAAGAGGATCAGCCTCTATGATTGCTCTGAACTGGTCTGTCACCTTCTAATGGTTGGCCACTGCGCTTCTCATCTTGAAGGCTTTTGCAAAACTTCTTGAACTACTACTGCACTGAACATTCATTAGCAGTTCCTGGGCCAAATGTGTTGCTGATGTTGCAAATTGTCTCTGCTGCTTTATGACCCATTTTTAATTTGAACAAGAAAATCGCTCAAATCTGCTTTTTGTCTAACATCATTTCTATAGTCTAAAATGCATATAAACAGCAAGTAATAACTCATTAGCAAAAAACATAAAGCAAGAAATGTGCATTGAAATGATGTGGAAGATAACCACTTTTATTTAAGAATGTATTCTGGTATCAAATGGCAAAATTCGACAATGCAAAACTGCAATTACTTTTGTACCAACCTAATAATTTCTAGCTATTTTGAATATTTGCAACTTTTAGCTGTCCAGTGAATGGCCAATTATACTTTCTAAGAACACGTATGCACAATCTGTTGCATATACTATACCTTCTGCCTATAATACCACTTCTCCATTTTCAATTTGTAAATTCCTACTAGATCCTTTAAGATTTCCACCTCTGGACTTCCACAGTACTCTATGCCAACCTCTCTCAGAGCCCACTCCACAATACATTATCATATCAGTTTACATCCTGCACTATACTGTAAGCTCCTTGAGGGCAAGATTTTCCTGTCATGGTATTCCAGAACATAGCATAGTACCTCAATTATAGCAGCCATTTATCAATATTCCCATTGTACCAAAAGATAAAAACTTAAAGTTGAGAAATCAAGAGACATCTACACTTTAGCTCAAATATTAGATTCAAAAATAAAGAACAGTTGCTACAAGAGAATGTCCCCACCTTCTTGCTTGAAAAAATAGATGTTTTTATCTTATTCTGCAACATGTTCATAAAGCAATAACCAAATCAATACTATTTAAGTGCTCAAAGTATTTTATATTTTTCTTCTTAATTTACTATCCCTCTTAATTGATCATCGGCTTTCTGTATTAATTACAACTTTCTATCTTCCCCAGAGAATCCCAGAGCAGAGCCAGGAGGGTCAGAGATATCCTCCAAATCTAAGCCCAAATGGCCAATTGCACTACAGAACCTTCCAACACTAAGATTCCCCATTCTTTACTACCAAGGCAAAATTCTGGGTATTTACAATTGACAGCTAGTCAACTGTTTCTATTTATTAACTGTACCTGACTATACTGTATAATTAAACATGGTTTTAGAAGTACTGGAACTTTTTTGTGGCTCAGCTGGTAAAGAATCTGCCTATGATGCAGGAGACCTGGGTTTGATCCCTGGGTTTATCAAAGAAGATCAACCTGAAAGATCCCTGGAAAAGGGAGAGACTATCCACTCCAGTATTCTGGCCTGGAGAATTCCATGGACTCGATAGTCCATGAGGTCACAAAGAGTCTGACACGACTGAGCAACTTTCACTTCACTTAGAAGTACTGGGTCTCCTACAATAACAAGTTCTTCAAGAGACCACTTTAAGTCCCTAGGCCTAAACCACTTTTAGGAAGTGAAAAGATAACACTCTCATTTTACTGATTGGGAAACTGTAATCTATAAAAAATTAAATCACTCAGGACATTAATGTTTCACACATCTATTAAACCAGACACAGTTATTTTGGGTCTACAAATCAGACAGTTCCCCAAATGGAACCATTTTAAACACGTGACACTTCGTAGTCATTTATTCTGTATTTTACCAGATTCTGTCATCAACATTCAGACAAGGCACCAGTTTCCACATTAACCAGCACAATAATATGATGTCCAATAAGCTGGGAGGTGTGATCATGAAAAAGGAAGCTGCCTTTTACCTTGGGAACTCTGGCTTAGCCGGGCTGAAGAGCGGGTGACTCGTGCAGATCGCCGGGATGTGCCATCACTTTCTGAACTATCTGTATGCTCAAGATCTGTAGAAAAATCGGAATCTTCGGTTCCATCTGAACTACTCCCTGCATTCCTCTGTAACATCATAGATTCAGACATTAGCACAGAAACATTTACTCTGTGGGTTTGAATTAACAGTGGAAATAAAACAGACTGTGATGCTGATAACACCAAGTTCAAACCTTCCTTTTATTTACTTAAATGGAACAACCGACAAATAATGCACTTTTATTAAATAAATACAGAAGAATTCTTACTGTATTATTATAATTCTAAAACAAGTTCATTAGGTCAGTACCACAAACTTTAATAAAGTATTCTACTCAAAACAGTCTGGTTGACATAAAACATGTACTTACAGTAAGTCAAGGGTAATGAGAAAAATGTTAGTGCTAGACCCCATTGAACTTTAGAGTAGCTTTTGTTTAAAGTCTCCATGAACAGCTATTACATTTTTAAAAACCACACAAATTCAAAATGTCATGGTCCTAAAAGAACTTAGGGAGAAAGAAAATAACATTCTTCTTTCTTACGTTATCTACTTTTAAAGTTTCTCCACTTGAATGCCAAAAGTGCTTTAAAAAAGGGGGGAAGGGAGTGACTTACACATGAAGACTTTTATAGGTAAGGATCAACAGAAGGTTGGAGAAGGCAATGGCAACCCACTCCGGTACTCTTGCCTGGAAAATCCCATGGACGGAGGAGCCTGGTAGGCTGCAGTCCATGGGGTCACTAAGAGTCAGACACAACTGAGCGGCTTCACTTTCACTTTTCACTTTCATGCGATGGAGAAAGAAATGGCAACCCACTCCAGTGTTCTTGCCTAGAGAATCCCAGGGATGGGGGAGCCTGGTGGGCTGCCGTCTACGGGGTCGCACAGAGTCGGATACGACTGAAGCTACTTAGCAGCAGTAGCAGCAGCAAACAGGTTTTTAAAAAATCACCTTCTCAATTAATAATTATTTACCAATTGTTAGCCTTCTGAGGCATGATTAGCCACAGAGATAACTTTTATCAACTGTGCTAATAATAAAAGTGTTAACTTTTATTAACACTATACTTTTTACTAAACCAGAAAGAGACACATATTTGCTAAAAACATAAAAAAAACAAAAAACAACACTAAAGCTTCAAATTATTGATATAAGTTCTTTATTCAAAATCCTAAGCACCAGCTGTGTTTAGAATTCATAATCTTTTAGATTTTTGGAAAGGAAAAATTTGCATACACCCTGCAAATAATACCCTTTCTGCAGCAAAATTTATAAACAATCACACTAAATGAGACACACAAAAACTGTAAATCGCCTCAGGACAGTTTAGGACAGGTCTTGCCACCAAATAAGCTACTAAAAAGCGTACATTTTCACAAGTTCTCTATATTTGGGAGCTGCAGAAAGAGAACTGTGGGCCTATTCCAAGGCACCAGTACTACTGTTGCATTTGGTGAGCCTTAACATAAATACCACCTATCAATGTACATCACTGTAGGAGACATTAAAAAGTATAAATACTTGAAAGCCTCTGGGAAGAGAAACATTTCTGCAGAAATGAAAAAAATACAATCAAATTTCCAAATATTCCAAGGCTAATCTGCCCAGATATTGAGTGGAGGCTCCAGAGACAGTCACAGCAAACTGACAGGATAAAAGGGGAGTCTGGAGACTCAGAGGTTAAAGCGTCTGCCTGCAATGTGGGAGACCTGGGTTCGATCCCCGGGTCGGGAAGATCCCCTGGAGAAGGATATGGCAACCCACTCCAGTATTCTTGCCTGGAGAATCCCATGGACAGAGGAGTCTGGTGGGCTACAGTAAACGGGGTCGCAAAGATTCGGACACAACTGAGCAACCTCACCTTAGAAGTCATCCAGTCCAATTACTCAGATATTGAATCCCTGATTATCTCTGACCATCACCTTCCTGGCTTAATCATGGAATTGAGTTCTTCTCTCCTGGCTTTTACTAATCTACTTCCCATCTTACTCCATAGCAGACTTAATTGCTCTCTCAATTTCCTGCCATTAAGCTTTGTCTATTATTGCCAAGTAGAGAATTTACTAGATCCTTTCAAGTTATTTACCAGTCTGTTTTCCCCATCAGACTCAGATTTCCTTAAGCCAAGGATCATGTCTAATTAATTCCTGAATCCCCAGCAGCCAGCAGGTAGCAAGCAGTCAATAAACATTTGTTAAACTGAATTAGATTTGTTCTGGAGTCCCGGCTCTGCAATGCCTAATTGAGTGGCTGGGGTACTCCATTAAGCCTGTTTAGCTGAGAAAGAAGGGGTGGGGGTGTCCTTGCTGCTGCTACTGCTAAGACTTCAGTCGTGTCCGACTCTGTGTGACCCCTGGGGTATAGACGGAAGCCCACCAGGCTCCCCCGTCCCTGGGATTCTCCAGGCAAGAACACTGGAGTGGGTTGCCATTTCCTTCTCCCTAGGTGATCTCATAAACCCCATCCTATTCTATAAAGTTTCTGATTTAACGAACTGCATTTTATAGGGTCTAACTAAGCAGACAAGGAAAAATTACAGCTTAGCAACAGGCCAGAGTGAGATCCCTTGGGAGTGGGCGCTGGTTCTCTACCACCCAGTTCTCGGCTTTGTTGTGTCCCCCGCGGGGAAAGGAAGGATGCTCCAAAACTCCGCCTCTGTGAGCATCATCAGACGGAAGGGAGGGGATTCGAGCCACCCAATCGCGGTTCCGATAAACCGCGCCCCCACAGGACAGACTGGCAGGCCTAGCCAATCAAGAGAGGAGAGATCGTTCTCTACGGCCTGTCGGACAGCGATAGAGCCGGGCCCAGACACCGCCCCCACACGCGGGGAGGTGACCGTTGAGCCCAAATGGGCGGTGTCACCAGCCAATCAATATGCTTCTAGACGTTTCAGCGACCAATTAACGAGAAGAACGCCTCCGAGCCAGGCAAGCAGAGGGCGGGAATAGTTGCAACCATAGGCCGAGGCCAGGGTCGGGCCCACATTTTTCTGTTGGGTATGGACAGAAGAGGGTTGCTAAGCTAGGTTCGGGGGAGCGGGAAGTTGGAACCCAACCATTGTGAGGCGTGGCCAAATGCGTCATGTTTCTCAAACGACTGTCCTTAGAAACCCGCCGTCCCTCCCGTCCTGTTCCTCTCACCTTCCTTCGAGGCATTGCCGGCTGCTGCGGCCCGACGGTTATGATTCGGGCAGCGGAGGCAGCAGCAGGAACGGTGGCTCCGGCGGGCTCCGTGGCGGCCTCTGTAGCAGTCCCAACCCTGCGGACGATCCCAAGTGCCTCCTGCTTCTCAGCGTCTAGAGCCTTCTGCGCAGGCGCCGCGGGCTGAGGCGCTTTTTCCTCCACTTCCGGCTGGGGTTTGCGTCACTTGACGTTACGGGTCAGAGAGGATGCTGGGAGGTTCGTTCCCCTGGTGAGGCTACTGAGCGCCATTTTGGACTTGGGCAGGAAGTGGCTCCGGTGGTGGAAAGTGGGGCCAGCCATGTTTAGTTGGGGGAATGGCACCCTTTGTAGGCGTGGGTAGCCATTCCTGTTTGGGGCAGAAGCCTGACAATTGAAGTTAACGGTTCTCATCTTTACCTTGGGCAAAATTTCCCTTCCTGGTCGTTTTAATTTCTGAAGTCGAAGAAGGAAAGCCCCAGAATCCATCAGGTTGCTGAAATTTAACCCCTTCGTCGCCGAATTGGCTGAAGGACGTTTCCGTTTATAGGCATAAACTCAAAGTTGGGAAGGGATATTTTGCAAAAGAAACAATTTTAACACCTATCCTGTGTCAAAATGGTGAGGAATGGGAGCTTGGGAAAGGACCGAAAGGATAGCGTCCGTCACCGGGAAGTTTCTTGTCTGCTAGAGGAGCCATTGTTCTTGCCCTTTAGCAAACATAAAGTAAATTAATTCGTTCAATCGCGAAAGGAGATCGAACCATTCTCCAGAAGCTGTAGCTCCAAAGAAGAGCCAGTTTAGCTCTGTGGCGAGCACCCGTCTCCTTACCCCATCCTGTATGGGTATGAGAGCCTTGGGTGGCCCGCAGGATGCGAATGTGTGTGCATCTGTGTGCGCCAGAGCCTCAGAAGCTTTAAACCTCACGAGCCCAAGTGACCTCTCGAAATTCAGCTGCTTCAGCCAAGAGTTGGGGGACGGAGGAACAGGAAGGAATATTTTTAGTAAAGCTGGATCTCAGGCACTGATTTTTAAATAGTAGTGAGGGGGCCTCGAAAGGAGAAGTTGTGGAGATGTAAGGCTAGAAGAGTTTAAAGGCTGGGAAGTGGATAGCAGACGTTGAGGATTTGAGTGAGTGAGTGAGTGAAAGTCGCTCAGTCGTGTCCGACTCTGCGACCCCATGGAATTCTCCAGGCCAGAATACTGGAGTGGGTACCCTTTTCTTCAAGGGATGTTCCAACCCAGGGATTGAACCCAGGTCTCCCGCATTGCGGGCGGATTCTTTACCGGCTGAGCCGTAAAGGAAGGCCGCTAAGGATTTAGCCTTGCTGAAAGAAGAGCCTTGAGAGGACCAAAGCTTGACCCGGAGCGCATGGGTGGGATCCAGGCAGGCTCAGTCATTAATTTAGGATCCTGGACCCCAGTGTCACCTGAGGCTAGCTAAAATGGAGATTTTTTTCCCCCTGGAGCTGAGATTAAGAGCAAAGCAGCATAAGGCAAACATTTGATTGATGTGCTAAACAGAGGACTCTAAAGGATTGAAGTTCCAGACCCTTAGCTAGCACTCTCCTTGGAGATATTCTGCATGCTTAATCCCTCAGTCGTGTCTGACTCTGCGACCCCATGCACTGCAGCCCGCCAGGCTCCTCTGTCCATGGGATTCTCCAGGCAGGAATACTGGAGTGGGTTGCCAGGCCCTCCTCCAGGGGATCTTCCCAAGCCAGGGATCGAACTCTGGTCTCCCACCTTACAAGCGGATGCTTTACCGTCTGAGCCACCAGGGAGATATTCTGGGCTAGTGTTAAGGCAGACAGCTTTTGGTATTTTGTTTTTTATTATTTTAGCTTTTAGTCTTTACTATAGATACCTTTGAATAACTTACTTAGTTTGAAGTGCACATAAGATCTTATTTGAAAAGGGCTCCTGTTTATTCTTCTTTTGTATCCCCTCAGGACTTAAGCATTTAATTTCACACTATTACTTTTATTCTGCACTTACTGGTATGTTCCTAAGGTTATTTTTGAGTCTTCTGGTTCCCCCAGCTGTTGGTCAGGAGCTCTTATGTTAACAGCATGTCTCACTTCTTTAATACCATCCTTAATAGTACTCGGTCCATTCTGTGCTGTGCTTAGTCACTCAGTCGTGTGCGACTCTTTCCGATCCCTTGGACTGTAGCCCGCCAGGCTCTTCTGTCCATGGCGTTTCTCAGGCAAGAATACTGGAGGGGGTTGCCATTTCCTTTTCCAGGGGATCTTCCTGACTCAGGAATGGAACCCACATCTTTTGCATTGGCAGACGTGTTCAGCATTGGCAGATGTGTCCTGCGTTGGCACATGGATTCTTTACCACTACCACTAGCGCCACCTGTGAAGCCTACAGTAAATTCTTGCTGGTCAATCATAATAGGTTTACTGTTTCACAGTCTGAATGTATAGCACTCAAAGATGGTGCAGTATGCCTCCCTGGAGATTAGTGTTTTAGAGTAAAATCTTATCCCGACTTAAATATTCATCATACAGACACCAACATTACAGATATTCAACATTAATTAATCACTTACACTGAATTTTCAAACACTGCAGCCAGCACTAAAAGGGTCTACAGTTTCATTTAGACATGGTTCTTGCCCTTGGAAAGTGTACCCTCTAGCAAAAAGATGGAAAAACTAACACCAACGGGATAGAAATGTGATCGTAAGAAAAGTGTGTACTAAAGATGAAAGCCAAACACCTAGGTATGTTTAGAATGGGGGAGGGGGAAATCCTGAAAGCTTTTTCTCTCTTCCTTTCTTTTTTTGAACTACACATAATCTTTACTTTGTTATTTTCATCATGACACAGTTATCACTCAAAGCAGGAACTGATGTTGGTTTCATCAGTTACCTTTTACTAGTTGCCCCCTGCCTGTCCTCATCTGCCAGACTTCACATAGGTAGCTCCACTGTTCTTCTTGCCTTTACACTTTCATACAGGCTTTTCTTTCTGCCTTGATGCATCTCTCAGCCTTCTTTAATATTTACGTTCTTCATAAGGTCTTTCCTGATTTATTCTTTCTAAGGTATTAGGGCATAGTGATATATGTTACTTTGCACTTACTACGTTATATGTTATATGTACTTTTTTTATATAACTTGGTAGATGTGCTGTTTCCCTCACTCAGTGCCTAACAAACAATAGGAACTTAACTCCTACTTATTTTATTCATCAACTCTTCTAGTGTCCAATACAGGGCTTTGATGTCAGATTTAGATTTGAATTTCAGCTCTGTCACTTTGTCTGCATTGCTCTTGGACAAGTTATAAAATTTGTGTCTCAGTTTTCTCATCTGTGAAATGGAGATACGAATAGCCACTTTAAGAGTTGTTATAAAGATTAAAGGAAATGATTGTTATAAAGAGCTTACTGGAGAAGGAAATGGCAACCCACTCCAGTATTCTTGCCTGGAAAATCCCATGGATGGAGGAGCCTGGGGGTCTAGAGTTCATGGGGTTGTAAAAGAGTGAGGCATGACTGAGTGACTTCACTTTAAAAAAAATAAAAATAAAGAACTTAGCACAATTCCTGATAGACTAAGTGCTAAATAAATGGCTGTTGTTATTCCAGTCATCCTAGTTATGGCTGTAACATCTTAATGTTTGTGACTGTAACTTTATATGGTCTCAGTGGGTTGTTTGCTTTTTTCTATTGAGCTTCACTTAACTCAAAAGATACAGAATGATTACCCAGGTATTATATATTAGGTATTGAGTCAAAGCAAGATAGACAAAACATCATGTTTCCCTAGGTCAGTAAGCTTGTTGTTCCAAAGTACAATAGAGCAGTAATGGAAAAATAGAAAAATGAGCGAAGTTCAAAAGTGGTACAGAGGAGGAAATGTGGGATTTTATCTGGAAGCTTTAGGAAAGTACACATAGAGGAGGTGAACTTCATAGGACAAATAAGTTTCCCTGCAGACAAGGAGAAGAAGGACTTTCTTACAAAGGGAACAGCATGTGCAAAAGCACAGAAGTGTGGAGCACCACTGTGTGTGTGTGGCTGAAGGCATGACTAGATTTGGAGTGGCTGACATAAAGAAGAGGCAGGAATGGTTTGGGAAACATTTAAATGTCCTGCTGAGGAGCCTGGGCCGAAGGTGAGGGGGAATCTCTAAAGGACTTTAAGCAGAGGAGTCCCATGATTAGGCTTGCACTTTTATAGAGATCTGTTTCTGGAAGCTGTGAGGGGGACTGATCAGAGTGGCAAGGAGACCAATCAGAACGCTGCCATAATAATAACCTTACCCAGAGTCGAGGAGGAACCAAACAGGGCAGAGGTAGCAGGGATAATCTTTTGTGTATGTTCTTGTGAATTTTCTTCCTCATATCTGTATCTCCTCTTCTCTGTTACATTTGAAACTTCCTAAAAGATCCCTCAATCGCCTTTCAGATGTTCCCCTTGCCAGTAAAATAATATATACCATATTTCAAATACAAAGTATAGTTGTCCATTGTTTGTTTCAAAGGCCTAGGAGTTCCTCGAGGTTGGGAGCCTTGCCTGGCTGGCCACATCGTCTCCAGCTTCTTTCTTGCTGGCATCTAAAAGGGCTCAGAAGATGGGATAGCCACTGCCAGGTGTTGGCTCAGTTAGGAAAGACTTGCACAGAACCAATCATCCTCTCTCCTCTAAGCCTCTTTCTGACCAGTAGTGGTTAAGGACAGCAGTTTCTTCTGTGTGCATAATAACTGTCCTGTAAGGTGAGGAAGCATGCCTTGACCTTTTAAAGACAACGCTGGTGTAGCCTGGCCAGTCTCATAACTTCTGAGTAAAAGTATTGACCTAGTCCCTAGCCCTCTGTGAAAATCTCAGAATTTGCTAATGTGACCATTATTCATATTAAAATCTTTTCATTTACAGCTGCCTTAAAAATAGAATCAGTGAAAATATATGTTTTTTTTTTATTGAAAAAAAAAAAATAGAGTCAGTGAGGTCATTCATGGTTCCTTCTTTCTTACTCTTGCTGGATAAGGCCAGGAATGTCTCTTACCTTCTTGGCCACTTGTTAATTTGGTTCTTGGATCACCTTGTCCACACCTACCTCCAGCCCTGCCCTGGGGGAAGGTATTGGACAGATCCCAGCAAGCTCAGGCACTGTTCCCCGCCTCTGCAGCTAGGGTTATAAATAACCACCAAAACTAAACAGTCAAATAACTACATTTTGAAAATTGTTCAAATTAAAAAAAAGATCACTCTGATCCTGACTGAGTAGCAGTTCTCCCACTCCTGCCCCTCATCTGCCCCTTTTTTTCACTTATCTACCTCTCTTCTCTGATCCAAGCTCCCTGGGGAAGCCAATCTAAGCACAAAGCCCTCATACAATGAAGACATCTTTTTCCTTATTTGACATGGGCAAAGCCCTCCAGGGCTGTAGTTATAGTTACACAATGTTGTTATAGCAGCAGAGGCCTCAGGGCAACATATGTTCCTGGCTGGTAATTGGGTTTGCTTTCACAGACTGTCTCTCCCTGTTTCTCTATGCCCAAATTCATTTATCAAGAAAACCAGGGAATTGTCATTATGGATGGGCCTTCATTTTTTTTTTTAATTCCAGCAAAACCAAATTCTTTTTTATTCCCAGGATGGAATGTATTCAGTGATCATGGGTTGAGACGTTTTAGACTGAAGTTATTTTCATTTATTCATTCAACTAATATTATCAAGCATCTGATAAGTGCTGTGAATTGGGTAGGAGCTGAGTGTACTCTGTGAATAAACAGACAGGTCTTTTCCTCCTAGAGCTGTCGATTTAGGACCAGTGTGTAATAGTGGGGGCTGGGGGAGTATGACATACACCTGCATCAACCCTCTCCACCTTTTCAAAAGTTATTAATCCAGTATAACACTAAATAAATATTTGAAAAAATAAGACATCCTTAACCTCATTGCTGCTATAGAACTGTTTTTATTGTTTGCATGTAGCCTTCCAATTTTTCTCCACAAGCATACATTTTATTATATGTACATGTTTTGCATAGATACACTCATTGCTTACATGAAATTCCATATTTTTTACACACTCTTAATATCTCCTTGTTTCCCTGTAGTCCTTGTAATTATAATTGCTGTGTAATATTGTAATGTGGCACTGTGACATAGCGTGCTCTGTTTGGGATTATTGAGGTTCTTTTAAGTCAGATAATGCTGCAGTGAGTGTCTGCATGCATCTGTAGCTCTCTTGTTTTTATTTCTACTTCTTCAACATTGCTTGATTTTTTTCCCCAAAGACTTGTCCAAATTTAAAGTGTCACCATCCTTGTGGGAGGATACCAATTTTAAGATGTTCCCAGAACTGTTACCACTTAATAAAATCTTGCAAGTTTAGTTTTTTTAAAAAAGAAAGAAAACTGCACCTCAAATGTGCTTTTCATTTTATTTCTAGTTAGGATGGACTTCAGTCTTCCATGTGTTTATTTACTAGTCCTGTTTCCTCTTCCATGAAATCGTGTGCATTACTCATTTCTCTACTGAGGTCTTGATGATTTTCAAAAGTTTGATTGAAAGACGGAGAGACAGATGCTTTGTCTGAGCCACATTCAGCTATGGAGTCCTTGTTATTGAGAAAGAACATTTGCTTCATAATGATTTCTGATAGTTTCTCCTTACTCTTTCTCTGGCTTCTCTGTTACCTCTAGTGGTAAAGCCTTTGTCGAGTATGCATGCTGTTGAGAAAGAGAATGAGATTATGAACAGAATGTGTAGATGACATGGGTGAAAGCAGCGAGGAAGCAGGTTATGTCTTTCCTCAGCAAGAACTGAGGAGCAACTTTAAAAGCGGTAGTCACTCTTGCCCACTACAGAAACTTTGAAGATGGCTTGTAGACACTATTTTCCTGATTACCTAGGAGAAATTGAGTCCTAGAAGAAAAAAAAATTCACAAACCAGTCAACTTCAGGAGGATGCAAAATGATCCTGCATTCTGCCACTTGTAAACTGAGGGTCATTTCATTTGTTAGGAGATGTTTTCCCCAGAATAGGGGCTAGGAATGGGTTTCTCTGAGTCACTTACACATGCTTAGTCAGTCTCCCTTGTGACTAATTGTCCCCAAATGTGAATCAACTGCCAGGGTGAGGGATGCAAGCTACAACTAGGAAAATAATTTCTCTATTTAAGGTAAATCAGCACATACATGGTCCAGACTAACAACCTTGGACTTCTTAGTCTTGCTCTAACCAACTGAGGTTACTGATCCAACCCAATCTCAGGGGTGAAGGATGATTTTCTTACTAGTCTGGAAATTACCTGGAGATGAGTGGGCATCTGGTCATTTTCTTTCTTGCCTAGCCTTGCCGGTAGATGTCACTACACCAGAGCATATTCTCCAAAGATAGGCTTAGAAGGAAAGAGAGGGCTTCAGAAAGGCCCAGTCCAACCATCTTGACCCTATTCTCCCATGGCTTCCATTAATAACTGGAAAACTATCAGGAATATGTATATACATGCTCCAGACAGTACTAAAGCCTGAACTCAGAAGGCCAAGACCTCAGGTTCTGGGCAGAGTCAGAGTTCTTATCCAGAGGCCTTCCCCAGATGGGGTGGGGCACACAGCTGCTGTAGGAAGGGTGGCAAGACCATTTCAATGGGGGTGTGCATATGATAGACTTATCAGGGAACAAGAGCCATAGTCTTGGGGCTCTTCCAAATGTCACTGTGGAGTAGATACCTCAAGCAAAGCACTCCACCCACCCTCCACCCTTGCCCCTCTGTCCGAACTGACAGGGGCCATCCCTTGCCTGAGGGTTGCCAGGCTGGGGCTGGTTCATCAGCTTTGGGCCTTCCGAGGGCCAGCCAGACATATAACCACACCCTCCAGGAAACTGGGAAAGTTCCTAATAGTTCAGACTGTCATTACTGTTTTCCTTCAAGACAAATATAAGTAGCATTAATAATCTGGGGAAAAGAGCTATTCTATAAAGACTTTGGTTCCATAATCTTCTGTAGGATAAAACTGAAATTCTTACCTGGCCTGACTACATTCTCCAAAGATAGGCCTGGAAGAAAAGAGAGGGCTTCAAAAAGGCCTAGTCCAACCATCATGACCTTCCCTGCATTATCTGCCCTCTGGTTAATTCTCCAGCCCATCCCACACAACCTCATTCTCTGTGTTTTAACCTCATTGACCCTCCTGCCCTAGTTCCTTCCACCTCAGGACCTTTGCACATACTCTTTACTCTGACTGGAAATTTCTTCCCTCATTCTCTTCTTCACCTCTTTCTACTAATCCTTCAGATCTAAAGTCAAATGTCATTTCCTCAGGGAACTATTTCCCAAAGCTTCTAGATTAGACCAAAGCCCTCATTTCTACACTGTTAGAGTACCCTGCATTTTTCTTCATACCAGTTGTCTCAGTTTATAATTATATATTTATTTGTATGTCTGTTTAATCTAGATTCTTTGCTTTCTGTCCTCGCAATGCATACTCTAAAGGTTTCATGAAAGCAATGTCCATTTTACTTACCACTGCATTCTTAGCACCTAGCAAGGTACATAGTGCTTAACAGGCACTTAGTCACTATCAGATATATGAAAAAATGGCAGTAATAATAATAAATGAAGGAAGTTAGAAAACATAACATTACTCTTGTACCCACATGCATATAGCATTTGTAGATGTGTCTATATAGTAACTAGTTATAGTCACTCAATTCCTAAGACATATCAGAGTCCAAAGAAATTTCTAAATTGGTCAAGAGGAAAGTGGAAGTTACCATATGAGGCAAAATCTTAAAGGCTGTGGAAAGATGGAGGCTGATACTCTGATCCATCCATGTGAAACTATAAAGGAGATAAGTACAGATTTATTTACTAAATCCCAAAAATCAGTGCAAAGGAAAATTTTTTGAAAACTAGACTATGGACTCCCTAGAGAAGAGACTGTGTTATTTATCTCTATATCCCCAACACCTAGCATGATGTCTGGCACATAGTAGGAGCTCAAGAAATGTATGTTGAACTATTTTGTTTGAAGCTTAAAGGAGGTAGACGTGGGTCTGGGGATAAAGTAGAATACAGTTTTTCACTTGGGAAATCTCAGAGGCAGAATAGTATGAATAGGGTCAAGAAGGGCTCCTTTACATGTATGGACAATAGCTATACAATAGACTGTTTCAGGGACATTAGGGCTATTCAGGGCCCATCCCTTGACCTTTTGAGATCATCCTTATACTATGCACTCTCACAAAATGCATCGTCTTTCCACCAGCAGGGACCAAACTCTAAGCTATATAAAGCATTGATCTCACCCTGCCTCACACTGTTATCTCCAGTGCCCTCCAGACTCTTGGACACATGCCCCGTTGGTTCCATGGGCATATTCTACTCTGGTTTTCACCAAAGAAGGGAAAAACCCAGAAGGTGGTGCCCTTCAATCAGAAGTAAAAATGGCTGCATCTCTCAGGGCAACCAGAGCCTGGGGCTGGTATTCCTGAGCCCACAGCAGGGAGGCCATTAGCCCCGGTCCCAAGAATCTCTGCAAGCAGCATCCCTGGCATTTAGCCTTCCATCCCTGGCACTTAACCTCAGGCCCCTTAAGTGGGGACATTTCAAACAGTTTTTCTTAGAGCCATGGAGGGTTCAAAAGAATTCTTCCACATTAAAAAAATAAATCCTCCAAAAACAGCTATTGAGCTGCTCGACCTCACTTATTTCTTCCCTCTCCCAGCAGTGTGGGGCTTAAAGTAAAGGTTGAGGACTTGGTTGTATGTTCATTAGCCTTGTTCCAGCCAGCTCTGCTGGTCTCATCCTACCTGGTACCAGCAGGGTAAGGGCTGTGTCTTGTCTCAAAGATGGGCCTGAAGGCATAGGCATCACAAAAATAATTTGACTCTTGTCAGTGGTATGCTGATGTGTCATGGAAACTAGTCCCAAGGGCTTGTCGCCTCTGACTTCCCCCCTCCCCTTACAGCAGCCTATAAATCACTGAGTATTAATATTGTCTGGAGGACCCTTCTCTCCCCACCCCTCTGGGGCTCCCCAGCAGGCAGAAGGCTGCAAACTAAGCAGGGAGAAAAGAAGAATGGGCAGCAGGCAGGGGTGCCCATCATTTATCAACCAAACACAGTGGTTGGTGGCTCTTTCCAGCAGTGCTCTGGCAGGCTGGGCAGGCAGTGCAGCCAGTGTTTTCTGTCAAAATGGAGAGCACAGTCCAGCAAGAGTTCCCCTTATTTGGCTGCCCCACCCCAGAAGTAGGGAGTCAAGGCGTGAGTCCTTTTCTTTTTTTTGGTTTTGGTGGGTTCAGAATTAAAACACACTTTTGGTCCTGGATAGATTCTTACCTCCTTCCCACCCTCTTCTGCCAAGTTTTCCGTGGGGCCTCCTCTTGTAGCTTCTCTTTTGACCCCACGAACAGCTTTCTCACTTTACTTGGCACATTACAGAAGTTTCTTAAGAGTCCCAGTTCCAGAGCTCTGGCAGACTTTCTTAAAGGGCACCCTCCTTCTCCTTTGATCTTCTCTGGTTTCTCCTTAATGGAAATCCCCCAGCTTCCCCATCTCTCTCTCTCTAAGGTAGGGAAAACTTGGAGAAAGGAAGTGCATTTAGTCCACTGAACGAGAAACCTGCTTTTGTCAAGAAGTTCCAAAAAAATGTTCCAACTCCCTCACCAAGAACAGCTGGAACCTGCCAGATTCACCTCCATAATTTCTGAGCATTGCTTCTCTGCAATATAAACAAAGTCAGAGTTCTAGGAAGTTTAGGATGCAGGGAAGTGACAGGGAGGCAGGGAAGTGGGTTATAGCATGACCAATCTGGACTGTCTTCCTAACTCTGACCTTCAGTTTCTGGGTAAGGAGTGGACCTCCAGGTCTGCATCCCTTTAACTTAGTCCTTTGAGTCCCTCCATAGTTACAGACATAGTCTTTGAAAGCAGATGGACCTGTCTTCTCTAGCTGCAGAAACTTCAGTACATTTCTTAACCTTTCTGAGCCTCAGTTTTCTCACCTGTGAACTGGGGATAGTTATGTCTACTGTATAGGATGCAATAACTGTGACTAACAGTTAAATAATATTATGTGGGCAAATTACTTAGCCTATAGGAAGCTCCCAGTAAGTAGAAGTGGTATTCTTCTATGCCTTTTGGCCAGGACACACGGCCTATAGCATCCTGAGTATATTGCTTTCTTCCTGGGGCCTTGATGTTAGCGTCTCCTCAGGTGGCACGAACTTTGTGGGCATTCTGAGGAACGTAGACTCACCACTGATTCAGAGATCCCAGGATTTCTAATCTATTTGGGGAAGAAATCAAAATTTGGTGTACACAGCCAAAAAATTTACAGGGTTGAGATCTAGACCCTGGCTTGACATTCTAGGCAAACACCAGTAGATCAGAGAATTGGATGGAGCTTCTGGGTGGGACTTCCAGGGAAGGTACCAACTTGTGTGATGCCATCAGACTGTCATGGAAGAAGCAAGACCAAGCAAAATACACACTGCTTTGTAGATTACCAGGCCTTTGCCTAAGTTGAATGGAAGCAGGGGTTACAGAGGCCACTGATGGAATGTACTGGAACATTCCAGGCCCTTCTGCTGCACAACACCACCCCTTGAGCTTAGAGCCATCAGGGTCTTCAAGGAAGAATTGGGTACAAGGACCTCCCCCTCCACCACACACAGCAAGAAATCACCTGCTCTGAAAGAAGCATTCTTCTAAGTGCTACCTAGTTACTAAGTGTGGGAGTGTCAGTACAGTCTTTTGGCACTTTTTCACTAGACAGAGAAACCTGGCTGCTAAGGCCATTTTATTGAGCAAGGAGCATCTTGTGAAAAAGAACTGCTGCTAAGATACCCACAGGAAAAGCCAGGAACAGGCACCAAATCAATCAGGGCTGAAGAGTTAGATGAGATGTAACTTCATTTTTCAGTAAGAAACAGATTTACAATGAAGCTAATGAAACTCAAGAGTCAGAGCCCCTCACTTGCACAGAACCCTTCCAAGTCCTTATCCCTAATTCTATAATTATTTTACTATTTAACTTGAGGAAACCTCAAGTGGTATAAGCCTTAGACTTTGCAGAACCTGAAGCCTTCCCTGCTTTTAGTCTGCAGGACTTTTAGCCTCAACCTTCAGGAGTGATCGTAAACAGTTGGAAAAACAAATATTTAAATAATCAACTTTGCCGCAACATTGCCAGATGCAGTGGCATGCCCTAGTAACTGACAAGAAATAACAGAGCAAATGTGTTCCTTTGCTTGGAACTGGGGAGAGAGGGGACTTCCTTGGTGGCTCAGTGGATAAGAATCCGCTTGCCAGTGTAAGGGATATGGGTTCGATCCCTGGTCAGGGAAGATTCCACATGCCTCGGGGCAACTAAGCCCAGGTGCCACAACTACTGAGCCTGGGCTCTAGGGCCCTCTAGCCGCAACTACCAAGCCCACATGCCGCTACTACTGAAGCCTGCAGGACTAGAGCCTGTGCTCCACAATGAAAAGCCACCATAGTGAGATGCATGCTCCACAATGAAAAGGAGCCCCAGCTCGCCACAACCGAGAGCAACTAAAGCTTGTGCAAAGCAACAAAGATCCAGCACAACCAAAAGTAAATAATTAACTTAAAAAAATAATTGGCGAGAAAGGACAAACATAAAATGACAGAAGAGGAATTATGAAGCTACTCATAAGCTAGCACAAAATAATGGGTCAAACACCTAAGTCCTGGAGGCATCATTACTGTCTCACAGGATTAGCTGAGGAATGCTTGCAGGAAGTGAGGTCTGATTGGAAGTTGGAGTTGATGATGAAGACAGTGGACAGGGAAGCTTGGTGTGCTGCAGTCCATGAGGTCACAAAGAGTCGCACATGACTGAGCAACTGAACTGAACTGAGGGGGGATATCATCTCCAAATCACAGAAGATAAAACTGTGGACACATCTGTGGTGATATTTTACAGTTATCTATTACAAAAGCCCTTTAGATAATATTCTTGGCTCTGAAAATAATTTCTGAGCCTATGTCCTAGGTCTGAAGGAAATCAAACTACAGCCCAACTTTCACATCACTTGTCTCTTCTGTTACATTTATAGTATCTTTGAATTGGATTTTATGGTACTTGATTCTTCATTTGGTACAATGTGTGAGGGTAAGGGAGAGGATTAGATGAAGAATGTTTAGAGTATTGTAGCTTATTTGCCCAGGGGTCATTGTATTTTTGAGACTGACCTGGATAAGGTAAATGGGAACAATGGTGGGGAAGAGAGAAGTCTAAAGTGGTGTGAAATGAATAGGCCTTTTGGTTTATATACAGTCTTCTAGGGATATACGCAACCAGCATTTCCCCTCCAGAGACTGATCTCTAAGGGACCTGGGAGAGTCATGTGTGGGGGATGCAAACTATTCCCACCAAGGCGCTGCTCTAGAAAGAAGATGGTCCCTCAAGGTACCCATAATCACATGACACTGTAGAACTAAAGTTTATTTTAATTTGCTTTTTGTGAAGCAGTATCTGCATGCTGGTCATAGTGCTAGGTGTACATTAGACTGAGGACCAAGACATGCCTGTTTTCCTCGAGAAACGTACATGTTTTAGTGAGGAGGACATTTATGAAGAATGCTAACCTGGATATTTCATAAGTCAAAGAACCAAATTTTTTGTCTCTCACAGTGACCTTTTATGGATATCATAGGGGTATGTATATCTTTTTCATGAAATGTTCCCTTAAAAGATTAGCAGGGTCTGACACACATCAGAGATCTCTCATCCATAAACATATCTAAGTCCTTTTTTAAAAGCAGCTTGATTGAGGAATAAATTATATACCATAAAATCACTTATTATACATGTATAATTCTATGATTTTTTTTAAAGTTTATAGAGTTGTGCAACCATCAGCATATTCCAGTTTTAGATCATTTCCATCACCCCAGAAAGTTCCACTGTGCCTGTTCGCAGATAATCCCTGCTTCTACTCTCAGCTGGGAGCAACTTCTGATCTGCTTTCTCTATAAATTTGCCTTTTCTAGAGAGTTCACATAAATGGAATCATATAATATGTGGTCTTTTGTATCTGGCTCCTTTTACTTAGCATATTGTTTTTAAGGTCCATCCACATTGTAGCATATATCAGTAGTTTATTTCCTTTTATTTCTGAATAGTATTCTCTATAAATTCTTTTAGAAGTTATTTATGTTTTGAGGCAACACTGACCAGGATGCAGGAGCCCTGGTCCTCTGTCCTGCCTCTTATTTGCCAGCTGACCTCTACCAAGTCCTTCCCTTGTCTTGACACCCACTTCTCCATTTGTAAAATGAAGGGACTAGACTGATCATACACAGTCTCTAATGGCTCTTTGTATTTTTCATGGAGTGCCCCTAGGTCCTGTATACCAAAATTTTGATGTCTCTGATCCCACATTTACCCTTTACCTATGGGTCAGGAAGATCCCCTGGAGAAGGGAATGGCTACCCAAACCAGTAATCTTTGCCTGGAGAATTCCATGGATAGAGGACCCTGGACTGCCCATTGGGGGTCACAAAGAGTTGGACAAGACTGAATGACTAACACTTTGACTTTTTTTTTTTTTAATATGTAACAAATCCTTTATTGTTAAGGATGAGGAAACTTCAGTTTTAAAAGGCTGCAGTTCAGCAAGAAAAGTTGATTCCCACTGAGAGGAAAAGAAGAGTTAAGGAGTGAACATCACCCAGTCTGAGAGATGGAGAACGAACAAGTGAGATAACTAAGCAGAAGACAGAAAGTGGTGGGCTGCAGCAAGGGACAAAGTGTGTCAGACAGAGCACCGGAGGTCAAAATCCAGGCCACAGTTATCTTGGGAGTAATGGGGCAGGGATGCAGGGAAAGGGAGGCCCCAGAGTGGGAGAGATGTTGAGGGCTAGCCCCCCTCCCTACTCTGTTCCCATAACCTCATTCATTCCCTCAACACTCCTTCTCAATCCCTCTAAGGCTGCTCTGCTCCTTCAGCTCTGACCCCATTTCCTCAGGATCTCGTTCCCTGAGGAACCAGGCCTGACATTTCAGACAGAGGCTGAGGGAAGGAGGTAGGTCAGAAAAAGACACTGTGTTTCTGCGTCATTGTATTTTTTTGCCTTTATTACTTAGGAACCCAGGGCCAAAGATGTAAGTACTTATACATTTACCAGGAAGTTCAGAGATAGTCCCAGATACCAAGGAATATCAAGACTTCTCTAATCTCTGCTGCACAATTGCTCCTGAGTATCAGATTCTGGAGAATAAAAAAGGTGATTTGGAATTTTCATTCTTGTTGGTTATTGTGGCATAAATGTACAGGGTGAAGGATCAAGGTGCCCCAGAAGTAGGGCCAGACAGCACCTTCAGAACTGGAAAGCTTCTCTTGACTGTGACAACCCTGCTGCTGCTGCTGCTAAGTCGCTTCAGTCGTGTCCGACTCTGTGCGACCCCACAGACGGAAGCCCACCAGGCTCCCCCGTCCCTGGGATTCTCCAGGCAAGAACAGTGGAGTGGGTTGCCATTTAGCCTTCTCTTAATTCAGTAGCCAGTGGATCCTACAGATCCTCTGATCTTCTAGAAATTTCCAAAGCCTTTCATCGTTGGTAGCCCTTCAGACATCTGCAGCTTTTAAGACCCCAGGCCTTATAGGGACTGCTTTGGGAGGGGCTATACCTCTGACCCCACACTTGTAGGAAAAATAATTCGAGTCTTCATTTATTTGTGACAGCTGTGGACATCCCAAGAGCAGGCTAGGATCAAGGGGCTGAGCATTTGCTGTTGGAACCTTCTGAGGTAAATAATTCTCCCATAGATAAAAAACAATTTATTGATATACTTGGTGTATGTAATCCTCCACTTTTGATGTTTTTGAGTGAGTGCCTGCCTCCGACCTCCCTGAAAGCAGCACCCAGAACATGTCTCAATCAGAACAGCCTCTAGACCACTTCTGCTTACAAGCTTCAGGGCCTGCTGGGTTATGAACTCCAGAATAGGAAGTACATCTCTGAATATTATTGTCATTCCATAGTGCCTAGTTCTGTGTCTGGCACATAGTGGTCATTTCAATAAATTTGTGACGCAAATTAATTGGTGACAATCATGCTGATAAAAATGACAGAGGGACAATGACAAAGGTTTTCTTGAAGCTAGAAGATGCTTTTAAGGCAATACATCTCCCTTTAGCAGCACGCAGTCTCCCCCAAACCCTGGCTTCTTCTTCTTTTTTAAAAAAATGTTTTTGTTTTTTTTTAATTTGGCTCTGTCGGGTCTTAGTTTCAGCATGCAGGTTCTTTAGTTGCGGCATATGGGATCAGTTCCCTGACCAGGGATTGGACCCAGGCCCCCTGCATTGGGAGCATGGAGTTTTAGCCACTGGACCACCAGGAAGTATCTAAGCCCTGGCTTCTTTAATTAGAGGAAACAGGAGTTGATCTTCAGATGAAGTCTTTATCCTCCCATCATGCCCCTGCCAGGAGAAGCAACCAGTGATAGAGAAGGGAATGAGAGACAGCTGCTTGGGCATGATACCTGGGGTAAGGAGAGGACAGGGATCTCCTCCGCATGCCTGCCTTCGCATTCCTCCAGCTGGGCCCTCTTAGTGTCTTTAGCCAGCTTATCAAGAAGGAACACAACTCTCTGGATTCAGAAGATCCAGTTCTTCAGCTGTGCCACCCCCACCAACTCTTCTTCCACTGTCTAGGCCCTCTATTCTTGGTATTTTGGCTTTAAAATGAAATGTAAACTCCATATCCTTGAGACCACCCTCTTCTCTCCAAAGGAAGAATGCCACTGCCCAATAATATGCCATTTTCTTTTTAGAACAGCTCTGTAAGGTTGATAAAGCACAGTTGATTCTGGCACAGAGAAAGGAAGTCATTTGTCCAAAGTATTTCAAGATTCCTCACTCCGGGCTTTTACCTGTAACACACACCATATGGCCCAGCCAGTAAAAATCACACATCATCTTCTAAGACTGCCTGAGAATTTACATGTTGTGTCCTAAAATGGACAAAGTTGTCAGGTAAGAACAGATTTTAAGAGGCCAACTGGCCCACACCTTGGCTACCAGGTAAGTTAATTGTCTAGAAGTTGAGTGTGTGTTGAGAAAATACTTGAATCTGAAGTCAAAAGACCTAGGATGTTTGTCCTGGGTCTGCCATTTACTAAGTGGACAATCTTGGGCAAGTCATCTAAGCCTCTGGGACTTAGCCTTCTGTAAAATAGGGACAATAATATTTTCATTTTCTACCTATTGTACATATAATAGTCTACCTATTACATACTTGTGAAAGTTAAATGAGATGGTGTATATGAAAGCTATGAAGTACGAGACAAGTGTTAATTTTAACATCTCAGCCAAACTGTATCTTTGGAGACTCTTTATGTAAAATGTAAATAGTAATCCTTCTTTGTTTATAAGAAAGTTTTACAGTGACAGAGATTAGGAGTTCATCTCTGGAGTAAGGCTGCCTGAGTAACCTTGAGCAGTAAGCAATCTTGCTTCTTTCTGAAGCCTCCATGAAGAGACAATACCCATCTCATAGGTATGCTCATGAGAATTAAATGAGGCAATGTATGCATGGTGCTTAAGATATACCTCTCATGGAGAAAGAAACTCAGTGAATGTTAGCTGCTACTATTACTGATTTTATTAATGAAGTGTGCCACAATGAGGCAGTGTGGTCCATTAAGATCTGATAGAGATCTGAGTCAAGAATAAAAAAGATTCACCTTTTTGGACTTCAGTTTCTCTACCTGAACCATAATAAAAATCCATGGTTTCCTTTTTCCAGATTTTCATGGGGATTAAAAAAACATATATGAAGACTTTGAACTAACTGGAATGTTATAAATTGTAAGATTTTTTTTAATTGAGTTATTTATTAAGACTAAATTTTTATCAGTTCATCAATTTTTTTCATTCCTATCTGCCTTTGGTAAAGTTGTCCACTTCATAGAAAAGAAGTACATCTCCCTGTCAGTAAAAAAGATTTCAAATATCATCTTAAAGTACATTCTACAAATCTACAGGAATATACTCTTTGCAAAGAAAAATTTTCTTTAGGCTGTTCCATATCCTCAATTTGTTTTCTGTACGTAGTCTGATTTTAATATTCATCCAACTCTTGAATTTCCACTTTAGGTATTATCTGCTTTCAATATTTAATCCCAAAAATGACCTCTCATTGCCTTGCAGCATGCTTCCAGATTACCTCCTTTTTTCTGATTATTAATAGTTAGTATGGCTTCAGGGAATACTTTCATTTTAACATTAAACTGGGAAAAAACAGAAATAGAAAGATAAATCTGTAGCAAGATCAAAAATAGATATCATGGCTAAATATAAATCTGGAGGGAATTATCTAATTATTTGGATGGTCCCTTATCACAGACAATCTAGGATTGATTGTCTTTCACTTTTTCCACATAAGAGAAGAAAATGGTTAATGAATACCAAGAGTAATAATTTTTCTTTTGAAGAGAATAATTTTAAGCAGTAACTTAAATGCTTTTTCCCTCAAACGTCTCATGTATATATTATAGCATGTGATTTTCACAACGGCGTGCATTCTCTTTGTGGCCCATTCAGGTTCATTTTGACTTGTAGGTCAGAGAGCATTGAGCTGGGAAGACCAGGATTTGGTTATGGAGTCACTGTGTAGATCTGCTCAACTTTCTCCGTTACTTTGTTCCTTCCACTCTGCTGAACATACTTGGAATGGACAACTCTGCTCCTTTTCAGTCTCAGTTTAATTTACAAGCTAGCATGAGTTTTTAGGTTGGACCAACACCAAGTAAGGACTTAGATATATGAAGAAAGACAAATGTGGTGCCACATGAGGCACAGTAGCTATTAAGTTCACGGATATAATGCAAATCGCATGCAAATGTTATGCAAACTTTTCATTAATTTGTAGAAACTTACTTTAGAACTTGCAAGCAACATTGAGATCCTTATGAGGATTTAAAACTAATGTTTTTAGGTTAAACCAGAAGTAATGCTTTTTGAAGTTATTGCTTTCTTCATACTTACCGGACTCAACTGCTGAAAGTTTGACATTCCTCCCAGCTCCCCATGATGATTTCACTAGTACTTTATTCCATCTTACACCCGGCCCCGGCCCCGGCCCCGCCCCCACTTTGCCTGACGTCACGTGACATCGTATTTGCATACTACCTGGGACTGGGTGTGACTCTCCCCTTTTCTGCATCTTGTCATTGGCGGTACCGGAGAACCAGCCCCCTTCCGGACGGACCAATCAGCGAACTCTCGGGCGTGGGGCAGCAGGCGGTGGTGGGATGGAGGTGGGGTCTTGGGGCTGGATCGTTAGGCATATTAACCAATCATCCTCTGGTAGGGGAAGATCAAGCCACGGATTGGTTGGGAGGAGGGGTCTGGGGATCCGTAGGCCAATGAGGGCTTTGGGCTGAGGGGGCCGGTCTCCGCCCCGTAGGGCAGATAAGCAGCTGCAGCGGGGGTTGGGGGGCTGTGTGGGGCTCGCTGTGGGTCCGAGGCAGGCGAGCAGTTGGGCCGGCGGGCGATGGCGGGGGCCGCAGCAGGCGGCAGAGGCGGAGGTGCCTGGGGGCCGGGTCGCGGAGGGGCCGGGGGGCTCCGGCGGGGCTGCTCTCCCCCAGTCCCTGCCGGCTCCCCCCGGGCGGGTCTGCAGCCTCTCAGGGCCACCGTCCCCTTCCAGCTGCAGCAGCCTCACCAGCGCCGGGACGGGGGTGGCCGCGCAGGTGAGCCGGGCCCGGAGTGCGTGCCGCTGAGGGAGCCTTGGGGGGGGTGCGACTCGCGTGTCGGGGGGAGGGGTGTGGGAAAAGTGTAAGGGGGAAGTGGAATAGGGGCAAAGGAAGAGAAAGGGGGTCGCGCAGAGTCTGCGAGGACGGAAGGAGCGAGAGCGAGGAGCGGTGAACGCGGAGTGCACCGCCGGGACATAGTGCAGGGGAGTCGGGCCGGGAGGTGAGGGGAAAGTCCTGGCAGATGGAGGCTGGCTTTGGGGGCGTAACCGAAATGTGGGCAGAGATGTGGTGTGGGGGTGAATAGAGGATGCACGGGTGGCAGCGAGGTGTGAGGCGCATGATGGGGGCGCCCTATACAGGAATTGCACTGGATCGGGGAGCCGGTGGGCGTTGGATGTCTGCACGCTGAGGGGGAGGGGCATGGAGGAGAGCCCCGTGGAGCCATGTGTTAGTTCTCCAACTTGAGTTTGGCCCCAGCATCCCGTTCTGCAGCTCTGGAGTTCCTTTTCCCACCACTTCATATGCGCTTCGCTTTATGGCACCTCCTGGAGCTTGTTTCTTCTAAGCCGTTGGAATAAGTTTAACGGCTTCTACCACCATACAAACGCTCCGCTTCTACTCCCTACATTCCTGTTGGTATGGCCCAAAAGTTGTATTTTCCCAGATCACAGACCTGGTTAATATGGTTGTCTCATTCCAACCATCGCGCGCGCGCACGTGTGTGTGTGAAGGTGTAGGATCTGGGTAGTTTGCCCCCTGCCTTTCCGTTCTCCCCCCACCAGTGCTGTTTTGTCCTGAGCTTGTCGGTCAACGTGGCAGTGGGGTGAGGGCTACAATCGAGTGCAGTGTGGCAAATACTCCCACTTTCTCAACAGCACCAAAAAGATGTCTTAATAGCAGCTTAACGTGGTGGATGTGGTTGGCAAAGAGCAAGCTTAACCTTGCTTTCACACTCAAAGTTGTAATGGATCCCCTGCAAATGCAGGCAGTTAGGAATAGGAGAAGGAACCTACTTTCATGAGGAGATTGGCAATAAATTGAAAGTGAGGCTTACATTTGATTCACACCAGATGTGAAAAGATCATTGCACACTTCCAAAGCCTCAGGGTCCACCAAATATACAAAAGTCATAGTCCCTGCCATCTGATGGTTAATGACATTCTTTAAACCAGAGTTTCTCAGGCTTTTTGTGATTACTAAACTTAGTTCCAGCTCCTCCTAAAAGTGTAGTTGCTCCGGTGCCTTCCTAGGTAGGAATGGGATTAAGAGGGTCTCTGAACTAGAACGTCTTCGTCAGTCTGGACTTCATTGTAAATGTTAGCATTGCATCTTAGAACACAGAAACTTGGTCAAATCTGGTAGCAAGATGGTAACCAACTAGTAAAAGTATGCCTAGAGTCTGACGATGTAGAGCAAAACAATGCCCAGACAAACTCAGGCCTATCGTGAACTGCTCTAAAGCAAACCACAAGAGTACAAACCTGTTGGTTTTGTTTGTGCCTCCTTAGAGTCAGGGAAGTTAGTAGAACAGCAAGCACCAGAACGTAGTCACTTTTAGTGGGCATCAGCAGAAAGCCTGCCTGTGTAGTAGTTGGAAATCTATTAACAGTCATATTTTAAGAGCAGTTATGTTGTGTTTACTATAGAACTAACATTAAAAGGACAAACACTGGTGGATATGGTGCAAAGAAGAGTGTAACTTTGGATGACTGAGTTCTTTATGTGGCCAGTTCCTTTTTTAGGGCTAGGTACCCTAAGATACTGGTGAAAAATATAGGAGGCTAGAGCTCTGCATGATTTGTTGAATGATTTAAGACAGATTGAGTGATTTCTTGCTTATAGATTGGGCTGAAGGATTGTTTCTCCTCCACCTATAGTATCCCAGAGGCACTAATAAGGCACTTACCTGGTCTGTAGTGGGATTATTTGTAGGTTTGCAGTGAAGCAGGAGAGAGGAAAGAGAGGAGGAAAGAGCAGCCTGAGCCTGTGAACTTATTTGTGACCAAACATTAAAGGAATGTCCCTGGCCTTTGGTTTGGGAGTGCATCAGGTCTTCTGCATGTTAACTTTTACCTTTATGTGTGTTCAGATTTTTTCCATTCCTTGGCCTTGAGAAGTGGCAGAAGTGGTTTCCTCTGGGCCCGAAGGGTGTATGTGATAGAAGGAAATGCTTTGTGGTCATAAACCCTTAAGAGAATGACTTTGGATGCCAGAGTTACCTGGGTATCAAATCCAGGTTCTATTTTTTACTAGCTGTGTGGCCTAGAAGAAGTTAAGTAACTTCTGTGCCTCAATTTCCTTATCTGTAGAGTATGAATAATAATATCTACATCATAAGAATCAAATGAGTCAATAGCTGTAAAGTGCTTAGAACAGTGCCTGGCAAGTAGAATGTACTCTGCAGTGTTTGCTGCTGCTTATATTGTTGTTATTTTCTCCACCCAGCCAAGGTGAGAGCCTGTTGGCCAGAGCGCATTGCCTTTTCAGGCTTCAAAGAGCAAACCCATATTGGTCTGAAACCAGTACTGCGGGTTTCAGAATTTCAGGGCCTACCCTTGCACTTTTATTCACTCATCTTTTAAAATGGGCTTTCTAAACAGGGCTCTGAAACCCAACTGTTTAAAAAAATGTGAGCTGGAACTGAGTCTCAGAAACAATTGTGTCGTCACTGTTTCTGTTTCCCATCTCAGGGATGTGATGCTCAGGGCTGTGCAGTTATCTCTCCACCACACACCCTGTTGTGTTCTTGACAAGATATGTTAGATGTTGTTGTTTATTTTATTTATTTATTTATTTTTGGCTGTGCTGGATCTTTAGTCCTGTCTGTGCTTTTCTGTAGTTGCAGCAAATGACTATTCTCTAGTTGCTGTGTTCCTTCTCTTGTTGCGGGAGCATGGACTCTAGGGTGTGCAGGCTTCAGTAGTCGCGGCCTCAGAGGTTGCAGCTCCCGGGCTCTAGAGCACAGGCTCAGTAGTTGTGATGCACGGGTTTAGTTGCTCCGGTGGCATGTGGGATCTTCCCAGATCAGGGTTCCAACCCGTGTCTCCTGGTAGGAGGATTCTTTACCACTGAGCCACTGGGGAAGTCCTAGATCTTGTTTTTTTAAAAAGGAGGGGTTAAGGATTTACCTTCTGTGGCCATTCATCCTTAAAGGATGTCTTCATAAAGTGAAGAAGCCTGGGTTTTTATGAGCCTGGGCGAGGGTTGTGGAAGGCAGGAGAGTGGAGAGAAAAATGAAGATCAACTCTTAAGAAGCTAAGAGCTCCTAGTAGGTAACAGAAACCTAGGAGAAATATCTTACTGCAGTTTCTCCTTTAATTAAATTCTTGTTTGTGTCTTATGTCAGTTGGAGTCTGCTGACTTTTAAGTTCTTCTAGGACAGATGTTGAACACAATGGGGCTAGGAGGTGAACTGTTCTGGGCTCCAGTCTTACCTATTCTGTTTAGTGTCTCTGTCTCCATGTCCTGAGAATGAAGCTAATGTTCATTCGAGGTTTGCGAATTCTTCCCTAGAAGACCAGCCCCACTGGCCAGCTGGGTGCTGCTGCTGCTGCTGCTAAGTCACTTCAGTCATGTCCGACTCTGTGTGACCCCATAGACAGAAGCCCACCAGGCTCCCCCGTCCCTGGGATTCTCCAGGCAAGAACACCGGAGGGGGCTGCCATTTCCTTCTCCAATGTGAGAAAGTGAAAAATGAAAGTGAAGTCGCTCAGTCATGTCCGACCCGTAGCGACCCCACGGACTGCAGCCTACCAGGCTCCTCCATCCATGGGATTTTCTAGGCAAGAGTACTGGAGTGGCTTGCCACTGCCTTCGAGCTGGGTGCTGGTGGAGCCAAATGCTGCCTCTGAATCTCCTCTGCCCATTAGATTTTTCTTAAACCAAGGCTTGGCATTATGGCCTGCAGACCAAATCCAGGCTTCTGCCTGGTTTTATAGATAAACGTTTATTGGAATACGGCCATGCTCCTTCATTTATGTATTGTCTGTGGCTGTTTTTGCACATTGGCAAAATTTAAGAAGTTTTGCACAGTGATAGAGTTGAGTAGTTTTGATAGAGACCAAATAGCCCCAATAGCCTACCCCTTGTCTTCCACAATGTTCCTGACCAATATTACTGTATAAAGACGAGTTTCAAATATACACAGTATATACCTGTGCAGAAAATCCTAAGGGAGCAAAGAAAACGCAAGCCTGTATCCCCACACGTATTTTAGGGAAAAAGAAAGGGACATCATCAACTTCTAGTCAGTTCTCAATCTTTATAGAAGATCAGCACACGTAAATCCAGGCTACTCACCCCCACCCTTGTCAGGTGATGTGTTCAGTAGATATAAACTAGTTTGGATTTACATAAAAGCTTAACTGTTAGGCAAATTTGCATCTCTTCCCTTCTTAACCCTCCTTCCAAAGCTAACAACCCACAGTCGCAGTGAACACATTTCATAGTCAGATGGAAATTACTTTTGGCTTATCTCCTGTTTTGGATTCTTATCCTTACCTTTTATTTTTCTGAACAGATCATTGAGAACTGGCATTGTCATGGTTGCCCTCAAATACTGACTTCCCCACTGGGACATAGAAGCAAATGTCCATCAGGTTTTCCACGATGGCCGTCTCAGTGAATGTAAAGCAGCATTGTTATTAGCAGTGCTATTGGTAATTATTAAACTCTCTTTCCCTGCCATGCTTTTGTAAACTTCGTCCTTAGGGATGGGTGTTTGGAGAGGTATGAAACAATAAAGAGGTTGCTTATTAGCGACCCTCATCAGACCATGGTCCTTCTGGACCTTGGTGTTAGAAACAGCCTGGAGATGAGAATAGAGTGTAACTTTTCTATGCCACAGAGCCATCTGCCTATAAGGAAGCTTGGGGCTGCAGTTAAAATCCTTTAAGAGCTAGCTACAATTGTTCTTTAAAAACCTGTGATTGAAGCAGCTTCTGTTTGGGAGGCATTAAACATGAAGCACTTCCCAGCCTGACACTGCTAGCTTGCTTTTGACAGCTTTGCTAGCACGAGGCACATGGTCAGCAAAATGCACTGTTGAAGTATCTGACTCTTAAATGTTATCACCAATGATGGCTTCCTTGCAATTGGGGGCCACAATTCCTAACTACTTATCCTTTTGGTACCCAGAGAAGCATGGGTCCATGTGTTATTCAGTATTTTGTACAGCAAAGGATTATCCATATGGGAAGCACTCCACTTCAGTAACATAGAATGAGGATTTTTCAAATTATTTGAGGTCAGTGGAGAAAGGCTGAGAACAATGGTGGGGTGTGGCGGTAAGAGGACATTGTTCTCTCTGGTTTCAGATAAAGACTATTCTCTAGAAAATTTGAGGCAGGATAGCAAAATTTTCATAGTTGTGTGGGCAATATGAGTGTTGCCAAAGTGGTTGGTGGGCTTTAGTAGTCCGAGAACACTTCACTTACATTTTCTGCCAGTTTATAATGAATGATGTGATGGGTACCAAGCCCACGCTATCCCTTGGATCTTAATGGAACATCCTCCTCCGGATTCTTACAGTTCTCATGTAGAGCCTTGATGCCACAGGATTCAGATTTTATTTTAGGGTGTGACATATTCTGGGGACAGGTCTGGTTTTGAGTTCGTTTGGACACCATCATCTATATTAAATGCTATATGACACTAGCACAAATGCTTTACTAGACTTACCTGGGCTTACTTTTATTCCGCAGGCAGCTTGGAGCCCTTTGAAAGGGAAAGCCTTGTGTTTCTTTCCATTTCACAGTGAAGGTGGGTCGCTACCAGCAAGTTAGTTTGGTGAGATGGGGCTGTCTCATCTTTTATCACCCTCTGAGATGGATAGAAGAGGGATCGGGGAAGAGTGAAAGCAGAGAAAAGATGAGTGAGAAATCTGGTGCTTTGAGTCTTCACAGAGGGGCTCCGTTATTTGGTTTGCCACTTTATAAATTAACCAAACATTAGCCAAACTAGTCACATTGTTGGGTCCAAAACAAATCCTGATCTCAGAGAGAAAAGAGTTTGGGATTATATTTGAAGTTATAAATGAACTGTGCTCCAGTTCCTCTCCGGTCGTGTGGAACTGAAGGGGCTCTTGTTCTTGGGAACAGCTGTCTGGAGGGAGGCTCTCCACAGCTGGCTGCTCTCAGCCAGGCCTCCGGCTCATGGTCCCTACTGAACTTCCTGGTTTTGAAAACTCTTACTGGCACTTTGCTTTCTCCTCCACACTTTTCCTCAGAGTTGCTACAAAACTGAATGCCCAGCTTGGAGTTATTTAAGTATTTGTCCTCAGACCCTGAATATATTTCAGTTGACTTTTACTTTTACTGTGGGAGCACCACAGCCAATCAAGGGTGGCTTTAATGAACTTAAAAGAATGCTATCAAAGTATTTCATAATAGGAGAACTTTTAACTCCAGCCCCTGAGGAACCTGGAACTAAAGTCCGGGCTGTGTGTAGACCCTTACCCAGACAGCTGACACCAGGGGTGGTGAACGCCTTGGGGTCAGCTCTGCTACACATTCTGGAAGGGTGGAGGTTGGTGGGTGCTAGGGAGACACCTCCGAGGGCTTTGGATGATCTGAAGTGGCAGGCTTTAGGGTTGGGGGAGTTTTCTCTGAGACCCTGCCCAACTGTGACTTCTTAGAGTTGCCAGGATTTCGCAGGCAGAGTGGTAGTTTGGGGCGCCACTTCTCTGACCCTGTGTGCCCCATCTTGCAAATGGTGGATGGCTTTCCCAGGAGGAACTTTGTTAACAAGTGTAGGTCTTGTTTACCACCTGCTCTGCTGCTTGCCTCCCTCATCGTCCGATCCTAAATAAAAACATGCAGGAGAGCATGGAGGTCTAACCTCCTTAAGAGGCAAAGGTAGGATTAAACATAGCTCTGAAAGCAAATTACTAACACATGCACTGGTGAATAAAATGTAAATTCTAGCTGGAAGAGGTACAAAATGAAGGAATATTTAGAGTTAGGTAGGATTAATTAGAGAATTACTGAAATGTCTCTAGTAGGCTTTTTTTTTTAAGTTGGCCAGCGTATTATTCTCCCTACGGTTAAATTAAATTTTTACTCTCTCCCTTCCCTTTTGAAAGTGGCATTAGTGTGTCCTTGTTTGGTCAGCTGTGCTCTTTAACTTTCTCAAATCTCTTTAGGCCCTTCTGCCCCATGTTGGAAATTGTGTGCCTGCCTTTTTAAAAGATAGGCACCTCATGTTTCAAGTTCAAGTGCAATGGAACTCACCCTGCAGCTTGAACAGATTTGAGTGTTTTTGCAGAGGGAGGGCCAGGGCAGATGGGGAGTGTCATGCTCAATAAATACTTGTTGGATGGAGTTGCTGGAAAGGCAGCAGGGGAGGGGGGGGTGAGCCACACTTCCCCAGGCTCATTTGAAATGGTTTTTCCTAGTTTTGGTCCCCACACTCTCTCTTTAGCTACTTACAAGGCACCTCCTCCCCTCCTGAAGTGTTAGTATTCTCTCTCTTCCAATCACTGGTCTCCCATTCATCCTGGTTATTGGGCTCAAAGCCCAGCTGGTGGCAAAGACGTGGCATTTTCATGGATGTCTTTGCTAGGCCTGTAGATTTTCTTCCCCCACACACTTAAAGCCAGAGGGTGAGCTTGGGCAGTTAGTTACCAGGTTGATCCATGGAAACAACCAATGTTTAGGATTTTGTTGTGATTTTGTAAAAGAGCCAGATGACCTGGTTTTAGGCTTAGATGTGTATATGGGTGAGAAGCCAAGGATGAAGGCTGGATGTCCTTTGATTCCAGGTGGATTTGCACCAAATTCCTAGGAGTGCTATAATGTATAAGGAAAGCAGAATCTGAATTAGGAGCTTTTCTGGGCTAGAGAACGGAATTGTCTAGCTTGTTGGCTAGACAAAATTGCTTTAGGGTGACCAGAGGTGCGATCAGGCTAGAAGCTCCCATCCCTACCCAGGCACCATCCTTTATATTAATACAAAAGCACTGCTGTTTCTTTCTTTTCCCCACCAAATCGGGGAAAATACTGTAAGGAGCTGCTCACTGTCATTCTCCAAGCCCTGATACCTACACTGTCATGTGTAGTGCCTGTGTTCTGCCAGACTGCAGGCCTGGTGGCTTAGTCAAAATGGTTTCATAAACCTGCCCAGCTGGGGGTAACTTTGAACAGAGTAAAAATGTGATTGTAAGGGAAAAAAAGCAGCTTCTCCCCTCCTCCCCTCTTCTCCACCCCCCCAACCCCACTGCCACAGACTGCTTCCCTTTCAGAGTTTTCTGTGCTCTGCATGTGTTTGATCGCCCACACAGCTTTGAGAGAACCGCAGCTGATAACACGTGCGCTCCCTGCCCCACACCTGCAAGCTGGCTGAGAACCTGATGCCTGGCCCCTATTTGGCGATTGTCTTGTAACTCATGCCCATCAGATATGACACACAAATTGGAGTTGAGAGTGGAGTGGATAGCATTTGGCATGACAGGGATGCAGCCAGAGAGCTTTCACAATATTTTGTTGTCTGGATTTCGAGGTTGGGGAGGGGAGGCTCATGCAAGGCCATCCATGTGGTGTGTGCACATCTTAATGCTGGAGGCAGGACCTCGACTCTTTCTCATTGGAACCTCTATCCTGGGGGGTTCTCTTTTCACAGAAGGCTAAAGCAGCTGCTTCTGTGGAAAGAAAGTTTGGATCCCAACCCCAAAAAGCCCCAAAATTCATGTGCATTTTTCAGGGAAGCTGAGAATGTGGGTAGCATTATTTGTGACAGTGCATTCTGCATATTTAGCTCTTTGTTGCTTGTGGTCAGTACCCTTGAACGTTTTTCCTTTATTCTCGTCAAAGACCTGCAGGTGCAGGTGGCATTTTCTTGTTTTTGCAGATAGGAAAACTGAGGCCCTTAGAGGAAGTGACTTGCCCAAGACTGTGTGACTAGTAAAGCCCTTTTGCTCCTGATCCAGGGCTCTTCCCACTTATGTGTGGAGAATCCGTGAGGAATTTCCCTCCAGGCTGGCATCCTGTGCTGCCTGCCCACACACATCCAGCCTGTTTCCCTTCTGCTCACATACCTGTATACCAGGAGCAAAAGTTCTTATGTTTAACTGACCAGAAGATAATTAGGAAAATGGGCTGCAGAGAAATCTGTTCATTCCTTTTGCACCCCATAAGAAACTGTCCACTTGATGTGGCTGACTGGAAGTTGATGGTAATAACATTATATGTGTGATATGGTGGCAGCTTTTGAGTGTTTCCAACTGGTTTGAAATATGCAATTTCCATGCGGAATGAGAAGCTAACCAAGAGGCAGGGTTTTCCTACCTCTGTGGAGTCATGGTTACGGTTACTGAGCTTTGACCCATATCAGGGAGATATTCTTAAAGTGGAGCTTATGGGAAAGGGTGTCTTTCTTATGTGTAAGTGTGGAATCCCCCAAAAGCACCCAGATAAACGTGGGTGGTGCATTCCTATGGTGGGGAGATAGGTACAGATGGGATTGTGGCTTAGATGACAATTTAATCCTCCATATAGGGGATGACTGGTGCAGACCTCCACCACCCTGACCATGTCCTTCCTGAATGTATCTCTCTTCTAGCTTTAGATTAACTGGGAGTGGAGTCATTGTGATACATGATAGTGCCTTTATGAGACAAGTGTATATCCAGTGAGGGGACTGGCAGGGACTCGAACTCAGGAGAAAGCTTCATCTGGAGATGTGGTATCATGGAGAACTGCCTGGGCTGCTTCCATGGGAGGGTTATGGGCAGCTCTGACTTCCTTATTTCTCTTACAAAACCAGATTTTGTATAGAATTCTTGAATGTTCTAATAACCATATGCTTACTTGGAACCTTTCTTTCCCAGTTATTTCCCAACTGCATAGGTAGAGCTCCATGATAACGAATATAAATATAGTTCTATATAATAAAGTTGTGTCCATGCTTCATATAAATGCTTTTGTTGTTGTTTTTTTGTGTTTTTATTTTTTCTTGTTTAAAGAAAAAGAAAAGGATAAGCAACTATCTTATGTAAAAATTACTTTTTCTGGTCCCCGTCCATGTAATAGTTCATCTCTAAGCCAGAATATGTGAGTGCTGACTTTTGCTTTGGAGGTGGGGGGTGGGGCTGTGGACCCATCACCAAGTAGCATGCCCCACTTGGCTTTTTCTTCATCACGAAACTCCCCCCGTCCTGGTCGTTCAGACAGACCACCACACAAAGCCCAACAAAGGACAGTATGTGTTGTGTAGCTGGATGTGAGTGTGTATGTGTGTGTGTGCACACGCTCACGTTTGTCTTAAGTGAGAACATGTGGGTGCTGGATGTGACTGTGGGAGAGCATGTGTGAGTGTGTATGTAAGGAAAAGTGCATGTGAAAGGAAGCAAATGATAAACAGGACAAATGTTTAACAATAGGCAGATCTGGAGAGAGGGCGTATGGGTATTCTGTGTACTGTTCTTGTTCTTACATCTGTATGTTTGAAATGCTTTCCAAATAAAAAGTTTTGAAAAATGAATATATGCTAGGCTAATTTGACTGTATCAGGAGTTCTTTAGAATGGAAGTTTTCTTCTGTCATCCTTGTAACATTTCTTATTCTTCCCATTTAACAGAAAGAACAGCCGAAGCCCAAAGAAGTTAAGTGACTCGACTTGAGTTCACGTAGCACATTGAGGCAGAATTTGGGCCCAAGTGTTGACCGTTATGGTAGGAGACTGCAGCTTGCCCCTGCTGCTCGAGCTGGACAAGGTTGGCATCAGATTCTGAGAGCCACTGGGTGCCTGCTACCATGTGTCTGAGCCCAGTCCGTGCCCCGCATTAACCCGGCAGAGGGGTCAGCAGTGTTGCAGCAGGCTGCTAATCCGCACTGAGTATGTTCAGGATGTCCAGGTATCTTCTAGGGAAAACACTTCCTCATTCTGAGAAACGTTCTCACTCTGCTCTTCATTCAGCTCTCTTCATTTCTTAAAATACATGAAATCAGAAGGCTTTTGTGTGCCAGAGCTGCAGAGTAATACTGCTTTTCATGTTTATAGCAGAAATCTGAGGGGAAAATAAGTTGAGTTTTGTTTATTAATAGAAAGTGATGCCATCATAGGCTGGGCCAGGCAGCTTTCTTGGCTGTGTACCAGTCTGCCTGTTGTGCCCACCACCTTGTGATTGTACAGGAGCCTATGCTTTAGTGCAACTCATCTCACCAAGTAGACAGGAGTTACAACTTCATACACAAAGGAAGGGCTGCACTCTAACCTTCCACTGCCCGCAGGGCCCCAGGAGGAGTGGATCTGGTCATCGCTGCTAAGCAGTGTTAAGGGTTCAGATGCTTCTGTTTGTTCCCAGCCCTTGTTCTCTCACCCCACACTGAGTACTCTGCATCTGTCTGTGCTCCTTCAAGGCCCTTGAATTATTTCTGACATTTTTGTTTACTGACATTTCCTGCCAGCTTTCAGAATTGGGGTAAGTGAATGAGTCCAACTCTGCTTCTTAACATAGAAGAAACAGTTTTTGGAAAATCTTTAGTTTTAGTGTGTGTCGTTTACCTAAATTGCCACCCCGCGACCACCCTAAAGTGTGACACTGTGGTTAAGTTGGCCTCAAAGGACTTTTTTCAGGTACTCCAGCCAGTTATGTGAAATGGACCCATGAACATTTACTATATTGTGCTGTGCTATGCTTAGTCGCTCAGTCACGTCTGACTCTTTGGGACTCCATGGACTGTAGCCCGCCAGGCTCCTCTGTCCATAGGGATTCTCCAGGCAAGAATACTGGAATGGGTTGCCATGCCCTCCTCCAGGGGATCTTCCCAACCCAGCGATCGAACCCAGGTCTCCCACATTGCAGGCAGATTCTTTACAGTCTAAGCCACCAGGAAAGCCCAAGAATATTGGAGTGGGTAGCCTATCCCTTCTCTATGGGAACTTCCTGACTCAGGAATTGAACTAGGGTCTCCTGCATTGCAGGCAGATTCTTACCAGCTGAGCTATCTGGGAAGCCCCTTTAGTATATTACTATGCCAGTTTTTATGCTTCGGTTGTTTGTTCTTAAGCAGTTATCAAGCTGTATAGGCTGTCTCCAGTGTTCTTTTGGCTCTGTCTCACCCCAAAATCAGCGCCCGATGGATAACATCCAGAATCCAGATAAGATGCAAGAGGATGAGAAAAGGCTGTCCCCAAGGTCCTGCTGGGTGCTGTGCAGTGTAGAGGCTTGTGTTAGAGCTGTTGTACAGATGGCCAGAGCTGTCTACTTGGGGGTGGGGGGCCCTGACCACTGAATCTTTTTCTTCCAGCTCTTAGAGGCATGGAGGGGACATCTTGGTAAATAACACCCCAGTCTGTTCCCGTGGATCATATTCTTCCTTTGCTTCAGGAGGATAAGCCTGTTTTTTTACCTGACTAATAAAAGGTATCATTACTGTCAAGCAGTAATGGTTTAAGGGCAGATACAAAACCCATCATGTATGGGGAAAATGGTATAACCCACCTTCTGTGTCCTCAGCCCCTGAAAGCACATGTGGAGAGGTCACTTGACAAGCATCCTTCTGCTATGAAGTCATCAGTGGTCTCAGGTGTACAGTGAGGGTAGGAAAAGCCTTCCCAAGGTCATATCTTTCAAGGCTCTTTCTAGAGGAGCCATTTAATCCTGTGTTTCAGACAGGGTTTACCCTGGAGGCACTATATGACCTTTGAGCCTCCCTTAGGAGATCTAAGCAACCAGCATGACCGGGGCTTTAGAGCAGGGGCTGCCCTGGAATGTTGCCTAGCACACTTTGGGGTTTTTCCACCAGGAACAGCCTGGGAATTTGCCTGGGATTAGAGGTCAGGTTGGATCAGTTCTAGAATGTTGGAGGCCAGGTAGGGAATCACTCAGTGGGATGGAGTGGTCTCTTGGGTATTTCCGTTTTGAAGCTGGGAACAGAGTAGAACTTGAGTAAGGAGATGGACATAACCAGAGAAGACTTTGCAAGTGGGACAAAATGATCCATGGAGGTTTTCAAGGCTTTGAGGGTTGAGCAGAGTCAACCCTAATAGGATTTTAGACCCTGAAGGCAAAGCATGGCCCTGAGAAACAGGATTGATTAATTGCTCCTTTAAAACCCCCTCATCAACCCCCAGTCCAAAGCAAAATGAACCAGAGAAGAGGTCCTGTCAGACCTACTGAGGTGTAGCAAGTGAGCAAACCTGCCCCCCGAGCTCTGATGTCTACTCAGCAGTTACCACGTGATGGCCTTTCTGCCTGTGGCAACCCAAAGGTAAATTGAGTGCTATTTATACTCCTGCTTGGGGGAGGAGGTGGGAGAGATGGTCTGGGAGCCCACAATACAACTGTCTGATCAGCCCAGGTAAGACATATCATATCTCACTTTGACTTTGTGCCTGTTTTCTCCCTTAGCTAATTTTGCCCCAGATGACAGCATGGGCTTTGGGGCTTTCAGTTTAGCTGACCCTGTCAGTTGCCATCTCTTATTATTCACTCTTTAACAGTTGGGGAATTCTAGAACTAGCTGGGACTCAAACTCTCCAGGTACAACCTCCTGCCTTCTGGGAGGTAAATATTGAGACCTCTGGGGCCATGTGATGATCTTTCCCTGGAGCTCTTCAAGGGCAGACACTACCATCTTCCTCATCCATCCCTCCTGTTCTGATGAGCAGGAAGTTCTTCCTTTTATCTGATTGGAATCCCTCCTAATCAAAGTCTTTTTCTGTCCTTTGTTTTTACACTCACACAGTTCACCTTCCTCCTGGGATCTAGATACCTTCCCTTTAGCTACCTTCACCTTTACTTATTTTCCCTGGGATCTCACTGGTTCCTGCATTCCTGCTGAAGAGCTGCTGCTGCTGCTGCTGCTAAGTCACTTCAGTCGTGTCCGACTCTGTGCGACCCCATAGATGGAAGTCCACCAGGCTCCCCTGTCCCTGGGATTCTCCACGCAAGAACACTGGAGTGGGTTGCCATTTCCTTCTCCAATGTGTGAAAGTGAAAAGTGAGAGTGAAGTCGCTCAGTCGTGTCCGACCCCTAGCGACTCCATGGACTGCAGCCCACCAGGCTCCTCCATCCATGGGATTTTCCAGGCAAGAGTACTGGAGTGGCTTGCCATTGCCTTCTCCGTGCTGAAGAGCAGTAATGGCGAATGGATGCCCAGGCTAACTAACATGGTGGGACTTAACTGAGGTGATACCCAGTTCCCACTGTTTCTGGACCTGTGGGAACCCCTTGAGTCTGCCCAGTCCAGGTCTTGCTCCTGGGGTGACATGCCACTTCTTAACTTAGTTTTTTGTTTGTTTTAAAATTTTTGGTCATGCCGGGCAGCATGCAGGATCTTAGTTCCCCAGCCAGGGATCGAAACTGCCTCCATCCCCTGTGTTTCCTGCAAGTGGGAAGTTAGGTCTGGGGCCCAATTTGATTCAAGTGAAACATTTTGGGCACAAACGTTTCATGGGTGAAGTTGTGTGCCCATGATGAATCACTTCAGGAGGCACGTGGGGTCAGGTCTTCCATTACTAGTAATGCCAAGTTTGATCACTCGAGGTAGTGACCACCAGTTTTCCCATTGCAGAAGTACATTATTCTTGTATAAGTGGTTTATGGGGAGATACTCCAGCGTTTAAATATTCTGTTCCCCACTATGTTTTTCCCAGTAGTTTTGGCATCCACTGATGACTTTTCCTGACTGAGCTGTTACCTTGGGAGTTGCATAAAGCCGGTTCTAAACTAACACAGAAGGGCATGCGTATTAATGTGAGCTCTTCTAAAGAGGAATAAAATATTTCGGAGTTTTGGAATCCACTGGGGGAGGAAGGCAACAAATTGAGGCCATCAAATTCGGTCAAAGTCTAGGTTATTTTGTGTGACTTGGACTGATAGTAAATTGAGTATCAGCTGCTCACACGTATGTTGCTGTCTGGCAGTTCGTGAGGTTAGGGAGAAGGCAGGCTAGATGAAGCTAAAAATAAGTCATGATTTGTTTACAAAGCAGAAATTATTTTGCCTATTTGAACATCACCTGTAATTCTTTCTTTTTTTTGTAATTCTATTCTTATTTCCTTTTCTTTCTTTCATTCACTTTGCACTGTCCTCACTAGAAAAGGGATCCCTCCTTTTTTAATGGTCTCCTTTGTCCTTCTGTCTCACATGCCCAGTGAGTAGAACTGTTCCCTAGATGCAGGTTTGATTACGCTAGTTCCTAGTAGGGGAAAGGAATAGAACCCTTCCAGACTGAAGGGAAGTTCCTGAACCAAGGCATCAAGCCAGTCATGACAATTGAGTCTGACAATGAAACACAAGAGGGGAAATGAACTTTGAAAAGTCTTGTGTGGGGAAAAAAGACCTGTGTCTCAAGTTGCTCTGTGGCATTGGAGAAATGTCTGCACGAGGGTGTTCCTGGACCCTCACCTGGAGAATTCCTGAGAGTATGTGGGGCATGCACATTCAGAACAGAAATCAGGGTAGGGTTTCAATCACAGTTGTCCTCTCACAGGATTTACTGTAGATGAACCTCCCCAACCTCTGGTTCTTCCTTCACCTCTTTCATCTTTAAAGAGCTGACTGGACATCATGATTTCCTCTCTGCTTGATAGGAATCAGATTGTTGTCCGGAGTGAAGATATTGAAGGTTTATGCCTGTCCTCTGAGTTTCTAGCAATCCAGAAATTCATCACTCCCAAATAAACAAGGTGTGAGAATTGTTTTTAGAGGGAGAAGGCTAGGCCATGGCTATTTATGCTCTTCTTACAAAGGCCAACTAGATCCCAAAAGAAAGCATGCTCCAATCAGTAACTGCTAGTATTTTGTCCTGTTTTAAGAATGTTGAAATCCTACAGAACTCCTTTTCAGAGAATTCAGATAAAAGGTGAAAAGTCCACACCACTTCCTTTTCTTCTAACTGCAGCTTCTTGAGAATTGAACAAATATCTAAGTAACTGCTGTCTTCTCTGTGTGCACACACACACAACACACACGTCCACTGTGGAATCACCCTTTCCTTCCTTGCTAGGAAGAGTCTGGGACTTCCTTATTTTTTCCCCACAGTGACACCTCCAAATGAGTTTCTACTGACCCTTCTCTCCAGCCACCCATAGGTGTGGTCTGCATCCTGGGGAGTCAGACACACAGCGAGAAATGCTTTCACCTGAGCTGCACACTTAGATACGGAGGGAGTATTAAGTACAGAGCCAGTATTGAGGTCTTGGCTGAAGTTTTTCATTTTCTTTTTTCTCTGTAGTTAAGCCTTCTTGGTAAGGGAAATGTGCTGTTACTCTTTTTTTTCTTCTTTCTTTTTAATCTTGTTTCTTTAGTTTCTTCTCCCTGTTATGGTTGAAATGAGCTATTGCTTGGTGTTGAAAGAAGTGTTTAAAGCTCCGGGTTTAATTTTCCCAGCTGGGATGGATGGGGTCTCCTTGGGCTTTCCAAGGAGGGCTTCTAACTCCTGTACAGTCATATTGGGGATTTCGGTTTGACCACAACTTCCCTCCAAAACCCACATGTCCCTGAGTTAAGCAGTTAAGCGGCGCGGGACCACAAGCAGCTCAGAAGACTGCCTGCACTGCTTAATCCCAAAACACATACTAAAATGGAAAAGTAATCCCTCTGAAGCTGCAAGAAAGAACTTCCCCTAATTGCTACAGATCTGGTATTGGGGAAATGTTTAGAAATTCGGAATCTCTATTTTACTTTGCTCCCCTCCAGATGAGCGCTCCTCCCTCCCCCCACCCCCAACAAAAGTGCTGCATCACAGCTAGGAGACAGGACAGGGCCTGCTCCCCCAGTGTGCAGCCGGCTGCCTGCTTCAGCCTCCTGGGCGGCCTTGCCTCTGCTTGCTCCCAAAGTGAAGATCAGTGACTGAAAAAAGCATATTGTTAGAAAAACATGTGTAATAGGATCTCATTTAAAAATTAAAAAAAAATATATATATATGTATATATATGCCTACGTATGTGCCCCGAGATCAGGAAGGATTGCTCAGTAGTGATTTCTGAGTGGTGGCATGCATCATTTTTTATTTTCAATTTTGCTAATCTGCATTTTTAAAATTTCCTTTAATTTCCTCCAATATATTTACAGCTTCTGTTATAATGAGAGTTTTTTTCTCTTAAAGAGGGGTGGCGAGAAGACTAGTGCTAACATTGGTTCAAACCTCAGCAACATGAGAAAGCGACTAATAACTTGTTTGTTGAACCTGCCGGTTGCTGAGTTTTGCCACGTGTGAAATCTCATTGGCTATCTCACTTCTGTAGTCCTTGGATATTTTGGGGTTACTCAGGCTCATGGAGTGAGTCTGAAGGGTGGATGGAGAGTAGCCTCATCTTACTTCCCAGGCTTCTGTCTCCTACGTTGCCCAAAAGATAGTAAAATAAGGGAAGTAGCCCCATAGCTGCACAGCCTGGACCCTTTGGTCAGGGGCTGTTCTCTCCTTGTAAGCTGCTGAGCCTCCACCCTGCAGTCTAGCTCTGGCCAAGTTGAGACAGGCAGCCACAGATGCCTCACTTCCTGTGTCATCTGCTGCCTTCCTCCTGCCCCGACCCCTCCTCCTAAGAGCTGTTGCCCTTCTCCTTTGGGTTCTCGAGGTGGGGGTTTGCTGGTGTGGTCAGGCCTGAGCTGATTTCCAGCCAGGGATATGAGGTCCTTCTGGAGAGTCAGTGGCTGGAGGAACCCCAGAGGCTGAGCTGGCAGCCTGGCCCTTAGGGATTATATTGGCTGCCCCCACTTCAGCCTGGTCAGAAGCTTCTTGTCCTGCTCCTCCAGTGTCACCATGGCTGGCTCACGGTGGACACTTAGAATCTGCTACTGAAGGAATCGATCAGTCTGCTGTGGTGTGCCAGGCCCCTTGTCAGCTGTTCGTGTGTTTCTGTCCTACTCACTGTTCCCCAAGGCACAGACCCTGGACCACTGGTCCTCTCCACTCAGAGGCCCCCTCCCCAAAGCCATACACAGGCAGCAGTTGGGAGACGGGGCCAAGTGGCTCCGGAAGATAGCACCTAAGGCTTCTTATCTCCGGTGTGTGCAGTTTTGTTTTTCCCATTTGCTGTTGCCCAAGAACCAAAGCATCCGCCACTGCTCAGCTGCATGGTGAAACAGCCTGGCCCCATGCCAGGGAGCTTCGCCAGGTGGTTGGGCTGTGGAGGCTGCTGCATGCGATGGGCCGATAATACCCACAGCACTGTAAACAGGACACCCCACCCTCCTGCAGCCACCCAGCCAGTGCCCCGGCAGCCTGTTGCTTTGTCTTGGCCTGTCGTGATAGGGGCGGCTCTTCTCAGACAGGGCAGCCAATTGTCCTGTTTCTCTCCCCGTTTCCCAAATCTGAGAGGGTACTTTCCAGAAATGAAACCAGTCCATTTTCCGACCACAAGTAACCGTTCTTTGTGACTTCTCAACGCTTCTCCTTTAACCATAATCACACAATTGCAGGGCAGAACCCCATCCCCAGGTCTTTCCGGTGTACGCATGAGGGAGGGAGAGCCCAGTCCTGTTCCATTTGCACTCAGGGGACATGCCAATCTAACCAAGCCGCTGATGCCTACGCCTCCCAGTGGCTGTTTCCCCTGCACTATTCTCTCTGGATGTTGTCCGGCCTGGGTTAGACCAACACTAGGGAAGGAAAAGGCTCTAACACTAAGCTGCCCGCTTCCCAGGGGACGTTGGTGGCTGGAACTCACCCTGCGTGTCTCCTCTTCCTATACTCCCCACCTCCACCTTCAGTCGTAAAAGATCACAGCGTGGGGAAGGGCTAACTGACAGTAATTGGTTTGATGTAATCTATCAAAGACTTGAAAGTCTTCTGCCTCTCATCTTCTGTTCTTTGCAGCAGGGGTCCGACCAGTACCTCGTCTCAAATCAGCGGCAGCATTAGATTAGAAACAAAGTACACAGTAAGTGTAATGTGCTTGAAATATCCCAAAACCATCCCCTCCACTCCAGGTCTGTGGAAGAATTGTCTTCCATGAAATCGGTCCCTGGTGCCAAAAGGGTTGGGGAGCGCTGCTTCCCTAAGAGATAACAAGCTGGGACTGTGCTCCTGCTGACAAGAGAAGAGCAGGTCTGGTGAGGGATGAAGGGTGCATGGTGCGGGCTGCAGTCACATCACAGTGAGAGCCGAGCTGAGATCAGAACCAGATCACTTGCACCAAGTCCCTTCCAGATATGTCAGGGCCACGCTCCACCAGCCTGTGGCCCCTTTGAGGATAGTCAGAACATGCCAGTGTCTGACTTTGGCTTTGGTTTATGTTGCATTTGGGGGGGAATGTGACACCTTGGTTTTGCCCTTAATCCTTTTTGGTGATTTACCTTTCTTTTTTTTTTTTGTATATGGAGGAGCAAGTCAGAACCCCTGAACCCTGAGAGTCTTTGTGAATAACTTTGGTCAGAAATGACTGGAGGACATGTAGAATTGACCAAAATGGGTGGTTGGAGTCTTACACCAAATTCCAGGATCCTGGGCCCTCCGCAGCCCTGGGGTGCTGGGGAGTAACGTAGCCTGTGGTTACTGCCCTTGAGCCTGGACCCCTGTAGTTCAGCAATGGGGTAGGCTGTGAAGGGTATCCATGGAAACAGTGTAAGACAGGCGTGGTTTCAGACATCCCTGGGGATACTAGACTTTCCCCCAGGTTTCACAACATTCTCCAGAAAACCAGCCAACCATCTGCTCCCCACCCCCGCCCCTGCCCCCAAAATAAACAGACATCCTGGTCAGGCCCGCAGTCTCCTTCCTCACTCCCCTCCCAAAGGAGCTGCCAGGGACTCCTTCCTTCAGGTGTGTAGACAGGTGTCCCACACCCTCGAGGGGATGACTGATACATGAAGGCCAAGAGCCCCCGTAAGCTGGTGTAGGAAGAAGGAGGGTTGGGTTTGAATGTATGACTGCTCCTCACTCACTGGGCGACCAAGTCCAATGTGAGACTGGACTTCTCTGTGCCTTGTTTTCCTTATCAGTCTTTCTGGAACCCCTTTTAGGAAAACAAAAGACCGTACCCACACAAGTAAATGGCACAAGTACTTTGGGGTAAAACTTGAAAGTATTATGTAAATGGGGGTATACTTAAAGCCTCAGAATGGAAAAATTCTAAAGGAGGTTTTTGCAACAAATTCTGCTGAGGGGCTGGGAGAGGTGTCTCCAAGAAATCTTTCTCCCCAGAGCCTTTTCTCACCCCTGGAGCCACACCCCCCTTCCTTCCAACAGCAGTGAAGCAGCTGTTAGGATCATCGTGTTCTGGCCTCTGTGCCAGGCTCTGGCTCATCTGCTGCCCACCTGCTCTCTGCTTCTCTGCTGTGTAATCTTGTAAACTTGCCCTCCAGAACCCCTGCCTCGTCTTTGGACTCTGAGAGACAGTTTGGGAGAAGGACAGGATAGCATTTTGGTGTCTGGCCAGGGTGCCAGCATGGGTCAGAAGCTCCCAGAAATATCCAGATTGCCATCTTCTGCTCTTAAACCAAGGATCGAAAAACAAGTGGTTGGAATGCCAGTGTAGGAGATGCAGTTGGGGCTTGAACCTAGCATGCCTGTCACTAACTTACTGAGCAACAGGTGCAGGGAAGAGAGGAAAGACATTGGGCCTCCCTGAGCCTCAGAGGAAAGGGACAAGTGACTCTGGGGGATTTACTCACGGGGAGCAGGGTGAGCATGGATATGCAAGGCGAACACTCTTGGAATCCAGGTGTAAGTAGAGCAGGCTCACCCTTATAGTAACAGGTTTTTGATTTTGTGCAAATACTTAATGCATCTGCCAGTGTTCAGCCCTATGCTCTAGATGCTGTGTGGGCTTCAAAGATAAATTAGACACAGCCCTTGGCTAATGGTTATTTATTATCTGGGAGTTACAAATACTTGTCATCTGAGAGAGGCTGCGAAATACTAGAAGAGGACGCAGCAAGGGCTTCCCTGGGGGTCCAGCAGTTGAGTCTGTGCTTCCACTGCAGAGGGCACGGGTTGAATCTAGTCAGGGAATTAAGATCCTGCATGCTGCACAGAGCAGCCTAGACAGAAAAGAAAAAAGGAAGAGTACAGAGTATTGAGGAAAATCAGAAAATCCTGAGACATTCCTTCCAGGGGACCCAGGAGGCTCCGTCAAGGTGGAGATGGTTAGGCTGGCCCTGATGGACGGGTCAGATTTTAGCCTTGAGCATATGTGCAAAGCCTCAGAGGAGGGCAGGCCCAAGTCGTGGATGGGAAGTGGCGTACAGTATAGTTTGTCTGGGACATAAGATACCTCGAAGAGTAGTGATGTGTAAAGAAAAGGTAAGTGGGACCGGAACACGAGACTTGAGTACCATCTTTGAAAGAAAGCCTTTGAAGAGTTTTGAGAGTGTTAAGGTCATTTAAAATGATGTGTTGAGATCACTGTATATTGATTTGGAAAGGTGTTTATAAGGTGAAAACACTGCAAAATAATATATACAATATGATCCCATTTTTATTTTCAAATATGTGCACACACACTGCACAGAAGGCAAGGCCCCCCAAGGATGTATATCTCATACTATTATCAATGAAGCTGAGTGCCAAAGAATTGATTCTTTTGAACTCTGGTGTTGGAGAAGACTCTTGAGAGTCCGTTGGTCTGCAAGGAGATCCAGCCAGTCCATCCTAAAGGAAATCAGTTCTTAATATTCATTGGAAGGACTGATGCTGAAGCTGAAACTCCAATACTTTGGCCGCCTGATGCGAAGAGCTGACTCATTTGAAAAGACCCTGATGCTGGGAAAGATTGAAAGCAGGAGGAGAAGGGGACAACAGAGAATGAGATGGTTGGTTGGCATCACCGACTCAATGGACATGAGTTTGGGTAAACTCTGGGAGTTGGTGATGGACAGGGAGGCCTGGCGTGCTGCGGTCCATGGGGTCACAAAGAGTCAGACACGACTGAGCTACTGAACTGAACTGATCTCTGGGTGTTGAGATTTGAAGCTTTTTTCTTATTTATTTACATATTTCTTTGCACTACTATTTTTTTTAAATCTTTTGTTGTGGCATGTGACTTCCGTAGTCTTAGTTCCCTGAGAACCTGGGCGCACAGCAGTGAAAACATGGAGTCCTAACCACTGGACCACCAGGGAAGTTCCCACATTTTTATGTCATTTTTAATTTGTTTTAAATGAGCATATATATGATGGCTGAGGGAAATGATCTAGAACTATAGGAATTAGACAAAAGAAATTAGATAAAAACTGAGACTAAAAGTTATCCATGCAATAATATTTATGATATTCAAATTGAGGGGAACCTCTCAAACATCTAATAATATGGGAGTGGCTAAGCAAACTACTGTATATCAACTTGGTAAAATGTTGTTCAGTTGCTAAGTTGTGTCCAACTCTGCGACCCCATGGATTGTAGCACACCAGGCTTCCCTGTCCTTCACTGTCTCCTGGAGTTTGCTCAGATTCATGTCCATTGAGTCAGTGATGATATCTAACCATCTCATCATCTACTGCCCACTTCTCCTCCTGCCCTCAGTCGTCCCCAGATTGAGGGAAAGATCATCAACGTCTTTTCCAGTGAGTTGGCTCTTCGCATCAGGTTGCCAAAATATTGGAGTTTCAGCTTCAGCATCAGTCCTTCCAATGAATCTTCAGGATTGATTTCCTGGTTTGATCTCCTTGCAGTCCAAGGGATTCTCAAGTCTTCTCTAGGACCACAGTTTGAAGGCATCAATTCTTTGATGCTCAGGTTTCTTTATGGTCCAACTCTCACATCCATATATGACTATGAGAAATACATGACTACTAGAAAAATTATAGCTTTGACTATACAGACCTTTGTTGGCAAAGTGGTGTCTTTACTTTTTTAATATACTGTATTAAAAATGACAGATATGTGGATTGTTCATACTTGAATATATGAAATGGGTAGAACAAAGAAGAATATCATTAATACATTTCATATTGATTACTATGTCATGTAATACATTTCATACAGTAAAATGTGTGTAAATATTTAAATGGATTTGGAGAATGTAGATAGTATTACTAGTGTTTCTCTTTTTTCTATTGTGGTAAAACAGACATAGGGGCTTCCCATGTGGTTCAGTGGTAAAGAATCCACCTGCCAATGCAGAAGACTCAGTACACGCAGGTTCGATCCTGGGTCAGGAAGATCCCCTGGAGGAGGAAATTGAAACCCACTCCAGTATTCTTGCCTGGAAAAATCCCATGGACAGAGGAGCCTGGTGGGCTACAGTCCATGGGGTCACAGAGTCACACACACACGACGCACATAACTTAAAATTTACCATTTAACCATTTTATGATTCAGTGGCATTAAGTACACTCACAATGTTGTGTGATGATCATCACTGTCCATTTCCAGAACATTTTCATCGCCCCAAAGCAGAAACTGGTGCATGCCTGCTAAGTTGCTTCAAACATGTCCAACTCTTTGTAACCCTGTGGACTGTAGCCACCAGGCTTCTCTGTCTATGGGATTCTCCAGGCAAGAATACTGGAGTGGGTTGCCATGCCCTCTTCCAGGGGATCTTCCCAGTCCAGGATTTGAACCAGTGTCTCTTATGTCCCCTTTATTGGTAGGCAAGTTCTTTACCACCAGCACCAACTGGGAACAGAAACTCTGTGCCCATTAAATAATAATACTCCATTTCTTTCTCCTGCTAAGCCCCTGGTAATCTGTTCTATTTTCTGTCCCTATGAATTCGCCTATCCTAAGTACCTCATTTAAATGGAATCATGTAATATTTGTTCTTTTGTGGGTTTTTTTTCCACATAGCATAATGTTTTGAAGTTTCATTTATGGTATCAGTTCAGTTCAGTTCAGTCGCTCAGTCATGTCCGACTCTTTGCGACCCCATGAATCACAGCACACCAGGCCTCCCTGTCCATCACCAACTCCCGGAGTTCACTCAAACTCACGTCCATCGAGTCGGTGATGCCATCCAGCCATCTCATTCTCTGTCGTCCCCTTCTCCTCCTGCCCCCAATCCCTCCCAGCATCAGACTCTTTTCTAGTGAGTCAACTCTTCTCATGAGGTGGCCAAAGTATTGGAGCTTCAGCTTTAGCATCAGGCCTTCCAATGAACACCCAGGACTGATCTCCTTTAGAATGGACTTGTTGGATCGCCTTGCAGTCCAAGGGATTCTCAAGAGTCTTCTCCAGCACCACAGTTCAAAAGCATCAATTCTTCGGCGCTCAGCTTTCTTCACAGTCCAACTCTCACATCCATACATGACCATTGGAAAAACCATAGCCTTGACTAGACGGACCTTGGTTGGCAAAGTAATGTCTCTGCTTTTTAATATGCTGTCTAGGTTGGTCATAACTTTCCTTCCAAGGAGTAAGCGTCTTTTAATTTCCTGGCTGCAATCAGCATCTGCAGTGATTTTGGAGCCCCAAAAAATAAAGTCTGACACTGTTTCCACTGTTTCCCCATCTATTTGCCATGAAGTGATGGGGCCAGATGCCATGATCTTAGTTTTCTGAATGTTGAGCTTTAAGCCAACTTTTTCACTCTCTTCTTTCACTTTCATCAAGAGACTCTTTTGTTCTTCTTCACTTTCTGCCATAAGGGTAGTGTCATTTGCATATCTGAGGTTATTGATATTTCTCCCAGCAATCTTGATTCCAGCTTGTGCTTCATCCAGCCCAGCGTTTCTCACGATGTACTCTGCATATAAGTTAAATAAGCAGCGTGACAATATACAGCCTTGACATACTCCTTTTCCTATTTGGAACCAGTCTGTTGTTCCATGTCCAGGTATCAGAACCTCATTCCTTTCTGAGACTCTCTTGTATATGTAGAACACATTGTGTTTTTCCATTCATCTGTCAGTGGACACTTGGTTGTTTCTACCTCTTGGCAATTGTGAATAGTGCTGCTGTGAACGTGGGTGTACAAATATCTCTTTGGGACTCTTCTTTCAATTCTTTTGTATATATACCTAGAAGTGGAATTGCTGGATTGTATGGTAATTCTTTATTTGACTTTTTGAGGAACTGCCAACCTGTTAGTGTCGTCTTAATATAAAGCTCTTCAAGTTTATTTATATCTACAGTCCCCAGTTCCTTTTGCTGTGATTAATGCAGACATGAATTATCAAGAGATTAGTACAGATATGAAAGCATTTTGCTTTTTTTTTTTTTAAAGGGAAGAATTTTATAGAGTTTAAGGCCGTAGTGTGTTTTGAATGTGGTTGTGGAAGACATGGTCAACTCAGATAACTGAAAGTTACAGATGATTCTACAACTCTTAGATTTTATCAACAGTTTTTACCTTCTCCCAGAAAGATTTAATCAAGGTAAAAATAAAATGAGTGGACTTATAATCGGTTTATTTTTGTTCTGTTTAGCCAGGGGTCAGAGACAGAGGAGAGAACCAAAAGACTGGGATATTCTCCTGGATGCTGGCTAGATGAAAGTAGTTACATCATTCTGTTTGTCTCAGTGACCTAGGTTCCCCAGAGCTAATGGTCTTGAAGGAAGTAGGAAGTGTCCTTCAGTTAACTGGGTTGAATTTGTGCATAGGAGCCTTGCAATCAGAGCTGCAAGGAAGAAGAAGGCAGGAAACAAAAGATGAAGGAAAACTTGGTTTTTGTCCACTTCTAGCATCCAGTTTTTTTTTTTATTGATGGGAAACAGACCTCTCTCAGGAAACTCGGTGTGGAAACCTGGAGTTCACAGTTCGTAGTCCATTAGGAACAGGAGAAAGAGGACATATATAAAGTAATCCATCATCCAGAGGGACATGGTGTAAATTGTTTCCAGTGACAAAGACCAGCTGGTTAAGTCAGGAGAGCTTTGGGCAAGCTGTATGTGCTTTTATGGGCTGCTTCGGATTCCTGTAGGAGGGAAGTGAGTGAAGATACCGCAGTTCAGCCAGGCTTCCTAAAAGAGAGACAGTTGGTTACCATGTCTGCTTCTTCCATGCTGACCTCTAGGTGTTCGGGCTGTGCTCTCTTCCAGCCAGCGTCCCATGTTCTGTGGCCCCAGAAAAACCAATGTGTAGGCCTCAGCCACCCCAGGTCCGACGTACATTCTCCTTGGACACCATCCTCAGCTCCTACCTTCTGGGCCAGTGGCCACGAGATACTGATGGGGCCTTCACCTGCTGTACCAATGACAAGGCCACCCAGGTAACGAAGCTCTTTCTAATGGGGTGAGGGGTAAGAATGGGGTGGTGGGGTGACTGAGAAGGTCTTGGGTCTACTTATCAACCCTCAGTCATTTACGTGACTTGTCCTCGGTTTCGGCTATACATATTCACTATACGTGAAAAGCTATATGTATATGTAAACATCTCATGTTTACCAGCTTAGTTCTCTTTGTAAATTTACCTGAAAATGAGTTTGCATTCCACCTGTTGGGAGAGAGAAGGCAAACCATTTGTCTTTGAGTATTCACGTGTGGATATACAAGAGTTGATTTTGGAATTTATTCTAGATTTTAATAAATGAGATTTACCTTGCTAAAACAAGCCAATATTCAGCTGAGTATGCATTCCCCGACAACTGGAAGAGGTGGCCAAAATATGTGTTGAGCCAGGATATATCCCGCTGGAGCAACAGGAGGGGAAAGTTCTCAGATAATGGAGAGTTGATCCTTAGTCAGCAGCCTTATCTGGGATTTTAGGGGACCCATTTGAGTCCTGTGGAGCCCAGGTCCCCTCTTCAGGGTTTTTCTTTTCATTAATAATCCTAAACTTAGAAGGAATCTCCACAATCATCCAGTTCGTTGGTCAGTTTTTGAATAAAGTAGTATTAGCCTGAGCAAGAAGTTGTCTCGTGTATGAAATTATACAAAGATATTTCTTCGTCTGACTGAGGACTTTGACATTCTCAGCAGTTAAGTTTTTAAGAATCAAATCTCCCTTTGATGCAGTTTAAGCCCATTCCTGTTCAACTTCAGGACAAATGAGTTGTTCTCAGGAAAGAGGAAACAGGGTGGGGAGAACACAGGCTCAGAGGAGAGGCAGCCCGCATCCTGGGGGATGCTGGGCCAGTTGCTCTTCCTTTGCAGTCGCTGGAGTGTGCCCATCCCGCCTGATCGGAGGTGGGGTGCTGGCCAAGTGGAAGAGGCTTTTGTGTGCTCACTTCCCTTGTCCTCCTCTGTTGAGCACATCTCATCAGTCCCTTTTATTTATTTTTTAAATGAGATCCATTTTCAAATGTTATTAGTGAATGTTTGAATGCCCAGTGCTGTTCTTGGCATGTCAGAGTGAAGAACAAGGAAATGAGAACAAGGTTTGGCCTTGGTGAGTCTGGATGCCAGTTCCATGAAGGCCAGTAAACCGGGAGCCAAGAGATGAGATGGGGCCAAGTGTCTGGCACAGTTTACAGGAGGGACATTCTCATAGGAATACGCCACCTTGGAGCAACAAAAGTTCGCAGTTAAAATCGATGGCCCTTTTAAGATCTATGAACAGCATGCTCTGGGTAGCAGATCAAATAGGCCTACTTCCTGGGAGCCCTGGACACTGTTGTTCCCTGTGTCCCCTGAAAAGGGCAAGTAGTATAGGTAATGATTCCCCATCACAGGCCTGGAGCACACATCCCTTTCTCTTTTGAGAGAATGGTTAGTCCAAGTAACGTGTCTAGTCGTGGAGGGTTTCCTGGAGGAGCAAGACTTGAGGTTGCTTCAGATGTGCTCATGATTACATCCACTTCATCAGACAGCAGGCTTCCACGCACCCCACCTATCCCTGAATCCCTATCTCTGTCATTTCCTGCTCTCCGCCTTCTAGGAAGCCTCCATCCCACTCCTCAGATGGCGTTCTCTTTGTCAACTCAGAGCAGGGTTGGCCTCAGATGTTCCCTGGCTAGATTTAGAGGCATGGGCTCTAGGCTGTGTGTTTTTGCTCAGGCTCCAGCTGCAGGCCAGATCTTTTATATAACAAGTCTGGGCTTCTTGCCACAGCAAGACAGAGGTCAGCGATGCGCCTCCATGGGTCTGGCAAGGCTGAGCTCTGCAGCTTTCCTCTTTCCCTGGGATGGGCTCCAGCCCTCGAGGAACTCTTAGCAACCTGTCAATATTGTGGCTGCAGTGAGGAGGTGGGAGAATTCTGATCAACATAGGCATCCAAACCCAAGTATGTGCTCGGCCCGTCTTTCATTCCTGGCCTTCTGGGAATTTTCTGCTTCTAGGTTTTGGGCTCCATTCAAATTCCTGCTTAAGCACCCTGGCCTGGCACAAGCTACCTTCTTCAACACTGGGGTTACGCCAGGAACCCAAGCCTCTCCTGACATCTCCCAAAGTAACTGGTACTCCTTCCCTATAGAGCACAGCTGCATCACCTAGAAAGGACTGGAGATGGGGGAGAGATTTTATGGGGGAGATACAAGGGCTGTAGCGAAGAGTGGAGGGAAGGTAGCGAGGCCAGAACCAAAGTTCTCGAAAGCTTTCAGTTCAGTTCAGTCCAACTCTTTGCAACCCCATGGACTGCAGCAGTTGCTAAAAATAGATGATGCCAGCACCTTCCCCTAATTCCTTTGAGCTCGAGCGGGGACAGCCTACCCCTACCTCCTGTGCTCTGTCTTCTAGCCACACCAGTGTAGCGCCTCCACCACATCTGGAAGGCCCTCACTTCTGCTCTCTTAGTTGTGCTGCTGACCCCTGCCTCCACCCCTCCTCATACATACCTCCAGCCAGCCACCAGAGTGTGTGTTTGAAGACCTCATCACCCTGGCACTCCTGGGACAGGACTCACAATGAAGACAGCAGCTATAGTCATGGGGTGGGCCAAGCAGCTCAGCTCCCCTCTCCAAACCCCCGGAGCAGGCAAGAGACCTGCAAGTTTCACATGAGAACACACTGTCCTCAAGGCTTCTTCCAAGGCAGAAGATGGAGTTAAAGTTCTCAGTTCTTAAAGGTAGCAGGTTGCAAACAGTCCCAGTATTCTCTCCTTGGGCTTAGCTATGTTTTAAGCCCTTAGGAAAGCACAAAGGAAGCATGGGTGGTTCCCAGGCATCTTGTGGTCTGATGTAGAGAGCTAGCTTACCCAGATATTTGGGGCAAGTGAGAAAGAGAGGTGGGTGGGCCTTATTTGGGAAATTGGTTCTTCTAAGGCGGTGTGAATGTGGTCATCCGGGAAGGAGGGCTTTGGAGCTGCTCATGTTCTGAGCCAGGGTGCACACCAGGAGCAAGATGACCAGATCTCCCAGAGGTCAGCATGGTGGGTGTAAGGAAGAGCTTGGGTGCAGTGGGTGCTGGACTCAGAAGGCACAATCATTGAGAACTCGGAAGGCTCCTCTGTGGTATCACCATCATCTGGAGGTGTCTTAATATCTCGGAAAACTGTGCCAGGATTGTCCAGGTCAGTCTGCCCTCCCCCAGGTCAGCTGGTCACTCAGAGCTGGCCACCAAGTGCTGTGGGCCAGTCCCTCCTAGTGCTGGGCCTGGGCGGGTAATGGCAGCACATTCTGGTGGTGGTGATTGCCCCCTCCCTTCTTTCTGGGAGTCTTCTGAAGGGAGGAAGTGGTCTTACCACAGTGGGATGACTGTTGGAGCCACTGGTGTTCTCATCCTGCAGACAGATGCAACCCTGGGTGCCTGTTCGCCTGGCCCCATCCTGCTCATCCTTAGCCCCGTTTCCTCTTCAGGCTCCAGGTGATGTGGGGAAATGCCCTGATGATAGACTTTTTTTCTCCCTTTAGGTCTGAGTTACCTTTTGGGGAAAAAATTAGCTTAAGTCCTAGACTAGCAGAGTCGGACACGACTGAAGCGACTTAGCAGCAGCAGCAGCAGCAGCAGGGCAGAGGTGGCAGGCTTTGTTTAGAAAGCCTGTTTTTTCTCTTTGTTTTCCCTTTCTATGACTTTCCCAACCTCTGTGCTGTCCTTCTCTTTTCCCCAACACAGTGCCTCAGCATTTGGTGATGACACACAACTCAGTCTGCTCATCACGGGCTTTTTTTTGCGGTTGTGAGGGTCTGGGCACAATGCCTGTTTCCCAAACTGGTGAGCAGAACCAGTTGTTCAGTATATGGTTTGATGGTAGCTGAGAATATTTGAAAATGGGTCCATGATGGAAATTTTGAGGGTTGCAGACACTGTGGGACCAGAGAACTCTAACTCTGCAGCTAGAGTTCTTGGTGCTGGCTGACCGACCATCCTCAGAGCCCTCCCTGACTCTTTTTCTGGCCAGAGTCCCAAGTGGTTGATTCCCTGCTGAATTTCAGCTCACCATGTAGTTACTGAGCATCTGTACTAGGCCAACCACCATGCTGCTCTGCACATTCGCATAGTAGGTACACATTGGGTTATGTCCCCAGAGCCCAGCCGAGGTCACTGGAGAAAGCGAGGACCAGGACTCTTCCTGCCTCAGAATCAGGACAGAAGCTTAGCTGGCTGTGGGGCAGAGGAAGAGGTTCCAGTTTGGGGGGTTTTGGCTCCATCTCACCCCTGCCCTCTTGTTAGATCAGGCTGCTGTTTGGAAAGCTGTCCTCACCCTAACCCAGTTTTCCCACATGTTGCTCTGAGACTTCAGAGTCCCAGTTAAAGCTTCCTTGGTCTAACCCACATCAGTTTTGCATAATCCGAGCATCATCTGCATAGTTGGCTGATGCCACTCATGACCAGTAAGTAGCCCTGCTTCTCTCTCAGCTGCTCCCCAAGGCCAGGGTGTTAAAATAAATCTGTTCCAGTGTGTGAGTCCCTTTGACAAACACGACTGGCCTGCTGAGCTCAAGCTTTATCCTGCTTCCAGAAGACCATCTGGAACAGCTACTTACCGTGCTGTCACACAGCCTGGCTTGACCCCTGTTGTGCCATAAAGGGTCGCTCTTTGAAGAGTAGCCTTCTTTAGCCTTGACTTTTATGTGCTCCAAGGAGACCTTGGACCAGATATCTGGGGTGAGACCCAAGAGGAGGAGCCTGTCTACCCAGGAGCACTGGAAATAAGGCACAGGCATGGTTCCTCTCTTGATGCTCCCAGTTCAGTTGGAGTGGCCAAAGCCCACACCTGTGCACATGCCTGCCTGAAGAATACTCAAGGTCAGTGTGTAAGCAGATTCACACACAGGATAACCTACTGTATTAGGTTCCTGAGGCTGATGTAACAAATTTCCTCAAACTTAGCGACTTAAAATGATGGAAGTTTATTGGCATAGTTCTGAAAGTCAAAAGCCTGAATTCCATTCCACTGGGCCAAGGTCAAGGTGTTGGCTGGGCTATACTCTCTCTGGAGGCTCTCTGGGAGACCCATGCCTTGCATCTTCCAGCTTCTGGTGGCTTCCAGCATTCTTTGGCTTGTGGCCACGTCACTCCACTCTCTGCCTCCATGGCCACATCTTCTTCTGCGAGTCACATGGTCACAGCTGTGAGTGTCTCTGTCTCCCTCTTATAAGGACACTTTTAATGGCATTAGGCCCCACCAGGATAAACGTCCCATCTCAAGAGCCTTAACTTAATTGCATCTGCAAACACTTCCCCATATAAGGTGACAGCAACAGGCCCCAGGGATTAGGACCTGACTTCTTTGGGGGGCCATTTTCAATCTGTCACAACACTGATGTCACCTACTACTTTGCCTCTTGCTCACTCTACCCCAGCCACACCGATCTCCTTATCGTTCACAAACCTGCCAGACTGGCTTCTGCTTCAGGACCTTCGCATTTGCTGTTCCCTCCATGTGGCTCACTCCTCATCTCCTTCATGTTTTCATCAGATTCTCCCTTTTCAACGAGGACTTCCCTAACATTTAAAGTCATGTTCCGCAACCCAACATTCCTATCCTCTTTCTTTAAAAAAAAAAAAAAGATTCTTTATTTACCTTTGGCTGCACTGGGCCTTTGTTGCCACTCACGGGCTTTCTCTAATTGTGGCGAGCGGGGATGACTCTCCAGTTGTGATGTTGCGTGGGCTTCTCATTGCAGTGGCTTTGACTTCTCTTGTGGAGCACGGGGGCTCTAGGCACACAGGCTCAGTAGCTGTGCACAGGTTTAGTTGCTCTGAGGCATGTGGGATCTTCCCAAACCAAAGAATTGAACCCATGTTCCCTGCATTGGCAGGTGGAATTTTAACCACTAGAGCCCCAGGGAAGTCCCTCCTGTCTCCTGTCTTTGCTGTATTTTTCTCTTATACCTATCACTGTTTAAACTGTGCCTCCAACTAGAATGTACACTCAAAGGAGATGAGAATTTTTGTCATTTTGTGTGTTGTTATATCCCCAGCACCTGGAATTGTACCTGACACACAGTTTGCATTCAGTAACTCTTTGTTGAAAGCACATGTGATATGTGCCCTGAACCCACGTGATCAGAGAAGATGCAGAGGGTGGCAGCAGGCCACGTGAGGTGGACAGTTAAGAAGGCTTCCCTGATGGGAAGGCTAAGAAGAGCTGGTAGAGCGCGCTGTCTTAGTTGGGGATGCCAGGCTTCGAGGTCAAGGGATAAGGAAAGACAAAGGAGATGGAGCTACATTTGGCTGTATGACAGAGAGCCCAGGGTGGAGGGTAAGATGGTGATGTCTG